>NC_136270.1:68561149-68633649 GCF_964187855.1 Myxine glutinosa | reverse complement strand
ACGTCCCTACTGTCTTCCCCGTTCCTCCCATAAACCAAATTCGTCTTCTCTCCCTCCTAACCAATCAAATTTGCCATTTCCAACTCTCATCAAAATTTGCCATCTCCAACTCAACATCAAAATTTGCCATCACCAATTCATCATCAGTCCCTCCTAAGGAGGGAGAGATGGAATCACCCCAATGTCTCATCCACATCGTGATGCGTCTCACAAATCCACACAGCAATTCTCCCTTCCTGCAACACAAAACAAAGAAAACACAGGTGTGGAGTCATCATCATCACCTCAGGTAAGTGGCTGCGTATGGTGCGACAGGTTCATCAATCCTAACTATTTCCTAAAGGACTTTAACAACTTTACATTACCCGGGGTCTTTCCCTGCCAATCCATTGGCCGACTTACACTATGGGTTCTAAAAACCAATTCCCATTGACTAAACTGTGGTGCTTCTCAATTTGGGGTCTCACTCCCCCGATTCCTCTCCCGGTGCCCTCGCACAATTTCTGGGCTGTGACGTGTAGCTCTCCCAGCAGGTCTACCCACCTGCACACCTCCACCACTGTAGTTGCCACCCGAGCTTACCTGCTCCTCACCCTAACCTAACTAACTGGGGAAGGCCCTCTCGCACTCTCACCCCCTCAGTGCCCTCTCTGGCACGGGCTGCCCGATCCACACCCGGGATCCTCAGGCACCCACTGACACTAATGGCTCCCAGAGCCCACCTACGGCCTCACCTGGCCGACATCCTCACAGTGGTGGAGTGCCCAAACCAACTACACACACTAACAGGCTACACGCCCAGCCATTTCCACAACACTAATGCACCCATCCACAATACCATTCTGCAACCGCACCACAAATGCCAATATCCAACCACAATTTACCTATACCTTCTAACTATTCTTTAAACTACCCTCCCCGGGTACTCGTGAAAAGGGGTCCACTCTTCCCCCATCCACACCTTCGCACCATGCACACCACTCCGTACCACTTACTCCATGTATTCCACACACCTGTAATTGCACACCTGTGCTCTCATACTTGGTGCCGCCTGCACCCTTCTCTCCCCCAAGCGCATTCGCGCTGATCCACAACACTCACTACTCATACACTGCTCCACACACCTGTCCAGTTCTCACACAGCATCATCTCATCTAACTACTCCCCTCTGAAACTTGCGCTTCCCAGTCGTCCCTTTAAACTATTGCGGTCCCTCATCATTATCATCCACTCTAATCTACCTGCGTCCCCACTACAGGTATTAGTCACGATCTAAACTTAACGTTACCTAATGTCATCTTCGCTAGATCCCTGCACACAATATCCTAACCCACCCGGGCTAGTTTCCACTGCCATACACCCCCATAATCTATAGCGCATTTGCCCCACGTTTGTGAGGGATGACAGAGTTGCCATCCCACCACATCGGGCATCTCCCACTACCAATTTTGCACATCAAATTTCAACAAATCAAAAATTTGCCAATCACTGCCCATCATCTGCCAATCATTACTGCCAATCCTTTGCCAATCATCAAATTTTGTTTTTTTTCTAATTTTGGGTCCAAAACACTAACCTCATCACCCGTCTACTTATTAGATCCTCTCGGTGCGCCAATTCCCTTCTAAAGCTCGGCTTCGTACAGCCAAGCCATGAATGCGGGTTGTTTGGTGCCAGCGGCTGGATACGTCCCGCATTCGGGGCAGGGACGGGGGCTTACCCGGCCCGAGACCCCACGCACCACCTTGGCGTGGAGCCATCCAATGTCCCGATCTCGACCTGCCGGCACGTCTCAACCAAAAGTGGTCGCCATGACGACCCTTCCTATCGGGCTGCCCGCTCCGCTTAATGGAGCACGGACGCGGCCGTTCAAAGCGCGGCCCGGCGTGGATCGCGTACGGCGGTTCTTTCGAAACCGCCGTGGTTCGGATCCCCGCTGGTCCTCGCGGCACGCGAAGCTGCCCGACGCGCACCGAGGGCCCGATTCGGCTATAAGTCGTTCTAACCTCTAACCCGGTTACCGTCGATGCCTCACCTGCATGCTTACATGCATACGCTACCCCTTTCTTGCTCATACCTCCAGCTGTTCCCATGCTCCTCGTCGTACCTTCTCTAACACACCCAGGTACACTCATTCCACTCACAGCCTTGGTCACACACCTGACCACCGAACACCTTGGCACACATTCGTCGCTCGCACACCTCACCAACACACCTCTTCGCGCCCCTTCCTCGGTCACCTCCTCTGTGACAATCACAGGTGTGCTTTCACTCGCACACCCAACCACGTGCCTCACTACCAATTCCAGCGTGCATTCCCACACACGCTCTACCATTCCAGGTGTGCTTCCTTTATCACCTGTCACAACCAACTCACGCTCCGTGTCACTCTTACTACTCTCACCTCCACTCTTGACAGCGCACTCACCCTTACTCTCGACAGCGCACTCTTTCCTCATGCACCCGTCCGTTACACACCTTTCTCGCGCACACTCTCCCGTTACACCCTCTGTAACACTCACCACAGGTGTACACTCTTCCTTACTTTTGACAGCGCACTCTTTCCCCATGCACCTGTCCGTCACACATCTTTCTCGCACACCCTCTCCCGTTACATCCTCTGTAACACTCACCACAGGCGTGCATTCTCCCTTTACACCCTCCGTAACACTCCTCACTACGCGCTTCCATGTGCTCCCTCGCACACGCGCTACGACCGACTCACTCTCGACAGCACCCTCACTCCTTGGCACGCACTTTTTTCTCACACACCCCAGAGTCGGACTTTCTCGCACACCTCCTTTTTCGCACACCAGACCTGTCGCACACTTCACCAACGGCCTCTCACGAACACCCGGGTCCATCTCGACCCCCAAGCTTCTTAAATCACCTGGCGCATCATACGCACGACCATATTGGTCACCACTTACACCGGGTCCTCTTTCTCTTCGCTTCTCCTCCATCACCTGCGAATCCCTCATCCGGTTAATGAGCACATCATCACGATCCGAACACAGACTTTGGACCAATTCTTTTACTTCCTCTTTTATCTCTTTCTTATCCCCTCTCCGTCGCTTCTTAATTTCGCTCACCCCTTCTTCCACTTCTTCTAATTTCTGCTTCACCTCTTTTATTTCCCGGTGCGTCTCCTCAAGCTCGTCCTCTAAGGCCACCTTGACCGTTTATATGTGCGTCCTCACCTGCCGGTCCTTCGTCTCCATTACCTCTGTCACCTCGTCCAACCTCGTTGTCAGTCCCTCACGTACCATCTGACATTGCCTCTGTGTCGCTATCAAGTCATTTTTTATGTCGTTTTGTGTCGCTCTTAACCCTCCTAGTACCGCAGTGTTCCTTTGAACCTGCTCCGTTAGTTCTTTTTGTCCCTCCGTCAGCTGCTCCACTTCCAGCGTCAACTCCTCTATACCACCGTGCAATTTTACAGTCCCCTTTCTCACCTCCTTCTCCATGCGCTCCTTACAGTGCCTCACCTCCTCGCGCACTCCTCCGACCTCCTCACTCACACCTCTTCTGATCTCTTCTCCCATCACTTGCATCTCCTGCCCAGATGCCACCCTCATCTGCTCCATTTCCTCCCTGTGAGCATCCAATTTAGTTTCTACCCCCATTCTGACCCCCTCTATCTGCTGCCCCATTTTTTTAACTTCCCTTTCCGCTTGGTCCCTCATGTCCCTCAATTTGCCTTCCATACTGTTTTCTAACCCCTCTAACCCCTTTTGCATCCCTTCCATTTGATTCTCTTGAGCGGCCATTCTGTTTTCTACCCCCGTTAACCCATTCTTTACCTCTTTTATCCCATTGTCTAACCCCTCACCGGTACTCCTCGCTTCGTCCCTCATTACCCCCATTTGGCCCTCCAATCGCTCACCCAATCGCTCACTATCAGCCCTCATTTGCTCACTATTAGCCCTCATATCGTCCTTCTGCAGGTTGAGGGACGCCTGCATTTGTACCATAAATTGCTCCATGAGGGCCTGCATTTGGGCCATCCCTCCCACTTGTGCAGCGGGTGCGGCCGCCGTAGCCATGTGCGAGGCGCCATTTCGCGCACCTGCCTCCCTCACTGCTTCGCTCTCCTCATGTCCCTCAATTTGGTCCTGGATCGACCCTGCCTCACTCTCCTCTACCGGAACCCAGCCGTCTTGATCTGCCATAGCGCGACTTTCAAAATTCGGGTTTTTATTTTTGTAAAACAAAATCAAATTTCGCCGTTAATAATTTCCAGCGCGTGAAGCGCGCTTCGGGTCCGATCTCACTCCTCGACACCAATTGTTATGGACACGCGGATTAAGATGTTATGATGGGCCGAGCGGAATGGCCGCCGTGTTCGCACAGTTTACCCGATTCCACCCGACGTTGACCAAGTCACGCTATGCTAAATCAATGAAGGAAAGGACACAACGGCTGGGATAAATGAAACGACACAAGGGGTACAGTTCTCAAGACCTCCGGAGGAGGATATAATTGGTGGTGCAGAAAAGGAGTAGATTACAAGGCAAGAGGTAAAGCACAGAAGAGATAGGCACTTAGACACAGTCTTATCTTATCCCCGACAGACCACAGACAAACGGGACAAGACTGACTTACACAGGGATTGATGGCAGGGAAGGACAGGCAGTCGATAGCACAAGGTGCACCTTGGCTCAGGGGCAGAATAAAGCACGGTCCAGTAGATGCAGGGAGGTATTGCAGCGCTCGGAGGTGGCGTCTCTCTTCCTTCAAGCTGAGGGCGCATCTGACGTCACCTCCCTCTTCCTGCGCATGCTCAACGGGGAGTGACACGCCCTCGGCTCGTTAGCTCCGCCCCAGATGGGATCGGTCCGCCGCTTCTATTGGGTGCGGGGGGTTACCGGGCTCCGCCCTTGACGAGGAGCTGACAGCGAGCCCCTACGTGGTAACCCCGTCGAGCACACGTTCGATGGCGGCTAACCAAGCCGGAGTGAGGACGCGCACTCCCCGCGCCGCCGCCGTTGTTGTTGCTGTTGTTGTTGTTGTTGTTGCTGAACCGTGAGGAAGAGCTGCGGGGAGGTATTGGGAGGTCCTAAACTTCCTAACGGTGCCATACAATCACATTCTGGTGCAACGAAGAGTCAGAATTAATGGAAACGAGTCCTTAACTGACATAGACTAAGAATAACTAGCAAGATGTCCTATAGTTGTCTACGTGAGATGCGGTGGACCTGGATGCGACATTTAATGGGGGAAATAGGGGGAGGTCGGGTCTACAGAGTGTTGTTTACAGAAAATGGGACTAGGGAATGGGGGATTGGGGATAGTTGGGAAGTACTGAGGAAATAGGGGAATATTTACAAGCGGATATGGATGGATCCAAATCCCATATCCGCAACAATATATATTTATATATATATATATAGATAGATAGATAGATATAGATAGATATAGATATAGATATAGATATATAGATGGATATAGATAGATAGATAGATAGATAGATATAGATAGATAGATAGATAGATATAGATAGATAGATAGATATAGATAGATAGATAGATATAGATAGATAGATATAGATAGATATATATAGATATAGATATATATATAGATATAGATATATATATATATATATATATATATATATATATATATATATGTGTGTGTGTGCGTGTGTGTGTGTGTGTGTGTGTGTGTGTGTGTGTGTGTGTGTGTGTGTGTGTGTGTGTGTGTGTGTGTGTGTGTGTGTGTGTGTGTGTGTGTGTGTGTGTGTGTGTGTGTGTGTGTGTGTGTGTTCAAACAAAGTTTGTCAAAATAATACAACCTTGGCCCTAAGGCCAAAAATGCGTGCATGGCCTTATAAGGTACGCATGCTATTTCTCTCTTGAGAAAAACTTTTTATCATCCCCAAAAAGGTTTGCGTGAGTACATGGACACGCAAGACCGTGAAAGCTGGTCAAAGCAAAACGCATGCTCCACTGTCCCCAAAGCTACAATGCATCATCGTATAAGCTTCACTTACTGTTCCTCTATTAACAAATACCTTTTCATCTAAAAATGTACAAAGCAAGCTAGTCTAATTTTGGGACAAACACCTGTGTTTGTTTCATTAACTGTACCAACTTTTGATTTTTGATTAACGTATTTAACTTTTACAGTTATCAAAGACATGTGGGAGGTGCTTGTGCGTGAATTACTTGCAGGACAATTTTGTGTGTGTGTGTGTGTGTGTGTGTGTGTGTGTGTGTGTGTGTGTGTACAAAGTCGAGGCTCGTGGAAGAATTAGAACACATAACGGACCAGGAGTCTCAGGACGCAACAGGACAAGAGGGACAGCAGAAAGAGAAGTGGAAACACCGACTTCAGGGAGAAAGTCGAGGGAGATTTGGACAAATAAGGGATGTGGGGAGAATGAGGGGTAGAGGAGGATGCATGGGGTAGACAAGATGGATCAGAAACAAACTCTCCCTTCTGGTGAAACTACCTAAATCTAGGATCATTTCCCACCTACACTCCTCATTAGTTCCTCTTTTTCCCACCTGTGGAACCACCTTTCACATCCTCTTCAATCTCATTCTCCCCTCCAGGTCTTGAAGACATTTTCTCCTCACCCATGTAACATCTGCCCCCTCCCAAGCCCACCTCTTACCAAATTTCCAGTTTTTCCTTCCTTCGAGTTTGCTTCTGTATCCATCTTGTCTACCCCATACGTCATTCACTATGCCCTCATTCTTACCCACATCCCTTCTCTTGTTCCTTTTGTTCTGTTACGTCCTGATCCGTTATATGTTCTTGTTCTTCCACACAAAGTGTTTGAAAAAAGAAAACTCTCAGGAAGGAAAAACTGGAAATTTGGAAGGTGGGCTTCGGGGCTGGTCAAAGTGTGGTGGGGGGGGGGGGGGGGTGGGCGGGGGGGAGAGGGGGAGGTTATTTGGAGTAGAAAGGATCATGGTTTTGGATGGGGTATTGGGGTATGATCTAAGATGGTGGTGAACATCTGTCTTGAAGACCTGAAGGGAAGAATGAGATCGAAGAGGATGTGGAACTTGGTTCCACAGGTGAGAACAAAGGAGGAATAAATGAGTGGAGGTGAGCAGTGATCCTGGATTCCTCAGAAGGTGGTTGATGGTGGACCATTTGAGTTCTGCAGAAACCTGGGGAGTAGAGGGGAGGGGACAAAGCATGGAAAGAGCAGAGGGTGCAAGACCAAAAAAGAGGTGGTAGAAGACAGAGAGACCACCGACCTGTCTGTGATGGTGAAGTGATAATCAGCTCTATCAGATTGAAATATCATGAAGGCCTTGGTTTCCATGGTGGCAAGCTGAGAAAGATGTGAGGCAGGGGAGCCAGCCCAGAGGGGAGAGCAATACTCCATCAAGCTGTGGATGAGGCCCACAAGGGCCTCCACTTTCAGTCGACAATTTTTTCAGCTTGCATTAATTACAAGTACGTATATTCATAGACGATGGACAAAAATATGGCATTTGAACCTGCTTCACCTGCATCATAAGCTAAAGGGGATTAGATGGGAACAAGAACAGGCCAAACTAACAACACCAACAGAATATCCACCCTTGTGCAGAACATCAACATTCCTAAACTATTGATCTAAACCTGGAGTTTTCGAGTTTAGACACAAGGTCTATTGCTCTCATCTCAGGCAGCTCTTCTTTTTTTACCACCTCTCCTCTGATATAACCCCTCTGCTGTCTCAGTCCGAGCACCTTCAAGAGGAACATGTTCTTCCAGGAACCCCTTCATGGTGAAACGTCCAAAATCCAGGCTCGCTGCACATCTAAACTCCTTTGTTCCTCCTCTTCTCCTGTATATGGATCCAATTCCAGAGATTCTTCAATCCCACTCTTCCTGCAAGGGTCTCAAGTAAGTGGTGCACTACCATCACATGGTAAAACCCCCTTCCCTTCCCTACACACAATCCCTTCCACCCCCATTTATCCCTACCAGACGCAACCCTCTTAATCGCACGTCACAATGTTTTCTCCAATCTTCTCCCTTCATTTCCTTTGTCCATTGATTCCCTTGCTTATTGTGCATCCAACTACTGCCCCACTTCTCCAATTTGTTCATTCATTGCCATTTCCTCCCTCTCCATTTAAAACCCCCCTTTTTTTTTCACTAAAGATAGGCAAAAGTGTTTGAAATGATGCACATGCACCTTTATGTAGACGAGACCTTTCCAGGTGCAGGCGTATAAAGTACAAGGGGTCGTTTTGGGGGAAAAGCTGCGAGAGAATTTCTCCAAAGCCACCCCCACTCCCACGGACTCCTCCCATTGGTGTGTTCCGACCTTGCAGAGCGGATCAGGAGGCTGCGCGAGGGTGGAGGCGCTCGACTATGGGAAGGCTCCGAAGACTCGAGGATTCTATTTAAAAGGTCCAGTGGAAGCGGAGGTCGCCTTGCTCTGGAGCAGAGGTGGTGGGACGAGCGAGCAACAACACGCGGCCACTGCCCGGTAGGTCATTTTACCGTTTTAAAATCGGTTGCTTGCTCTGTCCTGTTGTGGTCCGACTTGTCCTTTCTGTCGTGTTGTGAAAATGTCCTTTCTTCTTCTTTTTTTTTTTTTTTTAATGGATCATCAGAGGAACAGCTTCACAATAACTCAAGGTGCTGTCTTTGGCATTTATTAAGGGTTTTTTGTGCACCCACAACTTTTTAATTCATTGCAGGGTTATTGAGCTTCTTAAAGCCAACCATGGTCGGTTTTATTGTTGGTGGTGGTGGTGTACCCACATGGTATATGCAGTCACAAGAAAAGAAGAAAGAACCTCCTTTGGAGGCCACTTTTCCCGCAGAGCAGGGGTTGGCCTTTCTTTTGGCACCATGGTCGCCTTTTTGAAGCAATGTTTTATAGCCGGATGCCCTTCCTGCCAACCAACCCTGTTAGTTACCTCTTGCGGCACACAGGGAATTACCAGTGAACTGGTACTCAATTTGCCGACCTCGGAGGGATGACAGGCTCAACCCCCCTGGTGTTAATTCAGCGATCGACCGGATTTGAATCCGGGGTCCAAGGATCCCAAGCCGGCACCCTAACCGCTAAGCCAACACCAGGATTCACATGCAGTCACAAGAGAAATATATAATTGGTTCAGATTTTGATCAAATCTCCTTGACCGTCTTCCTTCTTCCACTGACAAGGTGCTCTCCGTTCTCTGGTCTCTTCCACATGCCTGAATGATAGTTGTCACCCTTGACCATGAAGCTACAGCTGTCTATGAAACTGCTCGTCCTGGTGCTGCACGTGGTGATTAACGAGGCTCAAACTGGTCACAATGATGCGACCGCTGCTCCGAGCGCTGCATGGGACCAGCTGTTGCATCACCTCTCCCGGAACAGCAGCAGCAGGCGCCAGCGGAGAGCCATAGAGCCGAGCGACCAAGAAGCCATCCTGGATCTGCACAACAAGCTTCGGAGCAGCGTCTCCCCTTCTGCATCCAACATGGAATACCTGGTAAATCGCATCTTCTTTCTCTTCTTCTCTGATGGAGAAGTGTACAAAACAGTGTGGTGGAATGCAAAATGTCAAATTAAAATGTTTTGGCCACCACTACCCACTTTTCCAGTGCAGGGTTATACTTTAATTGCCTCTCCATTACCCCATCTATACTCATGAGCAGAATGTTTCTGGGAGGCTGGGAGTTAGCCACAGTGTAATGATGAACGATGTTAGGTGTGCTCTGCTGCAGTTTTATGTTTAAGACAAAGTATGCCGATAACGGTGCACGATGCCCAGCCACCAAATATGGTTCGAGCTATGTAGAGAGCATGAGGCTAAGAAACTGCAGAAGTCAAAATAAACATGCGCAAGTCCCAGTGATTCTTTGTATTTTCCCATCCTTTTTATCTCACCACTTGTTTCTCCTCCCCTGCCCTCCACCATGTGCCACCAGGTGTGGGACGAGGACCTTGCTCGCTCGGCCAGTTCTTGGGCCGCACAGTGTCATTGGGATCACGGCCCATCACACGAGCTCGTCTCCATCGGGCAGAATCTTGGGGTTCACTGGGGCCAGTAGGTTTTGATATCCTTTTTAACTACTGTATTTGTGTTCGACATTATCCTTTATATTTTTATGTGCAGAAAATACCCCGACATTGATGGGTAGTTGACGCAATTAAACTAACTCAAAGCATGGAGGGAGGGAGGTAATGTGGGATAAGTAAATAAATGTAATACTAGCAGGAGTACCCGGTGTTTGGGGGGGGGGGGGGGAGCAGGACAGGGGAAGGGGGTGAGGAAGGCATTGGAAGGGGAGAGGGGGAAAGGTGAGGGGAGAGGGAGGAGAAATATGTACTACATATACATCTTTTGGGGGGGGGGGGGGGTGGCTTTGTCAGGCCCCTCCGTTTTGGGGTGGGTGGGAGAAGGGAAAGAGGGAAAATTTGCCCGTGCAAAGAGTGCTTTGACCTCAGTGTTGCCCAGGTAAAAAAGGAAATTGTAATACCCTCTGCCACCATCACCAGGTTGCGCTACTACTACTACTACTACTACTACTACTACTACTACTACTTGTTTATACATAATGTTGATCAGACAATAAGAAATCAAAGCAACAGAAGAACAAAGCTACAAACAGAAGAACAAAGCTACTTTGTCAGATTTGCCCAAACAGCTCTGTCAGCTGCGGTGGATTTCAGTTTGTCCGTATTCAGCCCAGTGTCGCTGCAGACAATATTCATCAACGTCAGGTTTGGCAAGAATTTGACCAGCCGTAGATCGGCTTAGTCTGAAGCCATTTTTGTTCAAGTGGAGCAGTGGCTCAATGGTTGGTCGAATGCGATTGAGCAACATTTTGTTGTAAATTTTGGCTGCGGCTTGTGTCGAGCTGATTCCACGATAGTTTGTGGGAAATGCCAAATTACCTTTCTCGTGAATGGGAACTATTCCAGCTTCACCCCATTGACTAGGGTGACCTCCATTAAATGTTTGGTTGCAGAAGTGTAACAATATAACTTCACATCAGGCAGTTTCCAAGTTTCGACTCCGAGGCCATCCATGAAGAACCACCTTTCGAGGCCATTTTTCCCGCAGAGCAGGGATTGGCCTTTTTCGGGCACCGTCGTCCCCTTTTTAAGCAATGTTTTATGGCCGGGTGCCCTTCTGCCGCCAACCCTGTTAGTTACCTCTTGCGGCACACAGGGAATTACCAGTGAACTGGTACTCAATTTGCCGACCTCGGAAGGATGACAGGCTGAGTCAACCACCCTGGTGTTAATTCAGTGATCGACCGGGATTCGAATCCAGGATCCGAGGATCCCAAGCTGGCACCCTAACCGCTAAGCCAACACCAGGCTTCCGAGGCCATCCATGCCTGGTGCTTTATTGCTCTTCATTTGACCTAAAGCTGCATCCAGTTCTTCCTTTGAGAAAGGATCCGCCGACATCCCTTGGTGAGTGTCAGACTTTTGTTATGTTCAGAGCTTCTTCTGGAGATATTTCTGGAGCTGCAACAGCGAGAAGGTTTGAGAAATGCTGGTGCCACCCTGAGAGTCGACTTACGAGTTTCCAAGCATCAGCATCTCGCAGACAAGTGTTTTCGACCGCCGATAGGATGTTGTTGTAATGAGCATCTAGTGCTACATCATATGTATCGCAAAGTTGCCTTTGTGCTGCATGTACTTGCACATGTTGGACTTGATCAAGTACGCTACGTGCAGCTCTTACTTGTGCAGAGTTCCGCATCGACATAGAGAACTTCGGCTTCGGTGGCAGATGAGGTCTGCCCTCTTCTGTGCATATGTCAACAAACTTCATGAAGGACTTTCTCTCCACCTTCTGGATATAGCATCTTCCATGACCATTTTCAAGATGTCATCGTATCGCATTGCTCCCCAGTACATTGTCTTGTGCTTCACCACCGTTTTTACTTTTTGAAAACTCAACTGTATTTTTGCAAACACGATTCGATGGTCGCTTCCAAGAGCATTGAAAGTTGAGAAGGCACATACATGCTTCACGCTATTCCTCCACCACTTGCGCACCAAAATGAAGTCAATTTGTGAACTAAATCCGGCAGGGTTTCTGTGTCCCCACATTTTACCACGTTTCATAGGATATAGCGTGTTACTTATAACCACGATGCTTCGATTGGAGAACTCACACAGTTGGAAGCCGTTTCTGTTACTGATCGAATGATATGAATGTAGCACATGTACCTGTGCATTGAAACCTCCACAGATTATAAGAAAAGCATGTATCGGTATGGATTGCACAGTACCTTCAAGATCTTCATATAATTGTTCAACATCTTTTTCTTCAGATACATTCGTCGGCGAGTAACATGATATAGCATACGTTTTCGGATTTCCCTTGAAAACGGCCAATTATAATATTCCTTCCGAAATTTTCAAGGAGACAGTCAGGTTGCTTTTGGCAGGACATCTTACCGCGATACCAACTCCACCAACTGATGGACCTGTATTATTGTACGTGGCTGAGGTAGTGATGAATGTTGAATCACCAAGAGTGCTGTATGACAGCTCTTCGAGGTGTACGTGCCTGTTGCTCTTGGATACAGACTATATTGTAGCAGGACTCCTTCATCAATCGAGGCAGTTCCTCGTGAGCGCATAGAGATCGCGTTTGTACATTCATCTGACCAATAATGAGAGGACGTGAGGGTCGACAGAAGCCACGCACAGGACTCACTTCGGCAGCAGACCCTCCTTGCGGGTTTAGGACTGTTGCAGTCATAATCATCCACCATCCTGCTTGTGGTGATCGGAAGAAAAGCAGGGGCTCTACCCTGGTGCTTGTTTTGGTGTACATCATGATTTTCAATTACTTGCAGCGCTGCTGCATATGGAGATGGGGCCGTAACTCCTCCAACCACGGGTTTTCGTCTGTAGGCCAGATGTTTTTCTTCATCTGTGATGGTGTCATTATCGGTCTATGGGCACTTCCTCCCACAGCCACACCACCAGGGGTTTAGACGCCTCAGCCCGCCTACAGGTGGCGCTACACGGTACACATTTACATAGATAATTTACGCCCCTCTCCCAGCCCCCAAGACCCCAGAATGAGGCCTCGGCCACATAGCCTATGTTACCCCCCAGACAAAGTTGTATTTGTATTTGTACCCTGAGTAAAGTATAAAAGCGTTTATAGCTGGAGTACCCGGCATTGCTCAAGCGAATAAGAAACATTAACATGTTTGAAATGAGAGAAAATATAATGGGAAAGCAATTGCATCCAAATCAGAATCCACCACAAATGTCAAATCATCATTTTACCTTTTCGTTGAATATATGCTGCTGAATGTGTTGTTTATGACGTTTCTGAGTTGAGTATGTTGACTTTCAGAAAGAAGAAGAAGCCCAACCCCAAACTTCGACCGCTTCCGATATTGTTTTATTACTTGTGTTCAAATTTCTGGTAATTGTTTTGAATTTATGTATGCGAATGTGTACCTGTCATTAATCAAAAAGTCTTGGGCACTATTGAGCGTTGTGTGGGGAAGGGGAGGGAAGGGGAGGGGAGCAGGGGGAAGGGGAGGAGGAGAGAAGGGGGAGGGGGGGGGGAGGGGAAGTGGAGGGGAGGGGAGGGGGGAAGTGGAGGGGAGGGGAGGGGGGAAGAGGAGGGGAGGGGAGGGGGGAAGAGGAGGGGAGGGGGGGAAGAGGAGGGGAGGGGGGAAGAGGAGGGGAGGGGGGAAGAGGAGGGGAGGGGAGGGGTGGAAGGGGGCGAAGGGGAGAGGAGGGGGGAGGCAGGAGAGGAAGGGAAGTGGCTCACGTTTCTGAGTGAATGTGGCTCACATTTCTGAGTGAATGTGGCTCACGTTTCTGAGTTAAGTGTAATGCCGCTCAGGAAGAAGAAGAAGCCGTACTACGAAATTCGTACACTTCCGGAATTTTGATTTATTTGTATTCAAATGTCTGGTAATTGTTTTGTATTTATTTATGCGAATGTGTACTTGTATATAACTGTCATTAATTTAAAAAGGCTTCGGCACTATCGAATGATTTTTATTTTTTTATTTTTTTTTAACTCCAGAAAAACGAATAATTATTTTCAATTTTTTTTTTTTTTTTTTTTTTTTGCCTAAAACACTCACAGGCACTCACTGGCGAACCTCTGAAAGTTTGATGAAGATCCGTTCAGCCATCTCTGAATAAAACGCGGACACACAAAAACTGGACACGCACACAGACAACTTGCGTTTATATATATAATTATACAGATAATATAGTTTTAAAAAGGCTTTCCAGACTAAACGAGTGCATAGGCTCCACCTCTTAGGCATGGCCTTGGCAGAGTCACAGTCCTCTACATTCCATTGGGATTGCACTGCAGCCAGTACCAGGAAGATAATTAAATTTTTCAATTTTATAGAGCAGTCCGGAGAGGGAACATCCAAAGGATGCGGGCTATATTCATGGTGCGGGCTATATATATATATATATATATATATATATATCTATATATATATATATATATATATATATATATATAATATATATATATATATATATATAATATATATATATCTATATATATATATGTATATATATATATATATATACACACACACACACAGTGCGTATCAAAAAAAAGGTAATCCGAATTCAAGGGGTTAATATGCAAAGGTTACTTCGTTTGACAATCTACATGTGGTTTACCAATTATGAGGAGATCCTCAGCTTTCCATTGATGCCTTTCATGCACCATTGCTGTCACACATGACCGAGTACATGTTCATTGAAAATGATAAGTTCAAATCGCATTTTGGAGCATAGACCAATATTCTAAAATCCTCAATTTTCATCCGATTGACTTGAAATTTTAAGAGGATTTACACTACGGGTCAAAAGTTTTAGACCACCTCAATTTTTAGTTTTAATGGAAATTTATGCAGTTTAATGTCCAGTGAATAACCTGAAATGGTACAAACGTAAGCAGTAAACTGCTCGAGGTTTAAAAAAAAGTAATTATATATATATATATATATATATATATATATATATATATATATATATATATATATATATGAAATTATTCTAGATTTTGTTAATGTGACCTTTAAAAGAAACAAAAACCACATTTGACATTTCGAAACAAATAAATTGATCCTTGAAAGTGATGTAAACTGATATCGAACTCAATTCATGGACAGTACTGTGTTAAACTTCTGTACGTTTTCCAGAAGTATCTCTTTATTTTGCACATTAGCCAAAATTTTTTTTAACAAAAACAAAAGTTAAATTACGACTGGAATTACGGACAGTAAAATTACAGTTCAGTACTTCGTGTAACCCCCACAAACATTCAGGAGAGCACGTACACTTTGAGGCATGCTTTTCACGAGATTTGCCAAGGTTTGGACAGGAATCGCTTGCCATGCAGTGACAATAGCCTGCTGCAATTCACGCACAGAGGTCGGCTGCTGGTCCAAGTGGTCGATTTGATGCGTTAATTCTGCCCACAAGTTCTCTATCGGATTCATATCCGGGGACATGGCAGGCCACTCCATATGCTCTACACCACGGTCAGCAAGAAAGTGTTGGATCATGCAAGCACGATGAGGCCGTGCATTGTCATCTTGGAAGACAAAGTTTCCTCGAAAGGCTGCACGAGCAAATGGAAGCAATGTTTCTTCGAGAATGGCCCTGTACTTGAACTGGTTCAGGTTTCCATTCAGAACAACCAGGTCAGTTTTGCCCCCTGCATGAAAAGCAGCCCAAACGGTCACCCCACCACCTCCAGCTTGGACTCTTGGCACTATACAATCTTTGTTGTAGGCTTCATGCACTTGTCTGCACACTCGGACGCGGCCATCTTGACGATAGACCAGAAATCTAGACTCGTCACTGAAGATCACGTGATTCCAGTGTCCTGGCTGCCATTGACGGTGCTCTCTGGCCCACTGCAATCCACTCTGGCGGTGTTCCTGGTCAGGCGTGGCTTTCTCAGGGGACGCCTGGCACGATAGCCTGCTTGAACCAGTCGTTGGTTGACCAGCCTTCTGGATACAGGCACATTTGTCAGTTTCTGCCACTCAGCCCTAAGCCGATTAGCTGACTTGGTACGGCCATTGCGGACTAACCGGTGCAGCTTGCGATCATCCCTCCTTGTGGTTCTGCGGGACGTCCTGGCCTCGGTATTGGAGTAGGGACACACCTCTGAGCATTTCGTTTCAGGATCTTTGACACCTGACCTTGAGTGATGCCATACTGCCGAGCAATAGCACGCCGTTTCATGCCGTAATTTCGTAAAGCCACCACTCCATGACAAACAGCATTGTCGAGTTGACAGACCATCTCCAGAGGAAGCGGCAATAACTTTTGGAGACGTGCAGCAGTTGTTTTCCACTAATACTGAACGCAACAACCCTTGTATACCCGACTGTGAAGCCAATCATCAAATGCACCTGTCCGTACATTTTGCCACGCCACCTGTGATATAATCCTGTTGTTGACTTCTTGCTGCGACAGACAATCAGTGAGATGGTTCTTTCAACAAATAAATCACCAAAGTGTAAAAGAAACTCACCAGATTAATATACTGAGTTAAGAAAGTAAACCCAAGTCAAGAAAAAAAAAATATTCCATATTAAATGCGAAGGTTGTATATATATAGTGTGTGTGTGTGTGTGTGTGTGTGTGTGTGTGTGTGTTACTGTGTGTGTTACTATGTATGTGTGTGTGTGTGTGTGTTACTATGTGGGTGTGTGTGTGTTACTGTGTGTGTGTGTGTGTGTGTTACTATGTGTGTGTGTGTGTGTGTGTGTTACTATGTGTGTGTGTGTGTGTGTTACTATGTGTGTGTGTGTGTGTGTGTGTGTGTGTGTGTGTGTGTGTGTGTGTATGTGTGTGTTACTGTGTATGTGTGTGTTACTGTGTGTGTGTGTGTTACTATGTGTGTGTTACTGTGTGTGTGTGTTACTATGTGTTTGTGTGTTACTGTGTGTGTGTGTGTTTGTACTATATGTGTGTGTTTGTGTTAATATGTGTGTGTGTGTTACGATATGTGTGTGTGTTACTATGTGTGTGTGTTACTATATGTGTGTTACTATGTGTGTGTGTGTGTGTGTGTGTGTTACTATGTATGCGTGTGTGTTACTATGTGTGCGTGTGTGTTACTATGTGCATGTGTATGTGACTATGTGCATGTGTGTTACTATGTGCGTGTGTGTTACTGTGTGCATATGTGTTGCTGTGTGTGTTCCTGAAACTAAACTAAACTGTCAGCCGAAGGAGCAAAAGAATGTCATTGTCTTGCACGAATTGTTTATTAAATTGCAAAAGCATAGCTTGGTACTTCGTTAAGCAGTTTGTGAGTGTAACCCATGGGATAGGGTGTCACTCCACTGCATCAGAGTCCACTGTACCTGAGATCTATTGTTTAAGTTCCCTCTCGATGATGGACCCAGATTGCGTACATCATATTCCCGCCAGGAAGCGATTCATTGTTACCCGACATCGCCGGATGCTTTTGCTAGTATATATATATGTATATATTTCTTTTTTGGAGAGCGAGAGAGAAAACTCCCAAAATGTGTAGTGTCCAAGCTGGAAGAAAGCCAATCAGCATGTGTATAAATTATCCTGTGTTGTTCATTGTGGAATGGTGGTGCAGGTATTTGCTAAATATAAGACCATTGTGCCCTGCTCGCTGTTCCCTGTGTCTCAGTCTAAGATAATGGTCCTTTCTTCTTGAGATAATCTGCATTTTTTTGCGATAGCTTAAAATTCATCAAATCCTATCAAGGTTTGTAATGTGCACTCACACTTGTTGAAACCTCAAGTTCCAAGTAAAGGAGATGACCACGACTTTGCCCAAGAATTCTCTGTAATCTTCAACGTGGTTATAAATTTCATACCCAGGTGTGAAGTGAAACCTAAGCATGCCAGGGACGAGGCAAGAATACTGGAGAATGAGGCATTTGCAGGCCAAGCATATACCACAGTACCGAAGTTGTGGCCTAACGATGCAACCATTGAATCGTGGTCGTTTTTCAGTGGATATTAAAATGGGATCCAATTCAGAATTCACTCCCCGGTTACATCATTACTGAGGTGCAGCTGTGCCACTGATGCAGTGTTCTTCCACATTAGGGAAGGAATTTGGCTTTTCTTTCAGGGTGCTGGCAGCACAGTTGCCTACTCTTTGTGAAATACTCCTTGTTGTCATTAACATCTATTAGCTGATGCTACCCGATGGGTCTCTGGCGTAACACTGATGCAGTGTTCTTCCAACTCTTTGAATGACCCAACCCCAAAGGAACTCGCTTTCCCTGCATTGAGGAGTACGTAGATTTGTACCTAACCGATGATGCAGAAACCTGACCGAAGGATGTGGGGTTTTGAGTTTCCGCATGTTTGGACACTTTGCCATAATAAGTGTAAATGCATTCAAAATGTTTGTCGAGCAAATGCCTTTTACAAAATCGTCATTTCGTGCTACTTTGGTCTGTCTAACAAGTCCTGGCTTGATATGACGTGTCGACGTGCTGTGTTTCAGGTATCGCCCTCCAACCTCCCATGTGCAAGCTTGGTTTGACGAAGTGCGACATTTTACCTACCCCTACCCTCAGGAGTGCAACCCTGCGTGTCCTTTCCGCTGTTCAGGGCCAGTTTGTACACATTACACACAGGTACCGGTATTTGTCAATGCATTCTATTACAGTGAACACAATCTCAGGAACAATGTGATGCAGGGCGTACTATACAATAAATCCACGTGTGTCCGTCTGACCAAGTACAGTGATGTGCTCATGCAAAATGTACACGTTATGAGGATGCACATCCTGGTATCATTAATTACATCTTTCTGAGCATTGGATCATTGATTGCACCAGTACAAGTCCACTGAGTGTAGATTATGATAGTGGAGAGTGTATTTGAGGCTATTATAAAATCATCCACAAATGATGTGTGTGCATTAGTATATAATTCAAACAAACGACTTCAGCATCAGCACATGGTCCACAGATTAATCCCATCTACCGGGTTTTATTAATCTTTGAATGTGCAGTATGAATCTTCATGTTAATTAAATGTACATACAAGGGATTTGAGTGTTCAGGTAGATCAAGTTAATAGTGCAAATGAAACTAACATCATTACTGCAATCACATTCTGAATATTAACTCTATCTACCTTAATATCCGCATCCATTTTAATTATAATCAACTTGTCTTATTAATAAATATTGCCATTCAATTTTCGAGTAAACAAACAAAAAAATAGTTATAAAAATTAATTGGGTCTTTCATTTATCTGTCTAATTATCCACACACAAACTTTTACAGATTACTTTGATTTGGAAGCTGTGTAGAAGAAACAACCCCACTACCCTTTCCCTACTGCCCACACCCATCCACTCCACTCATGCAGAATTAACCAGAAATTGTGGTGGATTGCACAATCCATCCATGAATTGGGGTGGAATGCACAATCCATCCATGAATTGTAGTGGAATGCACAATCCATCCATGAATTGGGGTGGAATGCACAATACATCCATGAATTGTAGTGGAATGCACAATCCATCTATAAATTGTGGTGAAATGCACATTCCATCCATGAATTGTGGTGGAATGCACAATCCATCCATGAATTGTGGTGGAATGTACAACACATCCATGAATTGTGGTGGAATGCACAATACATCCATGAATCGTGGTGGAATGCACAATCCATCCATGAATTGTGGTGGAATGTACAACACATCCATGAATTGTGGTGGAATGCACAATACATCCATGAATTGTGGTGGAAAGCACAATCCATCCATGAATTGTAGTGGAATGCACAATACATCCATGAATCGTGGTGGAATGCCCAATCAATCCATGAATTGTGGTGGAAAGCACAATCCATCCATGAATTGTAGTGGAATGCACAATACATCCATGAATTGTGGTGGAATGCACAATCAATCCATGAATTGTGGTGGAATGCACAATACATCCATGAATTGTGGTGGAATGCACAATCAATCCATGAATTGTGGTGGAATGCACAATCCATCCATGAATTGTAGTGGAATGCACAATCCATCCATGAATTGTGGTGGAATGCACAATACATCCATGAATTGTGGTGGAATGCACAATCAATCCATGAATTGTGGTAGAATGCACAATCCATCCATGAATTGTGGTGGAATGCACAATCAATCCATGAATTGTTGTGGAATGCACAATCCATCCATGAATTGTGGTGGAATGCACAACACATCCATGACTTGTGGTGGAATGCACAATACATCCAGAAATTGTGGTGGAATGCACAATACATCTAGAAATTGTGGTGGAATGCACAATACATCTAGAAATTGTGGTGGAATGCACAATACATCTAGAAATTGTGGTGGAATGCACCATCCTTTGAGCCGTTTTTAAAGAGTTCCTACTAGCAAGACATTTGAAGGTCAGTGTGATACATGAATCCATACAAATTGAACTTGATGGATGAATAATTATGAAGAGTGTGTAAGGGTGGTGGTAGAAACTTGATGGAAGAGTGGAGAACGATTTGGGTAGTCGCTCAATGGAGGAGTGGGAAAGGATTGGAGTAGTCAACGTGGAGTAGTCAGGGATAGTTGTTACCCTGCGCACGCGAAGCGAAAAGCGGGTTTAAGCAATTGGTTCACTTCTGTTTGTTTGTACATCTCTCTGTCTATCTGCCTGTCCTTCTGTCGATAAACATCAGTTTATGATCGAGGAACAACTTGATTTAAATTGAATGCTATATTTCCTTCCGCCAATGAAGGATGAAGGATGAAGGATGGAGGTTGTGTTTTCACGCCGACCTGTCTGTCTGTCATTTATGTTTGTTTTGTCTGTCTGTCTGTCTGTCTGTTTGTCTGTCTGTGAACAGGGTATCTCAAAGTTTTGCATGGGTTTGGCCGAAACTTGGTGGACTGGTTGGTTGTGTGACAAGGACAAAACAATTCTATTTTGGTGAAGATCCAGATACAATAGTTCTTAAATTTTGTAAGTGATTCTTCACCATTGAGTTTTTTTTTTTTTTTTTGTATACAAGATCGAGGCTCGTGAAAGAGCGAACATTAATCACACAGAAAGACACACAGACACATAAAACAAATAACATCGGGAGCAGTAGACAAGATGGGGAGAGAGGGGGAAGGACACAAACACAACATTTGAGAGCAGGGACCGAGAGACATGGAGACATCGAGAGATCTGTGGGAGGGAGAGGGCTTTGGGGGGAGGCATGTGAAGGGGGGTGGGGGGGTGGGAGAGGTATAAACATATGGACACTGCCAGGATTTCCAGGAAAGAAGTTGGAATTTCAAACAAGGTGGATCTGGGGTGAATTAGTGGGGGTAGAAAAGATCAAGGTTTTGGATGGGGGAAGATAAGAGATGGTGGTGAACAGCTGTTTTAAAGACCTGGAGGGAGGAGATGGATTGAAGGGAGTGTGGGAGTTTGTTCCAGAGGCGGGAGAAAAGAGGAATGAAAGAGTGAAGGTGAGCAGAGAGCCGAGATTTCGGCAGTTTAACCATCAGAGGGTTGCTGGCAGATCTTGTGCGACCTGTAGGAATATTTGGGGGACAGAGCACAGAGAGAGCTGGGGGAGCAAGGCCGGAGAGGAGTCGGTAGAAGACAGAAAGACCACCTACCTGCCTGCGGTGAGTGATTGAAAGGCCCTCAGAGATAGCTTCATCGCGGGAGATTCCAATGATTTTGAAAGCTTTGGATTCAACAGCGTGAAGCCGAGCCAGGTGTGAGGCAGGAGCACCAGCCCATAGCGGAGAACAGTATTCCATTGAGCTGCGGATGAAAGCCTTGTATGTGGTGAGGAGCTCAGGTGTGCCGAGGAAGGACTTCGCACGACGGAGGATGCCCAGTCGGCGACTCGCTTTGGAGGCCAGCTTGGAAATGTGGTTTTCCCAAGAAAGATCATGGCAGATAGTGAGACCCAAAAGCTTGAGCGACAGAACTTCTTGGAGAGGATTGTTGAGAAAGTAGATGGGAGGGTTGTCCAGTCGATCTTTTCGGAGAGACATAGTAAGAGAGTGAGATTTGTCAGGATTGAAAGACATGTTCCACTTGTTTGACCAGTCTGTGATTTTGTCCAGGTCTTCAGAGAGTGAGTAGGCTGCAGACTGCCGATCTGAGGGAAGAGGAATGGAGCGGCAGAGAGTGGAGTCATCAGCAAAGAGATAGAGAGGATTTTCCAGAGAGTCGGAGAGATCATTGATAAAGACCAGAAAAAGCACAGGGCCCAGCACACTTCCTTGGGGAACTCCAGCCTGAACAGGAAGGGGAGATGAGAGAAATCCATTCAGGGCCACACGTTGACTACGACCAGAGAGGAATGTGACCACCGTATTCAGAGTGATTTCAGAGTGATAGGACCAAAAACGATATTTATTGGTTCACGAGTTATCAAGTGACCACCGTATTCGTCATGTGTGTGCGTCTGTCTGTGTGTGTGTCTCTGTGTGTGTCTGTGTGTGTGTCTGTCTGTCCGCAGCATAACTACCCGATGATATCATCCCATCTTGATGAAACTTGGGTGGGAGGTTGATATCATGATCTAGTTGTGTCCTGCCTAGAGTGGGCGTATTGAACCCATTGTGGGCGGAGCCACGCCCGAAAAAGATGTCTTTTGAAGGGGTAATCGAGTTCAAGCGACATCCTCTCCGAGGGGTTTAGTGGAATCTGACAGGGGTTTCGATATTTGGTTAGGCCAATGTCATGTGTCTAGCCCCACGGAGCTCGGTTTTTCATTTTTCATTTTTTTTCATTTTTTTTTTCTTTTCTTTTTTTTCATTGAATTTTTCACCGAAATTTCGGTATTGTGTAGCTAACTAACCTCATAACTGATTATACATTATTTTCTATCTCATTTCAAGGTCAGTAACCTTCGTTTTGACATTTCCGGTCCTGGCCTGTCCGGGCCTGTTTCGGTTATAGTGCGTCCTTTGTCATTGAATACCGCTCGCTCGTGAACCATCGTCGTCTCCTAACTTGTCATGATATTTCAGAGTTGTGGACGGATTATACCAAAAATAGGTGGATGAGTTGGTTAGGCGACAAGAACAAGTGATTCGATTTCAGTTTAGGTCCAAATCTCGATCCGGCCTTTCAGTGGGATATAAAAAGTAAACTGTTCAGCCTGGCGGAGGTATGCGCTCTACCGAGTGCTGTTCTAGTTTGAACGTGAATAGGAAAACTAACCTACAGCTTAACAGTACTGTACTTTGTCTCTGAATTCGTCCTGATTGCGCAGAGAGGAGGGAGGTAATATTTTACTCCGTCTGCCTGCCTGGCAGTCAAACAAAATTGAAAAAATTATTCCAAACCGTAAACTTACTGTTTTGAAGGATGTTATAAAGGACACAAACAACAGGCATGAATAACTAATGTAACATGTTAATCAAGGTGGTGTAAAAGCCTTTGCGTCAACGGCGGTAAACTTCTGAATTTTTTTTTTCTACAACCTTTAAAATTTTAATATTATTTCAATTGAATTATATATATATATATATATATATATATATATATATATATATATATATATATATATATATATACACACACACACACACACACACACACATAGTCACGTGAAAAAGTAAGTACCCCATGTAAAGTTTTGACTTTTTCAACACATTTCAACATACAGCTATTTGATCTTCCTTTCAACAATATTGATAGATAAAGGTGATATAATATAACAAATATCATGAAACATTTCCATTTTGTCGTCCATTGTATAATTTAAATAAACATAAATGCAAATTTCGTATGTGCAAAAAGTATGTACACCCCTACATTTATCACTACTTCAAATACCTAAAATTAGAATCAGGTGCACCAGCTCAGGTGCAAATGATTAGAACATCGTTAGAGAGGATCTTGGAGGAACCTGTCTTATTTGAACCTCAGACATTTCGTTTGGTTTGCTCTTTGTTGTTGAAGTGTGTGGCATCACCATGCCTAGATCAAAAGAGCTCTCTGAGGCCTTCAGAAAGAAGGTTATAGATGCCTACGAGTCTGGGAAGGGATTTAAAAAGATCTCCAAACAATTTGAAATCAATCATTCGACTGTCCGGAAGATCATTTACAAGTGGAGAAGATTCCAAACAATTGCCAACTTAAGGCAGTGATTTCATGATATTTGTGATATTATATCACCTTTATCTATCAATATTGTTGAAATGAAGATCAAATAGCTGTATGTTGAAATATGTTGTAAAAGTCAGAACTTTACATGGGGTGTACTTACTTTTTCACGTGACTGTATATATATATATATATATATACACCTTGCACATTGTAGAGCACAAATCACCTTTTGGTCACTTTCAAAAAACTTCCGTTTAGCAGTATTTTGAAAAATATTCATGCCCTGAAGGCACAATAACTATGAGAAAAGCTATTGCAATCAGCATTTATGCCATCGTGCCTTAATAACTGTTTGACATTCTGACAAATATGGCGGTGTCTTGTGCTTGTGAGGTTACCGTCACACCTGTTATGCAAGGTTCACAAACAAAAGGAATGTAGGTCATGCTCGGAAATGAAAAGCAAGAGTTCAAAAGACCCTTCCCATGTCATTCTTCTCAATTGCGTGAGGAAAGGTGTTCTATGACCCCTGCAGTTTGATTGAGGAATGGGGATGGATAGTCGCTCAGACTTGTATTTAGCATTATGTTCTTCCTGGTCCATACAATGATTGTTGACGGTGGCAATTTCCATCACGTTGCTCGCCACGTTTTGAACATGCTGTGCAGAGCATGGCACCATGTTTTTAACACTAGTGGGGTCACCTGTGGGAATCCCACGGGCATTGAAGTGTATCGTTGCGATCGGTGCGGCCGTTTTTGCGGTACCCGGGACAATAACAACATTAAGCAGGAGTCCAAACCTGAAAATGCTGGAGACCAAAGCTGAAATTGGAAAAACAATATCACCTATTTTACTCAAGGGGGTCCCAGGATTACCCACCCAAAATTTTGTTGCGATCGGTTCAGCCGTTTTTGCGGTACCTGGGAACGAACGGACGGACGGACGGACAGACAGACAGACAGACAGACAGACGGACATTTGGTGAATTATAGTAAGATGCTGTGCTGAGCATATTTGTTCCCTGCTGTACTCAAAGATAATTTCAAGACTTGTAGGGTGATGTTTTCAACGGCGTTTATATTTAAACCTCACTTTGTTAAAAGAATGAAGTTCAATCAAAGTGATAAGCTTGTGCTGAGTTTATTTTACATCAGTTCTATATAGACCACAACATATAGTTCTAATTCTTCTATAGTCTGTATGTGTATGAATTTTTGGTTTTCAAATGAATAAATTTGCTGACATTTTTTTTGAAAGTCTTTTCCCATTAAAACTGTTTCAAAAGATAAGATTTGCAAGGTATACTTATGCTGGTGTTTTGACTGTTACCCGAAACAGATATCGGTTTGGCCTAATCTTTAAAAACCACAGAAGATGCTTGGATGCATCTTGGATGCTTGGCCGCAAAGAAGACGCATCTTTAAAATTCTCATTTGCTTGCATATGTAATAATTAGAAGGCCCTTTAAAATTTGGAATGTTTCCTCAAATGGAGGTTCTTAAACCCCTTTTTTGGTTGTTAGCCAGGTGGGTTGTTCTTATATGTATTTTGGTTGCTAGGCAGGTGATTGTTCTATGTATTTTGGTTGCTAGGTAGGTGATTGGTCTTCTGTGTATTTTGGTTGCTAGGCAGGTGATTGTTCTTCAATGTACTGAGCTTTGTTGTTACTAAATTCCTCATTGATGTGTACTTATTGAGCAAAGTGATGTTTTCCTCATCAAGAACCACTCGTTTTCTGATTTGGCATTAACATCTGGGCACCATGTGAATAATTGAAATTAAGACTGTGTTCAGGAAACTCTGATCTCACCACCAGCTGAAATGTCGTCCCCTTGAGCCAGTTGCAATTAGCATTTTGGCAAAAGGTAGCCGTGTCATATTGATGGATTTTATGGGTCATAAACATTACATGAGGAACTTCCAAGTGTAACACTGTGCCATAACATTGTTCCGCACGTTGCTCAAGTCTGTCCAATGTCTGTGCTCCACAGATGGTGTGGGCAACATCAAACCGTGTGGGCTGTGCAATCAACCTGTGCTATAACATGAATGTCTGGGGGCAGGTGTGGAAAAAGGCCGTTTATCTGGTCTGCAATTATTCACCGAAGTACGTATGCTCATCTGCTCACCCCACGTATGCGGAGAGTATGTTGTTCCAACACCGTAATTATTTCATTGCTCAATACACGACTCGGGTTCCCATTCTTTTCCGGGATTCAAAGGGTAGGCCACCACAATTGGCAGAAGACATCAGTATAAGCTCGTAGTTTTCCGCTCGAGCTGTACAAAGCATGCAAATCGGTTTTACTAACACGATCGTGAGGTTAGGAGCCAAGATTTTGAAAAATCTGTTTACCAGCACCGCCATGATGACGCCACCTTTCTTGCAACTCCAAATGTCTGGCCGTGCCTTCACTGGGTCTTAACCCAGGCTCAAAGCATTAGCAGCTTGATTGATTAAGCTATTGACCTGTGCTGCCATACACAGCACTGCATGGTCCCAGCAGGGACACCTGCCAAAAGCAGTTGAATTTCTCTCCGGGTGGGTTTCTTCTGGCTGTAGTGTGTGGGGAAAGACGTCAAAAGAGAGCTTTGCCAGTGTAATCAGCATCACAGCTAGTCACTGTTCATGCTTTCGAGGTGTGCAAGACCGCAGGACATTTCTGTATGTGCACCCCCAACACCTCATGCTGTCTAACTAAAACTAACACACCCACAAAATATGGGAATGTCAGTAAACGGACTGCAGTTTATTTTGCTTCATCTCCATGTGCTCATTTTTCTGCTTGTGTGATGTCCATCAGGGGAAATTGGTGGGGTGATTCCCCATACCGTGCTGGTTCGCCTTGCTCCGAATGTCCGCCCAGCTACGGAGGCCGGTGCCGAGATAATATGTGCTACCGAGGTATTGCTTGCAATATACCACCATGTGATTCACCACTAATCTGGTCTTACCCGAAGCACACTGTAACATTCCCAGCTGGCAGACTGACGTTGGTCCTTTGTTTCAGCCGACTGTTCCATCCTATGCCAACACTGGGCCTACGCTGGTGTGCTAGATGGGTTATGTTTGTTTTCTGGGAAGCCAACATAATACTTTGATGCTACTGCCATTTCCACTCACATAATCCACTTTGTAATGCTGGTGTTATATGCTTTGGCAAAATCATAATGGCAGGTGACGATGATTACACATGGCGAAGGCAAGAGGTGCACAAATCCGAGAATGAGGTCGAAAGGTCTCATGCTCCTCCATCCTACACTACAGCATCCTCAAAGCTACAACGCCTCGACAAAAATGAAGTCATCAACAAGGAACAAATGTGTATGGGCCTTTGTCTTGAATTCCTTGGGTTGAATTGGTGTTTTGTGAAATTGTACAGAAAATAATTTTACTGCTGAAATAAGGAAATTACTAAAATACACAGCATTATGGTATTTATGAAAGTGCAATGTTCTAACATTAGGGGGGACAGTGTGTAGACTGAAACGTAACATTACTTATTTAAATAAGGCATTTAATTAACTCAATTAAAATTTCAGCCTTGTCATTCTAATGCATGTTTTGGATGATAGATTGTTAAGCCTGATCAGTTATATTGTGATACATTACCCTGAAACACAGATGAGGAGTGTCATAGTTATCATAATCTTTCAGAAATTGTTTTGATATGTCACTCACACGTGTTGATGCTCATCATGAACAAAAAATTTTGTTCCACGATTTTGTACCCTACAGCACAACTTGTGAGCTGTGAGACAAAATTGAGAGATCGCTGCAAGGGTACGACCTGCAATCGGTGTGTATAGAACTGAGCGGATCTGCATTTCGTTCTCAGATCTACCCTAATCTATACAGTCAAGGCCATAAATATGCACTTTTTTCAAATAACTCACAATTTTCTCTAAAAATAAGTTGAAATTGACAAAAGTATTTGGTCTCCACAATTCTTTATTTCATTGTTAATATTACAGATCCTTTGTTTTTGGTTCAGAACTTAATACATCCCTTTAAAATCAGAAAATAAAAAGAAATGGCATTGATAAAATTATTGACACCCGAGACTTAATATTTGGTAGTGCAGCCTTTGGACAAAATAACTGCAGTCAAGCGCTTCCATATAGCCATGAATGAGCTTCCTACACCTCTCTACTGGCAGTTTGGCCCACTCTTCTTGTGCAAAGTGCTCCAGTTCTCCCAGATTTGAAGGGTGCCTTCTCCCAACTGCTGTTTTCAGATCTCCCCACAGGTGTTCAAAGGAATTTGGATCTGGACTCATTGCTGGCCACTTGAGAACAGTCCAGCGTTTTGTCTTGAACGATTCTTGGGTGCTTTTTGAAGTGTGTTTGGGGCCATCGTCCTGCTGCAAGACCCATGACCTTCGACGGAGACCCAGCTTTCTGACACTGGGTTGAACATTGCGCTCCAAAATGCCTTGGTAATCTGCTGATTTCATGATGCCAAGCACACATTCAAGGGACCCAGTGCCAGCGGCAGCACAGCAACCCCAAAACATCACTGAACCTCCTCCATGTTTGATTGTAGGGAAGGTGTTCCTTTTTTTGAAGGCTTCATTATGTTTTCTGTAAACATGGAGATGATGTGCTTCACCAAGAAGCTATAATTTGGTCTCATCTGGGTACAGGACATTCTCCCAGAAGGATTTTGGCTTGTTCAGGTGTGTTTTGGAAAACTCCTGTCAGGCTTTCTTATGTCTCTTTCTCAGCAGTAGGGTCCTCCTGGGTGTCCCACCATAGAACCCCCTTTCATTGAGTTGGTGACGGATGGTGTGAGGTCGCACCTTGTGTGTGAAGGTCAGCTTGAATCTGTTTGGCAGTTGATCGAGGTACTTGATCCACCATTCAAACAATCCTTCACTGCAATCTTCAATCAAGTTTTCCCTTGCGGCCTCATCCAGAGAGGTTGGCTGCAGTGCCATGGGCCTTAAACTTCCTGATAACATTGCGTATGGTGGACACAGGAACCTCAAGGTCTCTGGAGATGGACTTGTAGCCTTGAGATTGTCCATGCTTGGCTACAATCTTGTGGCTGACGTCCTCAGACAATTCTCTGGTTTTCTCTCGTTTCTCCATGTTCATTGAGGTGCACACAGTGACACAAAACAGCAGAATGACTCCTTTTCTCTATTCAAACTGGTTGAATGACTCATTTTTATATTGCAGGCACCTGCAACTCACCATAGGTGAGTTCAATTCCAAAGTAAAGGAGAATCACCTGCTTGAAATCTAATTATTTCTAACAACTTCTATAATGTGCCAATAATATTGTCCGGGCCATTTTAGGATTTCTGTGGGGAATAAGCTAAGATTTAGTAATTTTTTTCACCTTTTTTGTTTTGTTCCACTGAAAACCAAAGAAATACATATGTGGATACCAAAAGATTTTTAAATTTCAACAATTTTCTGGAAGAAATTGTGCATTATGTGAGAAAAGTGCAAGGGTGCCAATATTTTTGGCCACGACAGTATACCCTAGCGAGGCTCTGCATTAAGTGCTAGTCTTTATATTTTTGGTATTTATTTTCCTGGTTTTCTTACCTGTGTAATATATCTGATGATGATGCAATTTTTATATCTGGACAAGAAACTAAATGGAATGGCCTGTTTGTTATACCCATAAAACCCAGGTTCGCATCCCATATATGACATGTATTAATTTACCCATTGTTTACTAATTTCATAAATTGTTTTACGAATATCTCCTAATGTGTTTGTCCTGCCATTTATTAAGATGCACACGACACTCAATGTGCCTTAAATCATTCTAAAAACAAAGTTCTGACTTTGTTAGACCAAGTAAGGGTCCATATATTGTGCCTTGTGCATATTGCCGTCAGTTGCATATTGATAAAACCTAAAGTTCAGTGATTTCGAGCAAACTCTCATCTATGTTCTAGGTATGAATGTCCTGCTGGTTGCTTGAGAAACACTGCAAAGGTGGTCGGCACCGCAACTTACGACATGGTATGATTGCTCTCCTTATACTTGCATGAAATGTACTGGTACATTTCCTTTTAAAACATGTCTATAAAGTTTTACAGTGTTAACGCCAGCTATGGTATAGAATGTGGACTTCGAGGTTGTTTTTTTTTGTATACCAAGTCGAGGCTCGTATAGGAGCTAACACTAAGAAATAACAAAGGAAGCGGGAGACAAGAAGGGGGGAGAGAGGGAAGCACAACAACAGGAGGGGAGAGGGCTGGGGTGGGTTACTTGTGATAAATAAGATGGACACTACAAGAACTTTCGGGAAAGAAAACAGGGAATTTCAAGAAGTGAGTATGAGGTGGAAGTAGGTGATAAATGTTGCTTCTGGGACACCTCCGTTTAACATGGGAAATCCCTATCTAATGTCATTTACCCCCTTGTCTTTTTCAAAAATCATAAACACCTCTATTTCTCCCTCTATGAACCTATAATCCTTCTCGCCTTATGAACCTATAATCCTTCTCGCCTTATGAACCTATAATCCTTCTCACCTTATGAACCTATAATCCTTCTCGCCTTATGAACCTATGATTTTCTTCCTTTATGAATCTATAATAATCCTTCTAGCCTTATGAACCTATGATCATTCTCACTTCCATGTAAATTTTACCCTATTCCCCCCACTACCCCCTTAATGTAGTTCCTTAGACCACTCTGCTAATGAGCCTATAAATATATTATCTCTTTCTAACTTTTTTAAGAGTTCCATTCTCCTATAGAACTCATCCCCATCAAGTATATTTATAAAGTATACAGGTTCCTTAACCTTTTGTTGTGAAAGTATAAAGTGGTATGTTTCACGGAGGGTTCTTGTTTGACCTCCTCCTCTCCCACATACCATTTTAAAATTATAATATTTATTATCCGATTGATAACCATTAAAGTTCTCACTCCACTCTAATATATTTTTCTTCCCACCCTCCATTACCCCACTTAACAAATGAATACGTTTATCCGTCTTGAGAACCTTCTGACCAGTGATTCTCTCAACCTCTTGAATCTGATATTTTTCACATTCGTTATGTTTTCCATTTATATACCAAGGTTGATTACACCTCCACTCTTTAGTCTGGTTGATACTTGGTTCTATCATTTATATAATAGTAAAAAAGGTGGCGGTAGCCCGTTAAAATCCCTAACCCCCCTTTTTAACTTATCACTTATATATATATATATCTTATATACTTATATAACCATAAGGGAGACGATCAATTCCATTTTCTAAAATAAACCTCTTATCATCAAAAGCCCCCAATGCTTTCTTATGTGTGGGCGGGGTCTGTGTGGGTGTGGTCTGTGTGGGTGTGGTCTGTGTGGGTGTGGTCTGTGTGGGTGGGGTCTGTGTGGGTGGGGTTTGTGGGTGGGGTCTGTGTGGGTGTGGCTTATGATTTTTTTTTTTTTTTTTTTTTTTTTTTTATTACTACTAATTAAATTAGCTAATCTGGGTGGATGAAAGTATGGATGGTTGTTGTTTAATGAATTATCAGTTTTGTTTTTTGTAATTCTTGTGAGTAAAATGAACCCAAGATTTCTTCCCAATTCATATCATATAATTTGTAAGTCCAAGGCATAGTATCCATTACATCAACGATTTTGAATAATTCATTAGTCCATCTCTTTGTATAACCTTTCTCAAAATGACTTTTCCATCTGTATATTCTTACAATATCACCAACTTTGAACTTCGGTTTTCTCAAATTAATCTCCTTTTCATATTCTAATTTTGTAAATGTTTCTGATGGTTTTGATTTTGTTGATGAATGAACTGTATTATTGTAATTATCTACAATATCCTGAATAAAATACACCCATTTTTGGGAACCGAGTTGTGTGAATTTTTTATATAATTTCTCTTTTAAAGTACGATTAAAACGCTCAATAACAACTGCTTTTCCTTCATTAAAGGTGCTGTATAATTTAATACCCTCCCCCTTAAGAAATTTCATAAATATTTTGTTATAGAACTCTGTTCCCTCATCGGTCCACAGTTTCTTTGGTTTTCTTTTACTTTTATTAAATATCTGTTGGAAGGCTAACTTCAGAGTATAACCTCTCTTGTTTTTCAAAGGAACAACCCAAGCAAATCTACTCCTCAAATCAATAACGGTTAAAGCATACTTGTATCCCTTATCATTTTTTAGTTCGATTAAATCAGCGGACCATATGTGGTCGGTGTATTTAGAATAAACTTTCCTTCTTTTAAACTTTGTGATTATAGGTTTATGTAATTCATCAGCCAAAAGCTCCCCAGTCTTGATGACATCATGAGAGCCTAATAGTTTTTTGAGGGTGAATAACCAAGGCCAAGTTTCAATTTAGCATTTATCAAATTTCTCACAATAAACCTATCAACTTTCTCTCTCAACGTTGGATTTTGCATCAAAGACAAATTATACAACATTTCTCTGTCGGCTTTATGTTTTTCAGTCAATGTAGTGGTTTTCCCATAAGCAATATCATGCTTCATACACACTTCATCAACCCTATTTGTAGGTTTAGACCAAGGTTTAGGATTGTCAGCCTCATCTAATCTTTTATCCAAGTTTGTTCCTGGGCCACAGAAAGAATACCCTGGAAGGTGTAATTCCCCTGGAATTCCAGTTGTTGTAAATTTGCTACCTGACAAAAACTTTTGTATGTCTCCTCCACTTTTAGGAGAGATGAATTGACACTTTTTAGAACCACACACTTGACATATTCCTTTTTGATAAACTCTATTATTTTTAGCTTTAACATAAGAGATATTTTTAGATTTAGTTTTCTTTTTACATTTGAGACAATAACTCATATTTATTTATGAGAAAAAGTTCTACATAGTGCCAAAACCTTTTTGGTTTTCAACATATACATTTCTATCTTGATTTTTAAAACATAAAGAATCCTTAGAAATGACTTCACTCTCTCCTCCATTTATTTACAAATAAAACTAAGTAAAGTCAATAACACCAACATCATCAACTATATGTTGTATATCTGCGCTCTGAATTCATTATAGCAAATTTAAAAACCAATAAGTTCGGAAGAGTCATTAATTCTTTATTTTCCTCTTCAGTGCGTTGAGATTTATTTATTTGTCGTAATACCTTCAATCTTTCATTAATCTCAGGAATGGTCATATTTTTATATTTTTCCTCCCTCTCCTCCTCCTCCTTTTTCTCCCTTTCCTCCCTCTCCTCCTTCTCCTTTTTCTCCCTTTCATCCTTCTCCTCCTTCTCCTTTTCCTCCCTCTCCTCCTTCTCCCTTTCCCCCTTCTCCTCCTTCTCTCTTTCCTCCTTCTCTTCTTCAACTCCTTCCTCCTTCTCTTCTTCAACTCCTTCCTCATCCCTTGCTACCCTTGAGTTTGAACCCCAAAGAATATTATACATATACTCATCTGGATTTTGAGATATTCTTGTATCTATAATTATTTTTCTCATAATAGGATACCAATAAGATTTGTTGACGATTTCTAAAAGAGTTTTATATTTCATAACTTTGAGAAGTTCATTTTTATTTAATATTTTAAACAAGTCTCTATTTGTGGGTTTAACAATATCAGTATAAGGCCAGTTTTTAATGACAAAATTCCCATGTATATGCTCCAAATCATAAGGTATGTAATACCGAGCACCCTTTTCTTGTAGGTATCCTTGAATACAAAAATTATAATTCTCTTGTAGTCTTCTTCCTGCCATTTATGTATCAGAAATATATGTGAGATTAATATTATGACAGGTAATACCACCCCATCTTCCCACTACCAAATCGGTTTGTATTCCTCGGCTTTCTATCCTTATCTCATTACCTTCCTTCTTTGTCATGCGAACCATCGCTATACTATCATATATTTTTCTTTTCTTAAAATCACGTATTTGTTGTTTGCTAATTGTACTTCCACATAAATCCTTATCTTCACCAAGTGGATAATATTCTTCTTTACGAGACTGATTTAAATCATGTAGGTCTTCTATGTTTATTGAAAAAGACCAATTATACCCTAAATCAGACATATCATACCCCCATTTATTAATTCGCATATTAACTAAATGTCCTTCTTTATAAAATTCAATTGTAAGCAGGTAGTTAAATTCAATGAGGAAAGGTGTATGGTCAGTATAACCAGGTGTTGTGGTTGTAAATTTTACTTGTTTAACAAAACGTGCTGTTTTCTTTAAAAATATATATTGTGATAAATCACTTAATCTAATTAAGTCATTCGCATCTGTAGGGTTTGGATAATTGATTAATTTATAAGTATTCTTCATATTAATATTTTTACTTACACTATATTTTTGTCGTTCAGCCTGTGCCTTTGTATAATAATTTGATAAATCAATATCCTGAGAGGATTTTCCAAAGATAGAACCATCTTTTCCAACATAAGTCATTTATATTAGATTAAAAATGATATCATAAAAATTTTCATTATTGTTGAGTTTAAATAATACATATAAACATAATTGACCACAACATTTAGAATTAATTTCTTGAACTTGAAATGTTTGATAAACACCATTCTGTAAGAATTGTATTACTTCAACAGGTGGTGGCATACCATAACTATCAAAATAATATTTATCCTGACTATTATGAATACAAACCCAATGAGAACCATTCTGTGTGTCTAAATTCATAATAATATTCTTTGTATTCTTATTTATATGTATTAATTCATCTCTCATACAAATAACCACATTATCAATTTTTAGTGTTTTACAATACTTAGCGAGTTCTATATTTGACGTTGTATTCTTTCCAAATTGTTTAAACCATTTATCCATTTATTTATGAGAAAGATACAATCCATTACCCCGTTTAGTTAGTTTAACACCCGCTTGAGCGATAGAGGAAAGCATATCTCCAACTAACAATCTAGCTTTATCAGGTAGACTTTCAAGTTTTTGAGCAAAATCTACAATTACACCACTTCCACTAATTTGTTTCTCCAACTCCTTGTTATGTCTTTCCAATTCTTTTTGAGCTTTTAGTTGTGCCTTCCTTTCGTTAGCAGTTTTTATCGCTGCTGAAATACCACCAGTCAATGCTCCCGCCGCACTTAAACCAGCAAATAAAGGAATTAGAAATGGGAGAAATCCTCCTCTTGACTTGTCTATTGAATATTTCTTTAACATAGGTTTTGTCATTTTAATTTTAAGTGATCCAACATCATTTAGTGTTTTCACCTGCTCTCTTGTGAGTAAAACATCAATTCTTACAGCTCCTTTTCTTTGAAATGTATTAACATTAATAATACAAGGCTTTTGATTTTGAATACAAGATGTTAATTTATCAAGATTGATTTGATTAACATATACCCCTACCATTTATTTATGAGAAAAAACCTATGTGATATTAATCATAACACCATTATCTGTATTAATCTGTAATTCTGTTTCCTCCAAAAGCAAACAATAAGCATCAACTTCTTCATTCTCTCCTCTTTCAATGTATAGAGAAGTATCCACTCTATTAGACTTTATAGTTTCCTTTTGAGAACTCAGGTCAATTGTGTAGATTGTATAAAGTTTTTGAAACGCAACCATATCCAAAATAGGTTCATTATTACCGTTGCTTTCACACACCTTTTGGTAAGACTTGTAGGCTTCCGCATAATCATTTTTTTCCCAATCAATTTCCAATCTATCTCGCGGATAAAATGTCCCATCAAGAGAAACCCGAAGTTGTTTCACCTTAGCATTATCACTCAGGGCATTATTCTTATTAGTACCGTCCTCTCCATCTGGTTTCTTAAAAATGAGCCATAGGTATCGTGGCTTTCCTTCAAGAACACCCAAATTCCAAGTGTAGGTAGTGTGTTCCAGTTTAACGTGTTGACATCTTCTTTTAAGGTATGATACATTTAGCGGTTTCTTTGAGTTAAGTCTTCTATTTAACATCTCTTCCGTTTTAAGATTAGGAGTATATTCACTAATATACCAACACAAATCATTAATAACAAATTTATTATTGTCGCCAAAAGCATTTTCAACCCCAAAAAGCAACCTATTTACATTATCATTCCTTTGTAGTTGAAATCTAATTTTAAGCCCATACAAAACTTTGTCATAATCACAAAATCCAAATATACCTTTCAGAGGTACTGCTACCGTAAAACTATTCTCTGCTTTTGCGTCATCATTATACATTGACTTCCTTTGACTATAACCAGGGTCTGCGTTTGTTCCTGTTGACATATCAGGAATAAAACCTTCAACAGCTCCCTTACCCATTCTATCACTAAACGAATATAGTGTAAATTTCATCATTTCAGATGTAGCAGAGACATAATCAACCGCTTCAACCTCTTGTGTTCCAATATACAGGCGGACACTGTCAAACATTTTCCAGAAGAAATCATTTACGAGTGTAGCATTAGTATTATTCGCAGCCTTAGTGAATTTAAATTTACACAGCAAGAAACTATCAGCTATATTCAAGTAAGTTTGTTGATTATTTATTTCAAAACTTTTTGTTCCGTTTGAATTCCAGTCTGTTCCTGTTATAGCATTTACCTTAAAATAGTCTTCCTTTTTAGTGGAGTTTGAAATGATAATCGTATCATCCAAATCATAGATACTATCAATCGCTTCCATACTTGTATTTATATAGCATTAAAATTGTTGAAACCCTGACCCAAGTATTTTAATGATTTTTTGTCGTTCTTGTGAAGATAGTTGAGTTTTACCTTTTTTAATTTCTTTGATTGCTTGTAATTTATGAGACTCCTTTTGAGCATCTTTTATACTCTTTATAGCACCCGCAACTGAGCCCACGGCAGAAGCAGTTGAACCAATTAGGTCTTTATGTTTAAGGATGGTTGAACCAATACCCATTAGAGTATCAATTATCCCATCTCCTTTATTTCTAAATTGATGTCCCACACCCCGTTGTCTCTTTGGTTTATAGTATCCTCTCCCAAGAAACATACCTTCACCCTTATAGTATGGTGAAAGGAACATCCCATCCCCTGTAATTATTTTATATTTTCCCAACTCGTGTTTTCTCACAATAACCATTATTTATTTATTGAAAAACTTCACGTAGGTGAATTCTGATGGATATAATTTCATCATTAAAGGATATCATACGATTATCTTGGTCGGTTATCCTAAAATTTACTCTGTATATGGTTTTTCCTGACACAGGTAAATAGACAAGATTTTTTGGTTCCATATTAAATTTATAACCAATCGGGGTTGAGTATGCGCTGAATGAAAATATTGTATTTGTTCTTATTCCATCGTTATAAGCACCATCAATCAAATCACAATGAATTAATACTGAATTTATACCGGAGGATATTTGAATGACATTATCACTGTAAGACGTCCCGTTAGTTTCAACCTTTTTTGAAGAGAAACCCAATAGCTCTCTAAACGATTTTTCAATGGTGAAATCAACTTTATAATTATTTTTAAGTTTAATAGTTGATTTTGAAGTGTGTTTTTGAATATCTATTACAATATTTTTTGGTTCATCACCTTTTTCTTTCATAAGGCGAGAGACTTCTGAAGATATTTGAGAAATCTCGTAAGCACCGGGTGAAACGGTTATAGTTTTATATCCACTTCCTGGATTATAACTAAACTTGTTGTTTTTCTCTGTGATATTAAACAAGGTATTATAAGTCTCCATTGACAACAAAGAAGCCTCATATTCTTTTTTGGGGTCAAGTTGTAGTGGGTAAGGGAATGAAGCTGTGTAATCACTCGTTGTGAAATTAAAACTAAGAATTGTGCTTCTCATCTTATTTAATATCTAATAAAATATCTTTGTATTGACATTTATTAATTATTTTCATATTCATCAACTGATCTAAAATGGCGGATGCTTCATTAAAACAATTGTTGTTTCCAGCCTTCTTACTACCTAACAACAATAATAACCTATTAACTAATTGTGATGGGTCATTTGGAAGAAAACTAACACCCGAACCAAGCTTACTTAAAGCATCAATAATATGTTTCTCCTTCTCATTCTTCTTACTTTTACCAGCAACAGAAACTCCATAATCAAGTGTGTTTAGCAACTCAATATACTCTCTATCTTCCTCTCTTTCCATTTCAAGCGGTTCATCAAAATAAGGTGAATTAGAATGTCCATCTTTTGTTAGAAGAAACATTAATCTTGGGGTTAATTCAACATTTGGTTGGTCAGAACTTAAGAACACCAATTTATCATTAAATATCAATAACTTTTCTTTCACAAGATGGAACTGTGCTGGTTCTTCTGTTGGAATGAGACCTGCTCTGGTTTTTGAACCCTTCAAATATTCATTGTTTTGAAGAGCTTCTACAATATAATTGGAAAGTTTATTTACCTTCTCAAGATGCCGAAATAATCCTTCATCATCATATTCTAATTCTCCAAGTTCTTGCTCTGTCATTTGACTAAAATCTTTGAGCATTTGAAATTTTTTTGGAGTAAATTCTACCATGGGAACTGTAGGTGAAATCGTTTGTTGAGTTTTTAAAAGTGGTTTAAAAAATTTCTCTTGTTTTCTTTCAAAGGCTTCTTCACCAGTTAGTTTCTGTCTCCTTTTCTTCTTTATGTCTTCCTGTTGCTTTACAACTTTTGAAAGCAACTCTTGATGTTCTTTAAACTTTCTTACTCTTTCTTCGGTATTCATTTTCTGTATTTATTTATTGAAAAATATCATTTAGTATCTCATCTTGTTTCACAACAATATATTTATATTTTCCGATCGTGTGTTTCATATTATTTTCAAATTCCTTCTTACTACGTAATGTAGAACAATTATCTCTCCAAAAATTATTTGTATCTATTGAATTTAACTTAAATAAAATAAAAGTATTAGCATTGTTTCTTATTGAGCGCCGAGGGAGTTGAAAATATGACTGACTAAGATAAATACAATTACAAGAAGAATGTCTCCCTCTTGTATAGTAGCTATCCATTACTGTTTGGTTTCTCTCATTAACACAATCATCAAAGATAACGAGGTTCTTTTTTGATTTATCTAAATCTTGAGGTGAAGGTATATCATCCGTATTATCACTGAGAATACAAGTTATGGGTTTTAGTTTTGATTTTGATTTCTGTGTATCACAAAATAATTGTATTATATCATCAATATTATAATCATTTAGTTTGTTTTGAAGTTTAAATAAACCGATAATGTCTTCCTTTTTAAGACCCGCATTAAAACCCTGTGAGAGTAGTTGATACTCAGGTTGAAAACTTGACTTTGTAAAAATTATTAAATTATCATAATCTAAAAAATTAGGACTAAGGAGCATCTTTAAAAGTAAACAGGTTTTTCCACATCCGCTTGAACCGACTATTAGACATCTCAATGAATTTGGAAGATTTTTATGGTTATTAAATTTTATCTTATTTTCCCAAACAGGTAAAAAATCATTCATTTATATATTTGGAAAACAAGTCATCTAACTTTTTTTGAGTTTTTTGAGAAACTCTATATTTTATCCTGAGTTCAGGTTTAATTTCAAAATAATCCATTATTTTGTTTATATAGTATCTTGTATTAACATTTCCATTAAAATTATTTTGAATAATAAATATCATTAAACCCTTATACATTTCCTCAATACAAATAGTCTCTTCCCTTGTAAGAAATGGTGTATTATCCCCATAATACTTAACATTCATCTCTCTTATTAATCTTGTAAAGTAATTCATTTTTGGTTCTAATTTAAAAGAGTTATATATTTTTCTATATTTTTTATTATCATTAATTAGAAGATAATCACAGAAAATACATTGTTTATATGCTTCTGATTCTGTATTAAGCCCCACTCTACCACAAGCCGGACAATTCTCTAATTTATCATATGGAGAGTCTGGAAATTCTAAATATCCTTCAGAATTTATCATATTTATATAGTAAAATTATACTTAAAACAAAGTGCCTTTTTTAGAGGCTTTTTTAAAGATGAAACTGTGCTTAAAGTAAAACACCTTTGAGCTTTTCAACTCGTTTTATGTATATAACTTTACTTAAACTAAACGCAAATTTATTAGCTAATAAATACAATGTTTCAAAACACAAAAGACAAATTTCAATCAATCTCTACTTCGGTGGAAGATATAGAAAAATATGTCAAAGATGTTAAATTGAACAAAGATAAATATGGAAATTTTTGGATTAAACCCATAATGGAGAATAACATGTGTCCTTTTATTAAATTTACAGGACAAGCTATGTTAATTAATAACTCTATTAAAGTAAATTTGACAAAAGTTTCTCCACTACTACTAACAATTTACTCAAAGCTTGAAAAGATCATTGATAAAGAAGCTTTGAAAATGAATGATAAAACCATCAACGATTCTAGAGGAAACATTTGTATATTCTTTAATAGACCCAAAGATGTGGGTGAAATTAATAATATGAATATTAGTGGTGAACTATCATTCCGTACTCTGATTATTAGAGATTATTTGAAAATAACATTTAATGTAAAAAATATTGTGGTTATTAGTTCTAATGAAAGAAAATATATAGATATTGATGGAAGTTTAATGGTATGTAAATGAGTGATATTAACAGTCAATACTCTGAGAGTTATTATACTGAGAGTCTAGGATCTGAAGATAGTTATGATACTAATAGTTTGTGTTCAAATGATAGTTATGAGAGTAGCTTTATTGATGACTCAGATAGTGAAATTGAAATTGATGAACTAGAGTATCTAAACTTTCTGGCTAATACATAGACGCTTTACTTTAAGTAAAGTTATATACATAAAACGTGTTGAAAAGCTCAAAGGTGCTATTTTCTGGCTTTCTGGGCCCTGTGCTATTTCTGGTCTTTATCAATGACCTCTCCGACTCTCTGGAAAATCCTCTCTATCTCTTTGCTGATGACTCCACTATCTGCCGCTCCATTCCTCATCCCTCAGATCGGCAGTCTGCAGCCTCCTCACTCTCTGCAGACCTGGACAAAATCACAGACTGGTCAAACAAGTGGAACATGTCTTTCAATCCTGACAAATCTCACACTCTTACAATGTCTCTCCGAAAGGACCGACTGGACAACCCTCCCATCTACTTTCTCAACAATCCTCTCCAAGAAGTTCTGTCGCTCAAGCTTTTGGGTCTCACTATCTGCCATGATCTTTCTTGGGAAAACCCCATTTCCAAGCTCGCCTCCAAAGCCAGTCGCCGACTGGGCATCCTCCGTCGTGCGAAGTCCTTCCTTGGCACACCTGAGCTCCTCACCACATACAAGGCTTTCATCCGCAGCTCAATGGAATACTGTTCCCCCCTCTGGGCTGGTGCTCCTGCCTCACACCTTGCTCGGCTTCACGCTGTTGAGGCCAAAGCTTTCAGAATCATTGGAATCTCCTGCGATGTAGTCAACTCCGAGGGCCTTTCACTCACTCACCGCAGGCAGGTTGGTGGTCAGTAGATGATAAATGTTGCTTCTGGGACACCTCCGTTTAACATGGGAAATCCCTATCTAATGTCATTTACCCCCCCTGTTTTTAAAAAAATCATAAACACCTCTATTTCTCCCTCTATGAACCTATAATCCTTCTCGCCTTATGAACCTATAATCCTTCTCGCCTTATGAACCTATAATCCTTCTCACCTTATGAACCTATAATCCTTCTCGCCTTATGAACCTATGATTTTCTTCCTTTATGAACCTATAATCCTTCTAGCCTTATGAACCTATGATCATTCTCACTTCCATGTAAATTTTACCCTATTCCCCCCACTACCCCCTTAATGTAGTTCCTTAGACCACTCTGCTAATGAGCCTATAAATATATTATCTCTTTCTAACTTTTTTAAGAGTTCCATTCTCCTATAGAACTCATCCCCATCAAGTATATTTATAAAGTATACAGGTTCCTTAACCTTTTGTTGTGAAAGTATAAAGTGGTATGTTTCACGGAGGGTTCTTGTTTGACCTCCTCCTCTCCCACATACCATTTTAAAATTATAATATTTATTATCTGATTGATAACCATTAAAGTTCTCACTCCACTCTAATATATTTTTCTTCCCACCCTCCATTACCCCACTTAACAAATGAATACGTTTATCCGTCTTGAGAACCTTCTGACCAGTGATTCTCTCAACCTCTTGAATCTGATATTTTTCACATTCGTTATGTTTTCCATTTATATACCAAGGTTGATTACACCTCCACTCTTTAGTCTGGTTGATACTTGGTTCTATCATTTATATAATAGTAAAAAAGGTGGCGGTAGCCCGTTAAAATCCCTAACCCCCCTTTTTAACTTATCACTTATATATATATATATATCTTATATACTTATATAACCATAAGGGAGACGATCAATTCCATTTTCTAAAATAAACCTCTTATCATCAAAAGCCCCCAATGCTTTCTTATTCACCTCTTCTGAATATAATTGATGTTTATAACTTCTTATTCCATTAATCTTTCTAAACTCTTCTTTCTTTGTTGTTAAACAGTTATAATAATCCTTAAAGTTTATTGTTTCTTTAATGACATTTTTCTTTATACCTTTTAACTTCTTATCAGTCTTTTCAACGTTATTCACAATGTATTTATAAGCATAAGCCTTCGACCTCAATCCCACAAATTCACTCATAACATTTCCTCCCAATTCATCCTTGAACTTTCCAATCACCTTTTTATTTTTAGAAGAGAACAACTCACTCTCTGGACTGTAATTACTTGTATCATAGATATTAATGTCCTTTTTCATATCTGAATAAACATCATCAGTATTAATTTTCAAAATAAAACTATCAGTATCCATATACAACAATGACACATTATCCTTATACTTTGATTTTAGATTAATATAAAAGTAATCATACATTAATGACTTTGACAAGTCAAGAATTGATGTTCCAATGTAAATAGGTTTGTCCATTTCAATACTCTCTTTAACCAAATGGATCGCACAAAAGTTCTCAGTAAAGACCTCAGCTCTAGTAAAACTCGGTCTATTAATTAATTTTGATGCTTGTTCCCAAGATGTTGCTAGTCTGATATTTTGTCTTTTCCTCACATTCTCCATGGTCTTACCAAAGACCGCATTATTCATTAATTTATAAAAGTCTTTCTCAAAATCTGTTTTTGACTCTGTTCTTCTTTGTGTATTAAAATCAATGTACCCCTTTAACCAATGACTTTGATTGAACTTTAGAACCCTGTGGATCTTCTCTACTCTTAGACCTTTTGATAAATATTGTCGCAAATTTCTTTGGTGTAGTACATAATTTTTCTTGTTATATAATGTAGTAAGTAATTTTTCTGTTGATTCACCTATATCAAACGATCGTTGATAATCACTCAACCATTCTTTCTTTGGACTTTCTTTCTCACAAGCAAATGGAAGATCTTTATGTTTGATATGAAGTTCTTCAGGATATTTTAAATCAACCTCAAAATAATAACCAACCTTTGAATCATCCAATTGTTTTTGTGTAGAGATACATACATCTTGTAAAACCTTTGTGTAGTCTTTTTCCTTTACCCATCTTAGTTTCCCATAAGGAAGAGCTTGAGACATTGCCCAGCCATACAAGTTGTTTGCGTCATAGTACATCAAGTAAGAACTCTCTTTCGTTGAATCATAATTTGGAAGATATTTGTTATTTGCTTTTGAGTAGCTGCTCGAGCATACTTGTGAAATTCCACCTCTTTTTGCCTTTTCAATCATCAAAAGCATATCGACATCGGTTATCAAATCCAAATCTTGTTTTGTCATTTTCAACATCGCGCTCCAAGCCAATCCAGGTGCTGTGTAGTAGTGAGCAGGATCCAATCCATATCCAGTGCGACAAACAGATCTAAAGGCTTCAAATACATCGGCCAATAAAAGCACATCAGTTTTGAGATACAAATCGTGATACTCACCAAGATTCTTGATGTTATATTTTTCCCAAACATTTTGTGCGTGTACATAATCTTTATCAGATATATGACTGTTGTTTAATTTGTTATCGAAATTTTCTTTTAAAGGAAGTTGTGTTTCATTGAATCTCTCAAATGAGTCCATATAGTCATAGGGGTAAATTCCCTTTTGTGTTAGAAAATCTTTATCTGAAAAATACTCTGAAAGACATGGAAACTCTTTTAGATTTTGAACCAAGTTAGCCAATGGACTTGCCATGAATTTAAATGTATCAAGAAATCTGATATGAGTAATAGGAGATGTGTGAATTGTTTTTGTGAATGAAATGTATTTCTGATCTGTGTTAGGAATTGCTGAAATGTGTCCAGATGTCTTTGAAAGTTCATTAATAAATAGATGCGTATCATAATGAGCATTGTTATGAAGAAAGACAGGAATGAAAGAGGGGAGTTGATAATTAATATTACAACTTTGATGAGCTGGACCTCTATATTTACCAGTGAGATGACAATGATCTCTAACCTTTAGACCTTCACCAATTTTTTCCTCACAAATATGACAAACATTGTTTTTTCTAAATTCCCTTTTCTGTTCACTCGTCAAAGACATTGGTTTATTAGTTTCTCTCATTATCTTGGTTAATCGGACACAGTCTTTTTCTAGTCGTTTCACAAACTCCTCTGGGGTATTTGAGCCTCTATACTCCTCTAACTTGTTATATTTATCACCAACGGATGATTTGATATAATAACAAAAACCGCAAGGAGTATGTTTTTGATATTTATTTGTGTATGAATCTTTTGGATCTGGAGAAGCAGTATCTATTTTTTCTAGAATACTTTCAAAATCAGCATATATAACAAATGGATGTTTGATCTTTTTCTTTTCATCTTTGAATGTGATATTTGAGCCTTCTTTAGGCATATTGATTACCGTTGATTTATGTTCACCACAATAATTTGAATGTTTATCTAATCTTTCTTGTGTATGGAAGAAGTTAAGACAACGCAAACAAATATATATTTTATTTGTTCTTTTACATACTTGTGGTTTTATTAATTTAGCAATATCTTTAATGTATGTATAATGTGAATTTTCCTCTGAATTAAAATATAGAAGATTAATATGAGTTTGTTTACAATTGTCAGAAAGCTTTAAAACCTGAATGCTGTTTGTTTCTGTTAGACCATAAACATTAACTGATAAATTATTTATCTTTTCAAATTTAGGAATATCATTTAAAGCCATCGGAAACTTTAGATCTTTCGTATTTAATGTATTCTCATATTTTTTATAATGAGATACTCTTTCATCATGAAAATGTGGAGGATGTAAGTGTGCTAGAATAGACCAGAGAAAACATTTATTGTCTTTATTTTTGATATTGATAACTGCTTTTCTATTTTTGATAACACTGGGTAAATCAATGTAGGAAGAAGCTTTTAGAGGATCTGATTTAAGAATATGAATGTCTATGTAAATAATTTTTCCTATATTGAATCCACTTCCTACGATTGAATTATCCACATCTTGCTCTTGTTTAATAAGTTCATCATAGACTCCTGATGTTTTAAAATCTTGATATGAAGATATAAAGTGTGGCTCAGTTCTCATGTATGGTGTATCTATAACTCCTTCGTCCTTTGTCATTTCTAATTTTACTCCCATATAAAATTTAAGTGGTTTCATTTCTTTTAGTGTTTTTTCAATCAACGTTTGAACAACAGGTTTAACTCTTTCTACAGCATCAACTATAGACTCTGGTTCAGGAGGTTTGAAGTTAAAGACTCTTATTTTAATATGTTCTTTGAATGCGCCATCAGAGTTTTTAGTTGTGATAAAATTTGATAAATGTAGAATTGTTTTAAGATGTATTTCGAAGCCTTTCTTGAGGATATTTTTATTACATGCAGAACAGTGTTTTGTTTCCTTCTGAATAGGAGATAGTAGGTGAAGTAGATTAAATGTGTGTTTGTTAGTTTTAAGGTGTCTTTTGTATTGTTTATATTCTTGTTCACAAACATCGCAATACGTTGCTTTGATCATATTTATTTATATAGTAAAATTATACTTAAAACAAAGTGCCTTTTTTAGAGGCTTTTTAAAAGATGAAACTGTGCTTAAAGTAAACACCTTTGAGCTTTTCAACTCGTTTTATGTATATAACTTTACTTAAAGTAAAACACCTTTGAGTTTTTCAACTCGTTTTATGTATATAACTTTACTTAAAGTAAAATACCTTTGAGCTTTTCAACTCGTTTTATGTATATAACTTTACTTAAAGTAAAACACCTTTGAGCTTTTCAACTCGTTTTATGTATATAACTTTACTTAAAGTAAAACACCTTTGAGCTTTTCAACTCGTTTTATGTATATAACTTTACTTAAAGTAAAACACCTTTGAGCTTTTCAACTCGTTTTATGTATATAACTTTACTTAAAGTAAAACACCTTTGAGCTTTTCAACTCGTTTTATGCATATAACTTTACTTAAAGTAAAACACCTTTGAGCTTTTCAACTCGTTTTATGTATATAACTTTACTTAAAGTAAAACACCTTTTTTTTTTTTTTTTTTTTTTTTTTTTTTTTTTTTATTTTATTTTATTTTATTTATTTATTTATTTATTTATTTTTTTTTTTTTTTTTTTTTTTTTTTTTTTTTTTTTTTTTTTTTGTATACAAGATCGAGGCTCGTGAAAGAGCTAACAATAATCACAAAAAAGACAAACCAACTCCTCTCTGGGGGAGCAAGGCCAGAGAGGAGTCGGTAGAAGACAGAAAGACCACCAACCTGCCTGCGGTGAGTGAGTGAAAGGCCCTCGGAGTTGACTACATCGCAGGAGATTCCAATGATTCTGAAAGCTTTGGCCTCAACAGCGTGAAGCCGAGCAAGGTGTGAGGCAGGAGCACCAGCCCAGAGGGGGGAACAGTATTCCATTGAGCTGCGGATGAAAGCCTTGTATGTGGTGAGGAGCTCAGGTGTGCCAAGGAAGGACTTCGCACGACGGAGGATGCCCAGTCGGCGACTGGCTTTGGAGGCGAGCTTGGAAATGTGGTTTTCCCAAGAAAGATCATGGCAGATAGTGAGACCCAAAAGCTTGAGCGACAGAACTTCTTGGAGAGGATTGTTGAGAAAGTAGATGGGAGGGTTGTCCAGTCGGTCCTTTCGGAGAGACATTGTAAGAGTGTGAGATTTGTCAGGATTGAAAGACATGTTCCACTTGTTTGACCAGTCTGTGATTTTGTCCAGGTCTGCAGAGAGTGAGGAGGCTGCAGACTGCCGATCTGAGGGATGAGGAATGGAGCGGCAGATAGTGGAGTCATCAGCAAAGAGATAGAGAGGATTTTCCAGAGAGTCGGAGAGGTCATTGATAAAGACCAGAAATAGCACAGGGCCCAGAAAGCCAGAAAATAGCACCTTTGAGCTTTTCAACACGTTTTATGTATATAACTTTACTTAAAGTAAAGCGTCTATGTATTAGCCAGAAAGTTTAGATACTCTAGTTCATCAATTTCAATTTCACTATCTGAGTCATCAATAAAGCTACTCTCATAACTATCATTTGAACACAAACTATTAGTATCATAACTATCTTCAGATCCTAGACTCTCAGTATAATAACTCTCAGAGTATTGACTGTTAATATCACTCATTTACATACCATTAAACTTCCATCAATATCTATATATTTTCTTTCATTAGAACTAATAACCACAATATTTTTTACATTAAATGTTATTTTCAAATAATCTCTAATAATCAGAGTACGGAATGATAGTTCACCACTAATATTCATATTATTAATTTCACCCACATCTTTGGGTCTATTAAAGAATATACAAATGTTTCCTCTAGAATCGTTGATGGTTTTATCATTCATTTTCAAAGCTTCTTTATCAATGATCTTTTCAAGCTTTGAGTAAATTGTTAGTAGTAGTGGAGAAACTTTTGTCAAATTTACTTTAATAGAGTTATTAATTAACATAGCTTGTCCTGTAAATTTAATAAAAGGACACATGTTATTCTCCATTATGGGTTTAATCCAAAAATTTCCATATTTATCTTTGTTCAATTTAACATCTTTGACATATTTTTCTATATCTTCCACCGAAGTAGAGATTGATTGAAATTTGTCTTTTGTGTTTTGAAACATTGTATTTATTAGCTAATAAATTTGCGTTTAGTTTAAGTAAAGTTATATACATAAAACGAGTTGAAAAGCTCAAAGGTGTTTTACTTTAAGCACAGTTTCATCTTTAAAAAAGCCTCTAAAAAAGGCACTTTGTTTTAAGTATAATTTTACTATATAAATATGATAAATTCTGAAGGATATTTAGAATTTCCAGACTCTCCATATGATAAATTAGAGAATTGTCCGGCTTGTGGTAGAGTGGGGCTTAATACAGAATCAGAAGCATATAAACAATGTATTTTCTGTGATTATCTTCTAATTAATGATAATAAAAAATATAGAAAAATATATAACTCTTTTAAATTAGAACCAAAAATGAATTACTTTACAAGATTAATAAGAGAGATGAATGTTAAGTATTATGGGGATAATACACCATTTCTTACAAGGGAAGAGACTATTTGTATTGAGGAAATGTATAAGGGTTTAATGATATTTATTATTCAAAATAATTTTAATGGAAATGTTAATACAAGATACTATATAAACAAAATAATGGATTATTTTGAAATTAAACCTGAACTCAGGATAAAATATAGAGTTTCTCAAAAAACTCAAAAAAAGTTAGATGACTTGTTTTCCAAATATATAAATGAATGATTTTTTACCTGTTTGGGAAAATAAGATAAAATTTAATAACCATAAAAATCTTCCAAATTCATTGAGATGTCTAATAGTCGGTTCAAGCGGATGTGGAAAAACCTGTTTACTTTTAAAGATGCTCCTTAGTCCTAATTTTTTAGATTATGATAATTTAATAATTTTTACAAAGTCAAGTTTTCAACCTGAGTATCAACTACTCTCACAGGGTTTTAATGCGGGTCTTAAAAAGGAAGACATTATCGGTTTATTTAAACTTCAAAACAAACTAAATGATTATAATATTGATGATATAATACAATTATTTTGTGATACACAGAAATCAAAATCAAAACTAAAACCCATAACTTGTATTCTCAGTGATAATACGGATGATATACCTTCACCTCAAGATTTAGATAAATCAAAAAAGAACCTCGTTATCTTTGATGATTGTGTTAATGAGAGAAACCAAACAGTAATGGATAGCTACTATACAAGAGGGAGACATTCTTCTTGTAATTGTATTTATCTTAGTCAGTCATATTTTCAACTCCCTCGGCGCTCAATAAGAAACAATGCTAATACTTTTATTTTATTTAAGTTAAATTCAATAGATACAAATAATTTTTGGAGAGATAATTGTTCTACATTACGTAGTAAGAAGGAATTTGAAAATAATATGAAACACACGATCGGAAAATATAAATATATTGTTGTGAAACAAGATGAGATACTAAATGATATTTTTCAATAAATAAATACAGAAAATGAATACCGAAGAAAGAGTAAGAAAGTTTAAAGAACATCAAGAGTTGCTTTCAAAAGTTGTAAAGCAACAGGAAGACATAAAGAAGAAAAGGAGACAGAAACTAACTGGTGAAGAAGCCTTTGAAAGAAAACAAGAGAAATTTTTTAAACCACTTTTAAAAACTCAACAAACGATTTCACCTACAGTTCCCATGGTAGAATTTACTCCAAAAAAATTTCAAATGCTCAAAGATTTTAGTCAAATGACAGAGCAAGAACTTGGAGAATTAGAATATGATGATGAAGGATTATTTCGGCATCTTGAGAAGGTAAATAAACTTTCCAATTATATTGTAGAAGCTCTTCAAAACAATGAATATTTGAAGGGTTCAAAAACCAGAGCAGGTCTCATTCCAACAGAAGAACCAGCACAGTTCCATCTTGTGAAAGAAAAGTTATTGATATTTAATGATAAATTGGTGTTCTTAAGTTCTGACCAACCAAATGTTGAATTAACCCCAAGATTAATGTTTCTTCTAACAAAAGATGGACATTCTAATTCACCTTATTTTGATGAACCGCTTGAAATGGAAAGAGAGGAAGATAGAGAGTATATTGAGTTGCTAAACACACTTGATTATGGAGTTTCTGTTGCTGGTAAAAGTAAGAAGAATGAGAAGGAGAAACATATTATTGATGCTTTAAGTAAGCTTGGTTCGGGTGTTAGTTTTCTTCCAAATGACCCATCACAATTAGTTAATAGGTTATTATTGTTGTTAGGTAGTAAGAAGGCTGGAAACAACAATTGTTTTAATGAAGCATCCGCCATTTTAGATCAGTTGATGAATATGAAAATAATTAATAAATGTCAATACAAAGATATTTTATTAGATATTAAATAAGATGAGAAGCACAATTCTTAGTTTTAATTTCACAACGAGTGATTACACAGCTTCATTCCCTTACCCACTACAACTTGACCCCAAAAAAGAATATGAGGCTTCTTTGTTGTCAATGGAGACTTATAATACCTTGTTTAATATCACAGAGAAAAACAACAAGTTTAGTTATAATCCAGGAAGTGGATATAAAACTATAACCGTTTCACCCGGTGCTTACGAGATTTCTCAAATATCTTCAGAAGTCTCTCGCCTTATGAAAGAAAAAGGTGATGAACCAAAAAATATTGTAATAGATATTCAAAAACACACTTCAAAATCAACTATTAAACTTAAAAATAATTATAAAGTTGATTTCACCATTGAAAAATCGTTTAGAGAGCTATTGGGTTTCTCTTCAAAAAAGGTTGAAACTAACGGGACGTCTTACAGTGATAATGTCATTCAAATATCCTCCGGTATAAATTCAGTATTAATTCATTGTGATTTGATTGATGGTGCTTATAACGATGGAATAAGAACAAATACAATATTTTCATTCAGCGCATACTCAACCCCGATTGGTTATAAATTTAATATGGAACCAAAAAATCTTGTCTATTTACCTGTGTCAGGAAAAACCATATACAGAGTAAATTTTAGGATAACCGACCAAGATAATCGTATGATATCCTTTAATGATGAAATTATATCCATCAGAATTCACCTACGTGAAGTTTTTCAATAAATAAATAATGGTTATTGTGAGAAAACACGAGTTGGGAAAATATAAAATAATTACAGGGGATGGGATGTTCCTTTCACCATACTATAAGGGTGAAGGTATGTTTCTTGGGAGAGGATACTATAAACCAAAGAGACAACGGGGTGTGGGACATCAATTTAGAAATAAAGGAGATGGGATAATTGATACTCTAATGGGTATTGGTTCAACCATCCTTAAACATAAAGACCTAATTGGTTCAACTGCTTCTGCCGTGGGCTCAGTTGCGGGTGCTATAAAGAGTATAAAAGATGCTCAAAAGGAGTCTCATAAATTACAAGCAATCAAAGAAATTAAAAAAGGTAAAACTCAACTATCTTCACAAGAACGACAAAAAATCATTAAAATACTTGGGTCAGGGTTTCAACAATTTTAATGCTATATAAATACAAGTATGGAAGCGATTGATAGTATCTATGATTTGGATGATACGATTATCATTTCAAACTCCACTAAAAAGGAAGACTATTTTAAGGTAAATGCTATAACAGGAACAGACTGGAATTCAAACGGAACAAAAAGTTTTGAAATAAATAATCAACAAACTTACTTGAATATAGCTGATAGTTTCTTGCTGTGTAAATTTAAATTCACTAAGGCTGCGAATAATACTAATGCTACACTCGTAAATGATTTCTTCTGGAAAATGTTTGACAGTGTCCGCCTGTATATTGGAACACAAGAGGTTGAAGCGGTTGATTATGTCTCTGCTACATCTGAAATGATGAAATTTACACTATATTCGTTTAGTGATAGAATGGGTAAGGGAGCTGTTGAAGGTTTTATTCCTGATATGTCAACAGGAACAAACGCAGACCCTGGTTATAGTCAAAGGAAGTCAATGTATAATGATGACGCAAAAGCAGAGAATAGTTTTACGGTAGCAGTACCTCTGAAAGGTATATTTGGATTTTGTGATTATGATAAAGTTTTGTATGGGCTTAAAATTAGATTTCAACTACAAAGGAATGATAATGTAAATAGGTTGCTTTTTGGGGTTGAAAATGCTTTTGGCGACAATAATAAATTTGTTATTAATGATTTGTGTTGGTATATTAGTGAATATACTCCTAATCTTAAAACGGAAGAGATGTTAAATAGAAGACTTAACTCAAAGAAACCGCTAAATGTATCATACCTTAAAAGAAGATGTCAACACGTTAAACTGGAACACACTACCTACACTTGGAATTTGGGTGTTCTTGAAGGAAAGCCACGATACCTATGGCTCATTTTTAAGAAACCAGATGGAGAGGACGGTACTAATAAGAATAATGCCCTGAGTGATAATGCTAAGGTGAAACAACTTCGGGTTTCTCTTGATGGGACATTTTATCCGCGAGATAGATTGGAAATTGATTGGGAAAAAAATGATTATGCGGAAGCCTACAAGTCCTACCAAAAAGTGTGTGAAAGTAATGGTAATAATGATCCTATTTTGGATATGGTTGCATTTAAAGGTTTATATACAATCTACGCAATTGACCTGAGTTCTCAAAAGGAAACTATAAAGTCTAATCGAGTGGATACTTCTCTATACATTGAAAGAGGGGAGAATGAAGAAGTTGATGCTTATTGTTTGCTTTTGGAGGAAACAGAATTACAGATTAATACAGATAATGGTGTTATGATTAATATCACATAGGTTTTTTCTCATAAATAAATGGTAGGGGTATATGTTAATCAAATCAATCTTAATAAATTAACATCTTGTATTCAAAATCAAAAGCCTTGTATTATTAATGTTAATACAATTCAAAGAAAAGGAGCTGTAAGAATTGATGTTTTACTCACACACACACAAGTAAAAACACTAAATGATGTTGGATCACTTAAAATTAAAATGACGAAACCTATGTTAAAGAAATATTCAATAGACGAGTCAAGAGGAGGATTTCTCCCGTTTCTAATTCCTTTATTTGCTGGTTTAAGTGCGGCGGGAGCATTGACTGGTGGTATTTCAGCAGCGGTAAAAACTGCTAACGAAAGGAAGGCACAACTAAAAGCTCAAAAAGAATTGGAAAGACATAACAAGGAGTTGGAGAAACAAATTAGTGGAAGTGGTGTAATTGTAGATTTTGCTCAAAAACTTGAAAGTCTACCTGATAAAGCTAGATTGTTGGTTGGAGATATGCTTTCCTCTATCGCTCAAGCGGGTGTTAAACTAACTAAACGGGGTAATGGATTGTATCTTTCTCATAAATAAATGGATAAATGGTTTAAACAATTTGGAAAGAATACAACGTCAAATATAGAACTAGCTAAGTATTGTAAAACACTAAAAATTGATAATGTGGTTATTTGTATGAGAGATGAATTAATACATATAAATAAGAATACAAAGAATATTATTATGAATTTAGACACACAGAATGGTTCTCATTGGGTTTGTATTCATAATAGTCAGGATAAATATTATTTTGATAGTTATGGTATGCCACCACCTGTTGAAGTAATACAATTCTTACAGAATGGTGTTTATCAAACATTCCAAGTTCAAGAAATTAATTCTAAATGTTGTGGCCAATTATGTTTATATGTATTATTTCAACTCAACAATAATGAAAATTTTTATGATATCATTTTTTATCTAATATAAATGACCTATGTTGGAAAAGATGGTTCTATCTTTGGAAAATCCTCTCAGGATATTGATTTATCAAATTATTATACAAAGGCACAGGCTGAACGACAAAAATATAGTGTAAGTAAAAATATTAATATGAAGAATACTTATAAATTAATCAATTATCCAAACCCTACAGATGCGAATGACTTGATTAGATTCAGTGATTTATCACAATATATATCTTTAAAGAAAACAGCACGTTTTGTGAAACAAGTAAAATTTACAACCACAACACCTGGTTATACTGACCATACACCTTTCCTCATTGAATTTAACTACCTGCTTACAATTAAATTTTATAAAGAAGGACATTTAGTTAATATGCGAATTAATAAATGGGGGTATGATATGCCTGATTTAGGGTATAATTGGTCTTTTTCAATAAACATAGAAGACCTACATGATTTAAATCAGTCTCGTAAAGAAGAATATTATCCACTTGGTGAAGATAAGGATTTATGTGGAAGTACAATTAGTAAACAACAAATACGTGATTTTAAGAAAATAAAAATATATGATAGTATAGCGATGGTTCGCATGACAAAGAAGGAAGGTAATGAGATAAGGATAGAAAGCCGAGGAATACAAACCGATTTGGTAGTGGGAAGATGGGGTGGTATTACCTGTCATAATATTAATCTCACATATATTTCTGATACATAAATGGCAGGAAGAAGACTACAAGAGAATTATAATTTTTGTATTCAAGGATACCTACAAGAAAAGGGTGCTCGGTATTACATACCTTATGATTTGGAGCATATACATGGGAATTTTGTCATTAAAAACTGGCCTTATACTGATATTGTTAAACCCACAAATAGAGACTTGTTTAAAATATTAAATAAAAATGAACTTCTCAAAGTTATGAAATATAAAACTCTTTTAGAAATCGTCAACAAATCTTATTGGTATCCTATTATGAGAAAAATAATTATAGATACAAGAATATCTCAAAATCCAGATGAGTATATGTATAATATTCTTTGGGGTTCAAACTCAAGGGTAGCAAGGGATGAGGAAGGAGTTGAAGAAGAGAAGGAGGAAGGAGTTGAAGAAGAGAAGGAGGAAAGAGAGAAGGAGGAGAAGGGGGAAAGGGAGAAGGAGGAGAGGGAGGAAAAGGAGAAGGAGGAGAAGGATGAAAGGGAGAAAAAGGAGAAGGAGGAGAGGGAGGAAAGGGAGAAAAAGGAGGAGGAGGAGAGGGAGGAAAAATATAAAAATATGACCATTCCTGAGATTAATGAAAGATTGAAGGTATTACGACAAATAAATAAATCTCAACGCACTGAAGAGGAAAATAAAGAATTAATGACTCTTCCGAACTTATTGGTTTTTAAATTTGCTATAATGAATTCAGAGCGCAGATATACAACATATAGTTGATGATGTTGGTGTTATTGACTTTAGTTAGTTTTATTTGTAAATAAATGGAGGAGAGAGTGAAGTCATTTCTAAGGATTCTTTATGTTTTAAAAATCAAGATAGAAATGTATATGTTGAAAACCAAAAAGGTTTTGGCACTATGTAGAACTTTTTCTCATAAATAAATATGAGTTATTGTCTCAAATGTAAAAAGAAAACTAAATCTAAAAATATCTCTTATGTTAAAGCTAAAAATAATAGAGTTTATCAAAAAGGAATATGTCAAGTGTGTGGTTCTAAAAAGTGTCAATTCATCTCTCCTAAAAGTGGAGGAGACATACAAAAGTTTTTGTCAGGTAGCAAATTTACAACAACTGGAATTCCAGGGGAATTACACCTTCCAGGGTATTCTTTCTGTGGCCCAGGAACAAACTTGGATAAAAGATTAGATGAGGCTGACAATCCTAAACCTTGGTCTAAACCTACAAATAGGGTTGATGAAGTGTGTATGAAGCATGATATTGCTTATGGGAAAACCACTACATTGACTGAAAAACATAAAGCCGACAGAGAAATGTTGTATAATTTGTCTTTGATACAAAATCCAACGTTGAGAGAGAAAGTTGATAGGTTTATTGTGAGAAATTTGATAAATGCTAAATTGAAACTTGGCCTTGGTTATTCACCCTCAAAAAACTATTAGGCTCTCATGATGTCATCAAGACTGAGGAGCTTTTGGCTGATGAATTACATAAACCTATAATCACAAAGTTTAAAAGAAGGAAAGTTTATTCTAAATACACCGACCACATATGGTCCGCTGATTTAATCGAACTAAAAAATGATAAGGGATACAAGTATGCTTTAACCGTTATTGATTTGAGGAGTAGATTTGCTTGGGTTGTTCCTTTGAAAAACAAGAAAGGTTATACTCTGAAGTTAGCCTTCCAACAGATATTTAATAAAAGTAAAAGAAAACCAAAGAAACTGTGGACCGATGAGGGAACAGAGTTCTATAACAAAATATTTATGAAATTTCTTAAGGGGGAGGGTATTAAATTATACAGCACCTTTAATGAAGGAAAAGCAGTTGTTATTGAGCGTTTTAATCGTACTTTAAAAGAGAAATTATATAAAAAATTCACACAACTCGGTTCCCAAAAATGGGTGTATTTTATTCAGGATATTGTAGATAATTACAATAATACAGTTCATTCATCAACAAAATCAAAACCATCAGAAACATTTACAAAATTAGAATATGAAAAGGAGATTAATTTGAGAAAGCCCAAGTTCAAAGTTGGTGATATTGTAAGAATATACAGATGGAAAAGTCATTTTGAGAAAGGTTATACAAAGAGATGGACTAATGAATTATTCAAAATCGTTGATGTAATGGATACTATGCCTTGGACTTACAAATTATATGATATGAATTGGGAAGAAATCTTGGGTTCATTTTACTCACAAGAATTACAAAAAACAAAACTGATAATTCATTAAACAACAACCATCCATACTTTCATCCACCCAGATTAGCTAATTTAATTAGTAGTAATAAAAAAAAAAAAAAAAAAAAAAAAAAATCATAAGCCACACCCACACAGACCCCACCCACAAACCCCACCCACACAGACCCCACCCACACAGACCACACCCACACAGACCACACCCACACAGACCACACCCACACAGACCCCGCCCACACATAAGAAAGCATTGGGGGCTTTTGATGATAAGAGGTTTATTTTAGAAAATGGAATTGATCGTCTCCCTTATGGTTATATAAGTATATAAGATATATATATATATAAGTGATAAGTTAAAAAGGGGGGTTAGGGATTTTAACGGGCTACCGCCACCTTTTTTACTATTATATAAATGATAGAACCAAGTATCAACCAGACTAAAGAGTGGAGGTGTAATCAACCTTGGTATATAAATGGAAAACATAACGAATGTGAAAAATATCAGATTCAAGAGGTTGAGAGAATCACTGGTCAGAAGGTTCTCAAGACGGATAAACGTATTCATTTGTTAAGTGGGGTAATGGAGGGTGGGAAGAAAAATATATTAGAGTGGAGTGAGAACTTTAATGGTTATCAATCAGATAATAAATATTATAATTTTAAAATGGTATGTGGGAGAGGAGGAGGTCAAACAAGAACCCTCCGTGAAACATACCACTTTATACTTTCACAACAAAAGGTTAAGGAACCTGTATACTTTATAAATATACTTGATGGGGATGAGTTCTATAGGAGAATGGAACTCTTAAAAAAGTTAGAAAGAGATAATATATTTATAGGCTCATTAGCAGAGTGGTCTAAGGAACTACATTAAGGGGGTAGTGGGGGGAATAGGGTAAAATTTACATGGAAGTGAGAATGATCATAGGTTCATAAGGCTAGAAGGATTATAGGTTCATAAAGGAAGAAAATCATAGGTTCATAAGGCGAGAAGGATTATAGGTTCATAAGGTGAGAAGGATTATAGGTTCATAAGGCGAGAAGGATTATAGGTTCATAAGGCGAGAAGGATTATAGGTTCATAGAGGGAGAAATAGAGGTGTTTATGATTTTTTTAAAAACAGGGGGGGTAAATGACATTAGATAGGGATTTCCCATGTTAAACGGAGGTGTCCCAGAAGCAACATTTATCATCTACTGTGGTCTTTCTGTCTTCTACCGACTCCTCTCTGGCCTTGCTCCCCCAGAGAGGAGTTGGTTTGTCTTTTTTGTGATTATTGTTAGCTCTTTCACGAGCCTCGATCTTGTATACAAAAAAAAAAAAAATAAATAAAAAAAAAAATAAAAAAAAAAAAATAAAAAAAAAAAAAAAAAAAAAAAAATAAAAAAAAAAAAAAAAAAAAAAAAAAAAGGAAAAAAAAAAACAAAAAAAAACAAAAACAAAAAAAGGTGTTTTACTTTAAGTAAAGTTATATACATAAAACGAGTTGAAAAGCTCAAAGGTGTTTTACTTTAAGTAAAGTTATATGCATAAAACGAGTTGAAAAGCTCAAAGGTGTTTTACTTTAAGTAAAGTTATATGCATAAAACGAGTTGAAAAGCTCAAAGGTGTTTTACTTTAAGTAAAGTTATATACATAAAACGAGTTGAAAAGCTCAAAGGTGTTTTACTTTAAGTAAAGTTATATACATAAAACGAGTTGAAAAGCTCAAAGGTGTTTTACTTTAAGTAAAGTTATATACATAAAACGAGTTGAAAAGCTCAAAGGTGTTTTACTTTAAGTAAAGTTATATACATAAAACGAGTTGAAAAGCTCAAAGGTGTTTTACTTTAAGTAAAGTTATATACATAAAACGAGTTGAAAAGCTCAAAGGTGTTTACTTTAAGCACAGTTTCATCTTTTAAAAAGCCTCTAAAAAAGGCACTTTGTTTTAAGTATAATTTTACTATATAAATAAATATGATCAAAGCAACGTATTGCGATGTTTGTGAACAAGAATATAAACAATACAAAAGACACCTTAAAACTAACAAACACACATTTAATCTACTTCACCTACTATCTCCTATTCAGAAGGAAACAAAACACTGTTCTGCATGTAATAAAAATATCCTCAAGAAAGGCTTCGAAATACATCTTAAAACAATTCTACATTTATCAAATTTTATCACAACTAAAAACTCTGATGGCGCATTCAAAGAACATATTAAAATAAGAGTCTTTAACTTCAAACCTCCTGAACCAGAGTCTATAGTTGATGCTGTAGAAAGAGTTAAACCTGTTGTTCAAACGTTGATTGAAAAAACACTAAAAGAAATGAAACCACTTAAATTTTATATGGGAGTAAAATTAGAAATGACAAAGGACGAAGGAGTTATAGATACACCATACATGAGAACTGAGCCACACTTTATATCTTCATATCAAGATTTTAAAACATCAGGAGTCTATGATGAACTTATTAAACAAGAGCAAGATGTGGATAATTCAATCGTAGGAAGTGGATTCAATATAGGAAAAATTATTTACATAGACATTCATATTCTTAAATCAGATCCTCTAAAAGCTTCTTCCTACATTGATTTACCCAGTGTTATCAAAAATAGAAAAGCAGTTATCAATATCAAAAATAAAGACAATAAATGTTTTCTCTGGTCTATTCTAGCACACTTACATCCTCCACATTTTCATGATGAAAGAGTATCTCATTATAAAAAATATGAGAATACATTAAATACGAAAGATCTAAAGTTTCCGATGGCTTTAAATGATATTCCTAAATTTGAAAAGATAAATAATTTATCAGTTAATGTTTATGGTCTAACAGAAACAAACAGCATTCAGGTTTTAAAGCTTTCTGACAATTGTAAACAAACTCATATTAATCTTCTATATTTTAATTCAGAGGAAAATTCACATTATACATACATTAAAGATATTGCTAAATTAATAAAACCACAAGTATGTAAAAGAACAAATAAAATATATATTTGTTTGCGTTGTCTTAACTTCTTCCATACACAAGAAAGATTAGATAAACATTCAAATTATTGTGGTGAACATAAATCAACGGTAATCAATATGCCTAAAGAAGGCTCAAATATCACATTCAAAGATGAAAAGAAAAAGATCAAACATCCATTTGTTATATATGCTGATTTTGAAAGTATTCTAGAAAAAATAGATACTGCTTCTCCAGATCCAAAAGATTCATACACAAATAAATATCAAAAACATACTCCTTGCGGTTTTTGTTATTATATCAAATCATCCGTTGGTGATAAATATAACAAGTTAGAGGAGTATAGAGGCTCAAATACCCCAGAGGAGTTTGTGAAACGACTAGAAAAAGACTGTGTCCGATTAACCAAGATAATGAGAGAAACTAATAAACCAATGTCTTTGACGAATGAACAGAAAAGGGAATTTAGAAAAAACAATGTTTGTCATATTTGTGAGGAAAAAATTGGTGAAGGTCTAAAGGTTAGAGATCATTGTCATCTCACTGGTAAATATAGAGGTCCAGCTCATCAAAGTTGTAATATTAATTATCAACTCCCCTCTTTCATTCCTGTCTTTCTTCATAACAATGCTCATTATGATACGCATCTATTTATTAATGAACTTTCAAAGACATCTGGACACATTTCAGCAATTCCTAACACAGATCAGAAATACATTTCATTCACAAAAACAATTCACACATCTCCTATTACTCATATCAGATTTCTTGATACATTTAAATTCATGGCAAGTCCATTGGCTAACTTGGTTCAAAATCTAAAAGAGTTTCCATGTCTTTCAGAGTATTTTTCAGATAAAGATTTTCTAACACAAAAGGGAATTTACCCCTATGACTATATGGACTCATTTGAGAGATTCAATGAAACACAACTTCCTTTAAAAGAAAATTTCGATAACAAATTAAACAACAGTCATATATCTGATAAAGATTATGTACACGCACAAAATGTTTGGGAAAAATATAACATCAAGAATCTTGGTGAGTATCACGATTTGTATCTCAAAACTGATGTGCTTTTATTGGCCGATGTATTTGAAGCCTTTAGATCTGTTTGTCGCACTGGATATGGATTGGATCCTGCTCACTACTACACAGCACCTGGATTGGCTTGGAGCGCGATGTTGAAAATGACAAAACAAGATTTGGATTTGATAACCGATGTCGATATGCTTTTGATGATTGAAAAGGCAAAAAGAGGTGGAATTTCACAAGTATGCTCGAGCAGCTACTCAAAAGCAAATAACAAATATCTTCCAAATTATGATTCAACGAAAGAGAGTTCTTACTTGATGTACTATGACGCAAACAACTTGTATGGCTGGGCAATGTCTCAAGCTCTTCCTTATGGGAAACTAAGATGGGTAAAGGAAAAAGACTACACAAAGGTTTTACAAGATGTATGTATCTCTACACAAAAACAATTGGATGATTCAAAGGTTGGTTATTATTTTGAGGTTGATTTAAAATATCCTGAAGAACTTCATATCAAACATAAAGATCTTCCATTTGCTTGTGAGAAAGAAAGTCCAAAGAAAGAATGGTTGAGTGATTATCAACGATCGTTTGATATAGGTGAATCAACAGAAAAATTACTTACTACATTATATAACAAGAAAAATTATGTACTACACCAAAGAAATTTGCGACAATATTTATCAAAAGGTCTAAGAGTAGAGAAGATCCACAGGGTTCTAAAGTTCAATCAAAGTCATTGGTTAAAGGGGTACATTGATTTTAATACACAAAGAAGAACAGAGTCAAAAACAGATTTTGAGAAAGACTTTTATAAATTAATGAATAATGCGGTCTTTGGTAAGACCATGGAGAATGTGAGGAAAAGACAAAATATCAGACTAGCAACATCTTGGGAACAAGCATCAAAATTAATTAATAGACCGAGTTTTACTAGAGCTGAGGTCTTTACTGAGAACTTTTGTGCGATCCATTTGGTTAAAGAGAGTATTGAAATGGACAAACCTATTTACATTGGAACATCAATTCTTGACTTGTCAAAGTCATTAATGTATGATTACTTTTATATTAATCTAAAATCAAAGTATAAGGATAATGTGTCATTGTTGTATATGGATACTGATAGTTTTATTTTGAAAATTAATACTGATGATGTTTATTCAGATATGAAAAAGGACATTAATATCTATGATACAAGTAATTACAGTCCAGAGAGTGAGTTGTTCTCTTCTAAAAATAAAAAGGTGATTGGAAAGTTCAAGGATGAATTGGGAGGAAATGTTATGAGTGAATTTGTGGGATTGAGGTCGAAGGCTTATGCTTATAAATACATTGTGAATAACGTTGAAAAGACTGATAAGAAGTTAAAAGGTATAAAGAAAAATGTCATTAAAGAAACAATAAACTTTAAGGATTATTATAACTGTTTAACAACAAAGAAAGAAGAGTTTAGAAAGATTAATGGAATAAGAAGTTATAAACATCAATTATATTCAGAAGAGGTGAATAAGAAAGCATTGGGGGCTTTTGATGATAAGAGGTTTATTTTAGAAAATGGAATTGATCGTCTCCCTTATGGTTATATAAGTATATAAGATATATATATATATAAGTGATAAGTTAAAAAGGGGGGTTAGGGATTTTAACGGGCTACCGCCACCTTTTTTACTATTATATAAATGATAGAACCAAGTATCAACCAGACTAAAGAGTGGAGGTGTAATCAACCTTGGTATATAAATGGAAAACATAACGAATGTGAAAAATATCAGATTCAAGAGGTTGAGAGAATCACTGGTCAGAAGGTTCTCAAGACGGATAAACGTATTCATTTGTTAAGTGGGGTAATGGAGGGTGGGAAGAAAAATATATTAGAGTGGAGTGAGAACTTTAATGGTTATCAATCGGATAATAAATATTATAATTTTAAAATGGTATGTGGGAGAGGAGGAGGTCAAACAAGAACCCTCCGTGAAACATACCACTTTATACTTTCACAACAAAAGGTTAAGGAACCTGTATACTTTATAAATATACTTGATGGGGATGAGTTCTATAGGAGAATGGAACTCTTAAAAAAGTTAGAAAGAGATAATATATTTATAGGCTCATTAGCAGAGTGGTCTAAGGAACTACATTAAGGGGGTAGTGGGGGGAATAGGGTAAAATTTACATGGAAGTGAGAATGATCATAGGTTCATAAGGCTAGAAGGATTATTATAGATTCATAAAGGAAGAAAATCATAGGTTCATAAGGCGAGAAGGATTATAGGTTCATAAGGTGAGAAGGATTATAGGTTCATAAGGCGAGAAGGATTATAGGTTCATAAGGCGAGAAGGATTATAGGTTCATAGAGGGAGAAATAGAGGTGTTTATGATTTTTGAAAAAGACAAGGGGGTAAATGACATTAGATAGGGATTTCCCATGTTAAACGGAGGTGTCCCAGAAGCAACATTTATCACCTACTGGTGGATTAGCAGTGGCAGGAAAGATCAAGGTTTTGGATGGGGGAAGATAAGAGATGGTGGTGAACAGCTGTTTTAAATTCCTGGAGGGAAGAGAGGGTTTGAAGAGAATGTGGGAGATTGTTGTAGAGAGGGGGGGAAAGAGGAATGAAAGAGTGAAGGTGAGCAGAGAATCTTGATTTTGAAAGTTTCACCACAAGAGGGGTGCTGGAAGATCTTGTGCATCCTGCAGGAGTATTTGGGGGACAGAGCACAGACAGGGCTGGGGGGCTAGGCCAGAGAGGAGTTGGTAGAAGACAGAAAGACCACCAACCTGCCTGCGGTGAAAGATAGAGAAAGGCCCTCAGCATCGGCTTCATCGGGGGAGATTCCAATGATTCTAAAAGCTTTGGTTTCTGCAGCGTGAAGCCGAGCTAGGTGTGAGGCAGGAGCACCAGCCCTGAGGGGAGAGCAGTACTCCATCAAGCTGCGGATGAAAGCTTTTTAAGTGGAGAGAAGCTCAGTAGTGCCAAGGAAGGACTTTGCACGACTGTGGTTTTAAACTATTGCAACTTTTGTGGATTAGCAGGAAAAAATATGGACGTCACAAATAATAATTCAAGTTTGTCCTGTAGGGGAAGCAGGGTAAACCTGATGCTGAAAGTTATATTTCTACACCTGTCTTTCCAGCATTCGAGTATTTGCCGTGCTGCAATCCACTATGGAGTCGTGAACAACAGAGGTGGTTGGGTAGATATCACTCGGAAGGGCAAATTGCCTTTCTTTGTTCGCTCAGACCAGAATGGCATCAAATCATCGAGGTGAGCTTGTTTGGATTTTATTTTATAACTTTTACAACAGGTGTGTTTCTTTCGGAAATATCTAGTTTTTGAAATCCACCGTGAATGTTGTCTCCAGAAATAATTCTCAAATCAATCAATCATTATACAATTTCTTGCCGAGTAAACCTTTGAGTTTTACTCATGGATTATTTGGCTGTTCATCCTATTACTCCATAATGTAAAATATTTGATGGAGAATATACCGTGGAAACTGTTTTCACCAACTTTTTATGGTCAAACAATACACATGGGAAAGGCATTTGGCCCATCGTACCTGTGCAATATCAATATCCTATTAACTTAATCTATCATTTTACTTATCTTTCATGCACTCATAATCATCCCCAATCATGCACTATGATGTTTCGTACCCACATTAACCCCACCCAAATCCCTCCTTCCAATTTTTTAGTTTTCCCTCCTTTGAGTTTCCTTCTGTATCCATCTTGTCTACCCCATGCATGAGTGTATTGCATCCTGTTTTTATCTGTTATGTCCTGATGCGTTCAATGTAATAGCTCTTCCATGAGCCTCGACTATGTATTTTAAAAATAGGTGAGGGTGAAGCTTTGAGGAGATGGGGTGAGGGGACATTTTTGAGTGGGTAGAATGCGGGAGGATGCAGAAGAAGAGGACATGAAGTGGAGGGATTATGAAGAGGGGTCACATAGAATGGCTGGGGTTGGAAGGATAGAGTTCGGAAAGATGTACAAAGGGTTCTAGCATGGAGGGGTTTGACACCATCAAATAACTTGAGGGGATTTGGTTGTCATGAGCACCAACCTCTGCAAACTTGATTTCTCAATATTCCCAAATTTGACGTTCGAGATACAGATCATGGATGGGAATTTTTGAAAGGAATCTTTGAAAAGATCATGGATGAAATGAATTTTGCTGAAGGCACGGAGGAAGGTGGTGCTGTGGGTCCAGGAGGTGGGTTGATTGATCCATCACTTAGATGAGAGACAGGTTTGTAAAATATGCTCTGTGAAGATAAATAAGAAGAGGATAGACTGTGATGAACACTTGGGGTATTTATGATGGAGAAACAAGGAAAGTGAAGCATTAAAAAAATGTTTTAAAAAGTTTTTAAAGGAAGAAGCCTTTCCTTCAATGAAGATTAATTTTGGATGGAGAAAAGGGAGAGAGTAAGAAGGAAGTACAGTTAATGGTAGAATGAGGTCATGTTTTGGAGTGAAAATATAGTTTTATTTGATTGTTGCTTTGGGTTTTTTGAAGCAAGGAGGGGGAATAAGATAACGATGAAGAGGCAGAAAGGACAAAATTTTAGGGGAAAAAAAGTGGAAGGAGAAACAACCCAAAACCGAGAGAAACCTGGCTTGCTGTCTATCTGAGGAGCAGGCCTTGGCCACATGAAAATTAATTAGATAATGTAGCATACAACAAGGTATGATTTAACATGGGGAATTAGACAAAAATACAAACAGCTACACAGGGACAAAAATATAACAGAAAAAAGAACGGCACTTGGTAGAGCGCATACCGCCACCAGCCTGAACAGTTTACTTTTTGTATCCCACTGATAGGATGGATCTGGATACAGACCTGAAGCAAAATCCAATCGATTTGTTCTTGCCACCAAACCAACTCATCCACCCAGTTATGTCACAAGTTAACCACAACTTTTTGATTGAAATATCATGCTACATATAGTTTTTGGCCAGCCTGGTGTTGGCTTAGTGGTTAGGGTGCCGGCTTGGGATCCTAGGATCCTGGGTTCGAATCCTGGGAGATCACTGAATTAACGCCAGGGTGGGTTGACTCAGCCTGTCATCCTTCCAAGGTCGGCAAATTGAGTACCAGTTCACTGGTAATTCCCTGTGTGTCGCAAGAGCCGACTAACAGGGTTGGGGGCAGGAAGGGCATCCGGCCATAAAACATTGCTTCAAAAAGGGGGCCCAAAAAAGGCCAACCCCTGCTCTGCGACAGGAGCCAAAATGCCAAATTTTGATGCCAAAGAGCCAAAGAAGCGGCTCAAAGAATGCCAAAAACAAATTTGTGACAAATCCGAATGCCTCACCTCGGTGTTTGGCTCAAAATATTGTGTCCCAAACCCATCTCTCTCTGTTCCCACCTTACCCAGTCGAACCCAACTGCTCCTGGACTCGGTGTCCTCTCCTGACAAGGTGGAGAAGTTTTTGTCAAACCATGACTCTGATTCTGCAACTGGAGCAGGCGGCATCAGCCCACCGGTCCTAAAATCCTGCTCTTCCACTCTATCTCACCCTCTCTCTAATCTTTTCACCCTCTCTTTTGCTCAAAGTCATCTACCAGAATCTTGGAAATCAGCAAACATGTGCAAAAAATGTGCAAAAACAGATCCTTGCAACTACAGACCAATCAGCCTGTTCCCAATTATCAGCAAAGTCATGGAATCCATCATTGCTTCGGATATCAAATCCTTCCTCTTTTCCAATGGCTTGATCTCCGATCATCAATTTGGATTCAGAACAGGTCATTCTACTCTGGACATGCTGCTTCTGCTGTCTCAACAATGGATGGAGGTCCTCAATACCAAACAGGAAATCAGAGCTGTCTCCATTGACATATCACGTGCCTTTGATACAGTCTGGCACCCAGCTCTGCTCACCAAACTCTCCTCCTATGGTATCCATGGAAATCTCCACACATGGCTTGTGGACTTCCTCTCCGGTCGCAGTCAACATGTGGCCCTCAATGGATTTCTCTCATCTCCCCTTCCTGTTCAGGCTGAAGTTCCCCAAGGCAGTGTTCTGGACCCTGTGCTTTTTCTGGTCTTCATCAACGATCTCTCCGACTCTCTGGAAAATCCTCTCTATCTCTTTGCTGATGACTCCACAGTCCACATCCCTCAGATCGGCAGTCTGCCGCATCCTCACTCTGCAGACCTGGACAAAATCACAGACTGGTCAAACAAGTGGAACACGTCTTTCAATCCTGACAAATCTCAAACTCTTACTATGTCTCTCCAAAAAGACCGACTGGACAACTCTCCCATCTCCTTTCTCAACAATCCTCTCCAAGAAGTTCTGTCGCTCAAGCTTTTGGGTCTCACTATCTGCCATGATCTTTCCTGGGAAAGCCACATTTCCAAGCTGGCCTCCAAAGCCAGTCGCCGACTGGGCATCCTCCGTCGTGCGAAGTCCTTCCTTGGCACACCTGAGCTCCTCTCCACATACAAGGCTTTCATCCGTAGCTCAATGGAATACTGTTCTCCTGCCTCACACCTAGCTCGGCTTCATGCTGTTGAAACCAAAGTTTTCAGAATCATTGGAATCTCCCGCGATGAAGCTAAGTCGGAGGGCCTTTCACTCACTCACCGCAGGCAGGTTGGTGGTCTTTCTGTCTTCTACCGAGTCCTCTCCGGCCTTGCTCCCCCAGCTCTCTCTGTGCTCTTTCTCCCAAATATTCCTACAGGTCGCACAAGATCTGCCAGCAACCCTCTTATTAAACTGCCAAAATCAAGACTGTCTGCTCACCTTCACTCTTTCATTCCCCTTTTCTCCCACGTCTGGAACAAACTCCCCCACTCTCTTCAATCCCACTCCTCCCTCCAGGTCTTTAAAACAGCTGTTCACCACCATCTCTTATCTTCCCCCATCCAAAACCTTGATCTTTTCTACCTCCGCTAATTCACCCCAGATCCACTTTTTTGAAATTCCAACTTCTTTCCTGGAAGTCCTTGCAGTGTCCATATGTTTTATACCTCTCCCACCTCCCCCAAGCCCTTTCCCTCCCACAGATCTCTCGATGTCCCCGCTCTCAAATGTTGTGTTTGTGTCCTTCCCCCTCTCTCCCCATCTTGTCTACCGCTCCCCTTATTATATGTTTTATGTGTCGGTTTGACTTTTTGTGTGATTAATGTTAGCTCTTTCACAAGCCTCGATCTTGTATACCAAAAAAAAAACAAAAAAAAAAAAACAAAGAGCCAAAATGGCCTCAAAGGCGGTTGTTGTTTTTTGTTTTTTTTAATATCGTTTTTGGCCCTATTACTCAATGGTGAAGAATCACTTAAAAAATTCTCAGATCCGCATCTGGATCGTCACCAAAATCAAATCATTTCCTCCTTGTCACATGCCCAACCTCTCCACCAAATTTCGTCCAAATTGGTCCACAACCTTTTGAGATGTCCCGTTCACAGACAGACAGGAATGGAAATATAATGTCCATCCACCATCAGTGGCGGAGGTAAACATTACCGATCTGGTTTGGAAAACTTCGCTTTGATTGAGATTGCAGGATCAGCTGCAGATTCGACCTTCACGTGGAACAACCCCAAACCAGAAGTCTAACCCCAAACTGTAACTCGAAGACTTTGCTTAGTTGATGAGATGTAATGGGATCGGGCATGTTTAGAATACAATTCTCTGTTATTCCTTCTACAATGATTCATCACAGTCCTTATTCAAGCCAAACTCCCATGATCGACAAATGAACTCAGCAAGACTTGCATACGTAGCATTAATATATATGTTAACTGGAGCTTCTGCTTATATATGTGAACAGTTATGCCGGGTACCGAACAACGCCCTTGCCAACGACGATGCCATCCCACGCCGCCGATTCCAATGACTACACCGTCCAATGCCACCCTTTGCAATGACGCAATGACGACGCCGTCCTATTTCGTCATTTTTATCAAACTATATTTCTCATGGCTAGTCCATCCCAATAACCGCCACTTATAACTGTGAGCAGTCATTTCTACGTTGGTGCATACAAAATTGCAAGGCATCAGGAATAATTTTTGATAACCGTGACGCCATATTTTGCATGGTGTGGCAGCCATATTGGATCGACTTTTCCAATCCAATCCATATTGGATTGGATCGATCGATTCAAATGGGGCCCAGGAGAAGCCAAGGGTGGCAGAAATTCAATCGGAACGGCGGGAATTCAAATTGGGAATTGCACCGGGAATGGAAAAATTGGAATCGCAGTGGGAAGGAAGGGAAGGTAGAAATTTAAATGGGGAAAATTTGATTGCGGCATGTGAAGAGGTAAATGGGGCGTGTCCACAGGTAGATGAGGAGTGTCCACAGGTGAATGTGGAGTGCCCACAGGTGAATGGGGAAGTAAATCTGGAATGTTTCGAAGTAACTGGGGGATGTTTCCCACATGGTGACCTGGAAGGCTATCGGGGCCGGGTGGATGCCCCAACACCCCAACCGGGGAATGAATTCGGAATGGTGCAGCACAAGGGCGGTTGTGCAGTGCAACAGGGGATAACAATAGTGGCGGGGGGGGGGGGGGGTCCGAGTAATGGAGTCGGACCAGGTATTTATTGATCAAGGCCTGTGGGGGCCGCAAATTATTGATGGGGATGATGTAAATGATGTGACAGAGCGGCTGGGGATCAGGGACAGTCCCATGGAAGTGGAGTTTGACCGGGCCTAAAGGAGCTTGGGGGAGGAGGTGAGGCGGTCTGAGGAGGCGGTTGAGGTGACCGAGGGGACCCTCACCATGCACTACAATTTGGTAACGGAGGCTCCAAAATTGAATACCCAGTTGGGGGAGTGTGTTGGCTCCGGGCTGGATTTGGACATTTGAGGATCGGGAGATAGAGCCTCTGAAGATTTGGTCCCCGTAGGGAATGTGGACCAGCTGCAGGGAGAGGCAGAACAACCTGATGGAGTTGTTACCTGCAGCTGCGGTTTGGGATGGGAGATACAAATTGTTAAAAGGAAATCTAAAATAAAATTAAAATGGGAATTTCATGTGGAGCAGCCATGGGGAGAGTTGGTCCCCGGGCTGTGGAATTTGGACCAGGAGAGGTCATTGGGGATGGCCTCGGGCAAAAGTTTCCCCTTTAAAAATTTGGGTATGCCAGCCAGCTGGGGGGCTGGGCTGGCGAGATTTGGATGTGGGGTCCAGCCATGGGTGTCATGGTACGACCTGGGCCCTACAGGGGGTCTGGTGGAGTGTGGCGTCCCTTGTCCGTCGGGGCGCCGCCCGAGCATGTGGCTCGGGCCGGCAGGGTCACCGGACCCTGGTGGGGGTTAAGACCTCCAGGGGGTCCGACGTGGTTCCTCACAGGCCTGGGATGGCGTATACTGATGACCACTAGGGGGAGGTGTTGTGGGTCGCGCTTTGGTGGTGGCATCACGGACGGCCAACTTGGGCCTGATATGGTGACCGCCCGGGCATGCGGCCTGACACCCTCTCCCTGAGACTCTGGGACAGCCAGCATGTGGTGACCTGCCATGCTGCGCTGATCTATGGACGTGGGTCGAACTGAATGGACAGAGATTTACATAGCCTACTGGACTTCACGCTTCACGCTTTGTCACTATTAGAGCATCTTTGGAACGTGATGGTGTGAGAGTGACCTTCCACAGATGTTCTGTTATGATTTATGGACTCTTGGTTTGGGAAGAGAGTCATGGGATTGTTGAATCGGGAGATGGTAACGAGCCGAGTATATGGGCCATGATCGGCTGGCATGTGTATGGCAAAGCATCTTTCTTTGGTGAAATTAGCAAAATGTGAAAAATGTTTGGCATGGGTAATCTGAGGGTTAGCTGCAAATTTAAGGGTAAATTTTGAAATGTCATGGTGGTCACTGACAGCAGTGACACCATTATTGATCCAGGTGTGTAGACCAAAGTGTTGGAGGCTGGGATAAAATTGACAGGTTAGCAGGACACAGCCTTCAACTGGTTGCGGGGGCGACTGTGCTGATATTTTGGACGCGGGGTCATGGGGATGTAGTTGGGTAGTCTGGGGGTCAATATGGTGCTATGGGTGTCCTGGGTGTGTGGACCATGTCTTCTAGGTGGGTCTCCTGGTGGAGCATGGCTGTTGACTGGACCTTGGTGTGGTCAAGTGTGGGTGGGCACTGGGGGCTACAGGTCTGTGGACTGGGGGACGAGGGCGGTGTACGTGATGTGCGGGGAATGCCACGCACTGCGACCGTCTCCCCCAGGGCCGAGGTTGTGCATGCGGTAATGTTGTTGGCAGCGGGTGCTCACCACATTGGCCAGCTGGGGCTGGTGCAGCTGTGTTCCTCGCAGGGGGGCCAAAGGATGGATGGTGGGTCGCACCCTTATGGACACTCATGGGCTATGTTGGCGCTTTGACTGCCCATCTTGTCCCGATGACTCTTGCACGGTAGAGGTACGGAGCTGTCGAAGCCACAGGTAGTTGTTTAGAACAGTTCACCGTTGGATGCGGACCCACATAACTGCCAGTATAGTGGGGAGAAAAGTGAAATTTGTAAATATTTGATTGGCCCAATGATAAATTTTGGGATTTTATGGGTGGATGGCACTTTTGGACCTGACCGACCGGAAATTACCTGCACATCAAGGTAGAGTAAGGCCTTGATGTTTACTGTCCCAGGCTTCAGGACTTGCTTTTTAAATTGGGACATGTAATTTGGAGTTGGGGGCGGGGGAGAGTGATGACATGGTCGGTGAGGGGGATGGAATGTGTGCCACAGAGTCTTGTGGGTGGCGTTTGTTTTGGTGTTGTGGTTATGTGTTTTTATGTGGTCGTGAGGTTGAAGATAATGGAGAGTGAGTGGTAATTATTGTGAAATGTGCTTTTGAAAATGTGATTTAAATGTGAATTGGGATTTCACAATGGCAGGCCATGGCAACTTTTTGTAACATCTTCTATGGAAACATGTTTGAGAATTGAATGGCAGCGGGGGAGGAAATGTGTTTTGGAGATCTTGTGGGTGGGGAAGGTGTGTGTGTGCCCGCAGGTACAGATCAAGTTTTGAGGTGCGATGCCTGCGCCCCCCCCCCCTCTGCGGCAATTACCCTGGCAGCCAGTGGTATCTGGAAATTGGAGCTCGTCAGTGGAGGGTCTGTTTGGGCGCCTTTGGGTAAGGGAGACTCCCGGCGACCCGCGTAGCTGCGCTGAAGCAGGAGGCCACGGGGCCTGGTTTGTGGAGACCCTCACTGGTGGGGTAACAGCGGAAAGGGCTGTTTGGCTGTCACGGGGCCAAGAGGTAAAGGAGGGGGGGGGGGGCAATGAACTTGTGAGTCAAGTGACTTGTTTTTGGGACTGTGGGCACCACAGCCTGAAGCGCCGCCACCATCTTACTTATGCGGTCCCTCCCCGCTGCCTAGTTGTGGGAAATGAACACACATGTATGCGACATCAATGCCATGGTCCTGCCAGGGAGCAGGGGGGTAGTGGGGGGGGGGGGGGTGAAATAAGTACATGCTTGGTATTGATTTAAGTGTTGTGATGAGTTTTGGAATGTGAATGGGTGGTTAAGGGTTTGTGTTGTATGAATTAGGGCGAAATCCACCGAGCCATGTCACTCACCTGTAACACCTGGACAGGGCCCGCGGAAATTTAGGGGTGCATTGGGATGGACCCGCAGGTAAGGTTGCATATTGTGGCATCCACCGGGAGACACGGTCTGTAGACTGGGGTCTGTACAAATATTAGAGTTTTGAATTTTTGAATTTTTGGTTAAGGTTAAGGTTTGTGGTGAAGGTTAGTTTTGCGTGTCGTTTGTTTCCTCCCACCGCAGGAACAACGAATTATAATGATTGTAAATATTTGATTGCATGATTGGTAAGGGGATTAGCAGGTTAAGGAGAACAGGTAAGTAGCCTCGGCTCACTTCCCACAGCCCTCCTGATTTATTTCATAGGTTAATTAAGTGTGAGACAGTAAGTGTTAAGACTGGAATGGTAGTGCCTGCAGTGAACCTTGCAGGAACTATGGTCCCGGGGGGG
>NC_136270.1:68548649-68556149 GCF_964187855.1 Myxine glutinosa | reverse complement strand
AAATGCCCCCACCTTTATTATTTTTTTTCAGTAGTTTACAATTAAGATACAACATCCCATATTTAAACGTGAGTAACAAAGCGAAACGGAACCCAAGTGCGTGGATTTCTTCCTCCAGCCACGGCAGATATCGCTGTATTTGCATAGAGTGACGTGATTGGCTGCATCCTTTTTCAAATCGGATTAACGGTTGTCTGCAGTCTGCAGTCCATGAGACGGAGCTGAACGGCGAACGTTAATAGAAAACTTGTGCTATTCAAGTTTTAATTTAGAGTAGAATAATTTGATTTACCTCATATAAAGAAAAGCTAAAATGGACATTCGGAAGTTTTTTGTGAAAACCACTGTCGAGCCACCGGCGGGCGGTGCACAACATAATATTAGTTACAACGGGCCAGATACCGCCGCATACCTCGCCTGCCGACGCTGTATCATTGCAAATACAGCAAGACGACCTCGAACCTTTGGAAGCAGTGAGTACACGTTCTCTCAGCACACATTCCCCTGAACTGAAGATGATGTGAGAAGCGTAAATGCTACAGATCTCGGAGAAAAAAGCATTGAACCTAATCAATCGCATTTGAATGATTTCCCAAAGAGAATATTTGGAAAAAACGGTCGTTGTTTTTCAGTTTGCTACCACAACAAATTCCCTTGGGTTGAATATTCTGTTCAAAAAGATGCCGTGTTCTGCTTTCCCTGCCATCACGACACGTCACTTCCACTCATGCTGAGCATTCATTTATCAAAAACGACTTGCAGGAATGGAAGAAGATGTCGGGAAAATTGTCCAAACATACCGTCTCCCAGGTTCATTTGAAATGTATGGAAAAGTGGCAATGCTTCAAACAAAGCGAAGAAACAGGATCGATCGCAGCGAAGCTTTCGAAAAGTCATAAAAGCACCGTTGAGAGAAACAGAGATTACCTTGCAAAGGTTTGTGACATTGTCAAGTTACTTTTAAAGCTTGGCCTTCCGTTTCCTGGGCACAATGAGAGAAAGGAATCTAAATTAAAAGGGGTATTTTCCTTGAATTATGTGATTTCTTTACAAAGTATGACGAAGAAGAAGAAACGAACTTCCTTTGGAGGCAATTTTTCCCCACAGAGCAGGGGTTGGCCTTTTTTTGGGCACCGTGGTCCCCTTTTTGAATCGATGTTTTTGGCCGGATGCGCCTTCCTGCCTCCAACCCTGTTAGTCGCCTCTTGCGACACACACGGAATTACCAGTGAACTGGTACTCAACTTGCCAACCTCGAAAGGATGACAGGCTGAGTCAACCACCCTGGCGTTAATTCAGCGATCGACCGGGATTCCTGGGATCCCAAGCCGGCACCCTAACTGCTAAGCCAACACCAGGCTACCATGAACCTAAAGATTGTATATAAAAGCATGACAATAACAATAAAAATAGAGATAATATATTTTGCAAATTAACTTTGTTTCAGTTCCCAGGTCCATTAGACATGTGTTATACCAAGTCTGGATTTTTGTTGTCCATGCACACTTGGGTTAATGACTGATGTAGGTGCAACCGCCTTTCCCTTCGGTTCGCGTAAACACCCACAATGTCCTCTGGAATCAGCTTCGCAGTTAAAACACCTTCTATGTGAAGAAGAGCCAGTGAAGAAAATCTTTCCTCTTTCCTGGTTGAGTGCAACCAGTTTTTAATCCGCCTCATTGCAGAAAAGCTTCGTTCCGACGTGGCAGTCCCGACTGGCAGTGTGAGAGCTAACTGAATGAGTTTGTAATAGTTTGGGCACATTCTCCGAGACATTTCCTTTTGAAGTCTCTGAAGGGTAACAATAGATTCCGTACTGGTAAAAAGGTGCATTTCTGCAGCTGCAAGCTGAGGATTTATTTTGAGTGGGTCTGCATATTTCTGCAAGATTGGATGTAGATGATTGGCATTTTTGTGACATCTTAACAATGAGTCACATGCTTCAGCAATTTTCATCTCTAACTCTGCAGTGACAGCATCCAAAACGGAAACGTACAACTGTTGATGCCACCTGCTTTTTTTTTAAAGGTTGGGTTGCAGTCGCGGGTGTTTCAGGTGTATTTGTTGCCTCTGCTACCTGCTCTCTTTGACCCAAAGTTGTTGGGCCAAAAAAAATCCGTAAGAGCTGCCGAAGGTTTCACTGCTCTTTTTCGTTTTGGCGAGTGATGTTTGTCTTCGTCTGGTACTGCAATGTCATGGCCTTTACAAAATTCTGTAATTTCTTTCCACATATCATTCCAGCTTTGTTTTAGACCCAAAATTTTAAAATCATTCCAGCTTCTTTGTTTTCGACCCACATCCGCCCAACGTGTATCACTGAGCTGCACAATCTCTTTTTTGCTTTAGACCCAAAGCTGTCTGCATGTCGCTAAACACCTGATGATTGGTTCGCTCCGCAAACACTGAATACAATTTCTCAACTACATTTAGAAAGCCCACAGCACTACGACTCACTTTACAGCACTCAACAAGGACAAGGTTGAGTTTGTGTGTCATGCAATGTACATATATTGCAAACCGATGGTCATCTTTCATTCGCTGCTGAACCCTAGTTACGTGTCCTGACATGACCGCAGCACCATCATAAGATTGGGCAACTATCAGCATATTCTGCAATCCATTTGTCTCCAAAGTTTTCTTTATGGCAGTATAAATGCCTTCTGCATTTCGGGAGGATGAGCAATTGACAATTGACAAAGCACAGGAATCTTTCTCTGATCTCAAGATTTTCTGCATATCTGATACAAACTGAAAGCTGCTCTGTCTTAAACGACCAGGCCTCATCTGCCATTATAGCAAAAAACCCGGTCTTATTCACTTCCTGTACAATTTATTTGAGAACCAAATCTGCACAGATTTGTAGCACTTCGTTTTGAAACCAGGCTTGTGCAATTAAAATAACTAGAATGCATTTTATTAAAGGTTTCGTCATACTTTAAAAAATATCCTGGTGTTGGCTTAGCGGTTAGGGTGCCGGCTTGGGATACCTAGGATCCTGGGTTCGAATCCCGGTTGATCTCTGAATTAACGCCAGGGGGTTGACTCAGCCTGTTCCATCCTTCCGAGGTCGGCAAATTGAGTACCAGCTCACTGGTAATTCCCTGTGTGTCGGAAGAGGTGACTAACAGGGTTGGTGGCAGGAAGGGCATCCGTCCATAAAACGTTGCTTCAAAAAGTGGACCATGGTGCCCGAAAAAGGCCAACCCGGGAAAAATGACCTCCAAAGGTGGTTCTTCTTTAGGGTCATGGACGATATTTGGCTAAAAAAACAAAGATTCATTTATCTTTTATTTGGAATATGTATATGATGTATGTATGTTACAAGGCCATGCTTATGCCAGCGATGCAAACGATAAATAATTCAAAAGACATTTATTAGTATACAAAAAAAATCAACTAAAAAAAAACAATAAATTATGTGGTGTGTCCTCCAAACACTAAATAAAGGTATTTTACTGGAAGCATTTCACACACACAACATGGCTGTGTTCCTCTCTGACTCTCTTGAAAATCCTCTCTATCTCTTTGCTGATGACTCCACTCTCTGCCGCTCCATTCCTCATCCCTCAGATCGGCAGTCTGCAGCCTCCTCACTCTCTGCAGACCTGGACAAAATCACAGACTGGTCAAACAAGTGGAACATGTCTTTCAATCCTGACAAATCTCACACTCTTACAATGTCTCTCCGAAAGGACCGACTGGACAACCCTCCCATCTACTTTCTCAACAATCCTCTCCAAGAAGTTCTGTCGCTCAAGCTTTTGGGTCTCACTATCTGCCATGATCTTTTTTGGGAAAACCACATTTCCAAGCTGGCCTCCAAAGCCAGTCGCCAACTGGGCATCCTCCGTCGTGCGAAGTCCCTCCTTGGCACACCTGAGCTCCTCACCACATACAAGGATTTTCATCCGCAGCTCAATGGAGTACTGCTCTCCCCTCTGGGCTGGTGCTCCTGCCTCACACCTAGCTCGTCTTCACGCTGTTGAAACCAAAGTGTTCAGAATCATTGGAATCTCCCACGATGACGCTATCTCCGAGGGCCTTTCACTTAATCAGCGCAGGCAGGTTGGTGGTCTTTCCGTCTTCTACCGACTCCTCTCCGTCCTTGCTCCCCCAGCTCTCTCTGGGCTCTGTCCCCCAAATATTCCTGCAGGTCGCACAAGATCTGCCTGCAACCCTCTTATGGTTAAACTGCCAAAATCAAGACTCTCTGCTCACCTTCACTCCTTCATTCCTCTTTTCTCCCGCCTCTGGAACAAACTCCCTCACTCTCTTCAATCCCACTCCTCCCTCCAGGCCTTTAAAACGGCTGTTCACAACCATCTCTTATCTTCCCCAATCCAAAACCTTGATCTTTTCTACCCCCGCTAATTTCACCCCAAATCCACTTTTTTGAGGTGACTTTTGACTTCTTTCCTGGAAGTCCTTGGTGTCCTTGCGTTTTATACCTATCCTGCCTCCCTCCAAAAAACATCTCCCGATGTCCCTGCTCTCAAATGTTGTGTTTGTGTGCTTCCTCCCCTTCTCTCCCCATCTTGTCGACCGCTCCTCTTTTTATATACTTTGTTTGCTTGTTTGTTTGATTTGTTTGTTTGATAAATGTTAGTTCTTTCACGAGCCTCGACTCTGTACACAAAAAAAAAACCAAAAAAAAAAACATGTTCAGCGCACTTATCGCAAATCGTTCTGCTTTTACGATCCTTGCGGTGGACCCTGGTCTTGGCCACATGTGTACCCTGCTTTTGTTGCCTTACACCAAAGAAATCCATTGCAGCAGTGATGTTCCTTGGAAGCCACGTCGTACTTTTTGCCCTGTTTTGCATGTGGAGCCACACCAACTCCAGCACAAGTCCTCTGAGGACCAAACGTCTCATATATGTAACACTTTGGTGAAATTTTGGATGCTGTGCTGTGAACAGAATATACTATGCATTCAGACAAGCCACATCTACAACATTGTAGCACCTGGCCATAGTCCACCTGCGGGGTTGCCGTTTGCAGGAGTAGTTGCGAACCATTTGGTCCATGAAATGGACATCCCCTTTTGTGTAGTTGTAGTAGATGACCATCTCAGGTCGTTTTTGCGCCTTTCAACGACGATTTTGTCATGGTGCATTGTCCTCAACAAAATGAAAAGCACACGAAGATAAACCTTCTAAAACCTCATACGTTAGGAAATAATGAGAATAAAAAGAAACGTACTTTTGTCAAAGGGAAAAACACGGTGGTCAATGATTGAAAAATGGACAAATACCAAAAAATAAATCACGAAACAATGTCGATGAATAAGGATGCAGCAAAGGTTTGCACAACGTTTGTACAAAAGGCAGAAGCTGCACCTCACATATCACTTGATGTTTTCATTGTTAGAGAATAAAAATCATGTGAAGTGAAAAGAAAATACTTATTTTTGTCAAAGAAATCGAATCGCTGATCCGATTTGGAAGGTCGTAAAAATAAACATTGAGTTGAGAAAAAACTCAACAAGTACATGAGGAAATAAGATCTTGAAAGCACCCAGAAGATTTCAAAATAACTTGAATAAATGACAAATTACTCAGCACATTCCCCCGTAGACGATGAACCTTGAACACAATGTGTCATGTGCAAATTACGAAGGATACAAAGCAAAATTCAACCAATGGTCCATTGGACCCGAGCCATGCATTCTACGGGTAGCGTTTTTATTAAATGTGAAGAAATAATTCCTGTTAAAACTGAACGGAATAAAAAAAAATGATACCAGACGAAATGTTGGTAAAATTTGACACATGAAAAGGCATGCAAATAAATATCGAAATAAAAAAGTTATTTCCACCCCAAATAGAGAAGTCAAACTACGACTATGCAAAAAAAACCTTTGACTTTGCTCGTTTTGCACGTGTTCCTTGCTCTCTGTTGGTTGCCAGACTCCCTCTCGGTGCACGTGTGCATGACACTCACTTTCTGCACGATGTATTCTTTACCCTGCACGAGATCATGACATGCTTACTCCACGTGTCCCTGGCACTCGCTCTGCATGGTTCCCGACGCACTTGCTCTGCATGGTTCCTGACACACTCGCTTTGCACGGTTCCCGATGCACTCGCTCTGCACAGTTCCTAACGCACTCTCTCTGCACGGTTCCCGACGCACTCGCTCTGCATGGTTCCTGAAGCACTCGCTCTGCACGGTTCCCGACGCACTCGCTCTGCACGGTTCCCGACGCACTCACTCTGCACGGTTCCCGACACACTCGCTCTGCACAGTTCCCGACGCACTCGCTCTGCACGGTTCCCGACGCACTCGCTCTGCACGGTTCCCGACGCACTCACCCTACACGGTTACCAACACTTCTCACCTGCCTGTCCATGCTGGGATCGCCATTACCTGCTCGTGTTTGGGACTGCCAATTGCCGGCCTGGTGTTCGTTGGTGAGCTCAGGACAAAAGGAGTCACGAGGAGAGTTATCTGAAACATCGTGGCCTTTGTGCTAACTGGTTTCCAACGTTAGTTTTCCCCTCCCTCCTGCATGAATGTGTGCTGGGGCATCTAGTGTTTATTTGTTGTAATCGTAATAAGGCGTATGATAAGCTAAGTTCCTGCTTCTCGTCCTTTTTTCTTTCCTTTTGAATAATTACACTATAATTACACACTGTAAATAAATCAAATCGTTAAACGTTTCCTTTCTCTCTGTCCGTGAATGTCTTTTATTCCATTGGTCCGCCATTGCACGCATACAGAGTAGCGATTGGCCGTAACAAAATTAGCATTAGCCCGGCGAGTACCAACGGTTGCTCGGCCCTCTAAATTTCCATCCAGGATCAAAAGAAAGTGGCATGCCGCTGGACGGAAGGTAGGTAGGTACAGTACGTTCCCCGATTGGGACCGTCTCGTGGTACATGTAATCTTTTTGCCAAAGTCGGGCCAATTGGCGTTCGTAGTTGCTGGTTTGCAACCTGCCAAAGTACGAAGTGATTCGTGCACGGCAGCCGCAAGTCCGGTAAGTCCTGGGGGGAACAGAGGTTAATCCCCTCGTAGTAGTGTAGTAGACCCGAACCCCAGGCTGTAGCAATATAATGTGTGTATGTGTGTATATATATATATATATATATATATATATATATATATATATATATATATACATACATACATACATATATATATATATATATATATATATATATATATATATGTATGTATATATACATATATATATATATATATATATGTATATATATATATATATATATATATATATATATATGTATGTATATATACATATATATATATATATATATATGTATATATATATATATATATATATATATATATATATGTATGTATATATACATATATATATATATATATATATATATATGTATATATATATATATATATATATATGTATGTATATATATATATATATATATGTATGTTAATATATATATATATATGTATGTATATATATATATATATATATTGTTACAGACGCGGTTTTGGATGTTAGTTTACCGAGCG
>NC_136270.1:68232449-68548449 GCF_964187855.1 Myxine glutinosa | reverse complement strand
TTAGTGATGAAAAACCACTTTTCGCACTTGTGTTGGTGCAGGAAACCACTTTTGCACTTGTATTAGTGTGGAAAAAACACTTTTTGCACTTGTGATAGTGTTGAAAAACCACTTTTCGCACTTGTGTTAGTGTTGAAAAACCACTTTTCGCACTTGTGTTAGTGTTGACAAACCACTTTTGCACTTGTATTAGTGTGGAGAAACCACTTTTCGCACATGTGTTAGTGTTGAAACACCACTTTTCGCACTTGTGGTAGTGTTGAAAAACCACTTTACGCACTTGTGTTAGTGTTGAAAAACCACTTTTCGCACTTGTGTTGGTGCAGGAAACCACTTTTGCACTTGTATTAGTGTGGAAAAAACACTTTTTGCACTTGTGATAGTGTTGAAAAACCACTTTTCGCACTTGTGTTAGTGTTGAAAAACCACTTTTCGCACTTGTGTTAGTGTTGACAAACCACTTTTGCACTTGTATTAGTGTGGAGAAACCACTTTTCGCACATGTGTTAGTGTTGAAACACCACTTTTCGCACTTGTGGTAGTGTTGAAAAACCACTTTACGCACTTGTGTTAGTGTTGAAAAACCACTTTTCGCACTTGTGTTGGTGCAGGAAACCACTTTTGCACTTGTATTAGTGTGGAAAAAACACTTTTTGCACTTGTGATAGTGTTGAAAAACCACTTTTCGCACTTGTGTTCGTGTTGAAAAACCACTTTTCGCACTTGTGTTAGTGTTGACAAACCACTTTTCGCACTTGTGTTGGTGCAGGAAACTACTTTTGCACTTGTATTAGTGTGGAAAAACCACTTTTTGCACTTGTGATAGTGTTGAAAAACCACTTTTCGCACTTGTGTTAGTGTTGAAAAACCAATTTTCGCACTTGTGTTGGTGCAGGAAATCACTTTTGCACTTGTATTAGTGTGGAAAAACCACTTTTCGCACTTGTGTTGGTGTTGAAAAACCACTTTTCGCACTTGTGTTAGTGTTGAAAAACCACTTTACGCACTTGTGTTAGTGTTGAAAAACCACTTTTCGCACTTGTGTTGGTGCAGGAAACCACTTTTGCACTTGTATTCGTGTGGAAAAAACACTTTTTGCACTTGTGATAGTGTTGAAAAACCACTTTTCGCACTTGTGTTAGTGTTGAAAAACCACTTTTCGCACTTGTGTTGGTGCAGGAAACCACTTTTGCACTTGTATTGGTGTGGAAAAACCACTTTTCGCACCTGTGTTAGTGTTGAAAAACCACTTTTCGCACTTGTGTTAGTGATGAAAAACCACTTTTCGCACTTGTGTTGGTGCAGGAAACCACTTTTGCACTTGTATTAGTGTGGAAAAAACACTTTTTGCACTTGTGATAGTGTTGAAAAACCACTTTTCGCACTTGTGTTAGTGTTGAAAAACCACTTTTCGCACTTGTGTTGGTGCAGAAAACCACTTTTGCACTTGTATTAGTGTGGAAAAACCACTTTTCGCACTTGTGTTAGTGTTGAAAAACCACTTTTCGCACTTGTGTTAGTGTTGAAAAACCACTTTTCGCACTTGTGTTAGTGTTGAAAAACCACTTTTCGCACTTGTGTTGGTGCAGGAAACCACTTTTGCACTTGTATTAGTGTGGAAAAAACACTTTTCGCACTTGTGTTAGTGTTGAAAAACCACTTTTCGCACTTGTGTTAGTGTTGAAAAACCACTTTTCGCACTTGTGTTGGTGCAGGAAACCACTTTTGCACTTGTATTAGTGTGGAAAAAACACTTTTTGCACTTGTGATAGTGTTGAAAAACCACTTTTCGCACTTGTGTTAGTGTTGAAAAACCACTTTTCGCACTTGTGTTGGTGCAGGAAACCACTTTTGCACTTGTATTAGTGTGGAAAAACCACTTTTCGCACTTATGTTAGTGTTGAAAAACCACTTTGTTGCACTTGTGTTAGTGTTGAAAAACCACTTTTCGCACTTGTGTTGGTGCAGGAAACCACTTTTGCACTTGTATTAGTGTGGAAAAAACACTTTTTGCACTTGTGATAGTGTTGAAAAACCACTTTTCGCACTTGTGTTAGTGTTGAAAAACCACTTTTCGCACTTGTGTTGGTGTTGAAAAACCACTTTTCGCACTTGTGTTGGTGCAGGAAACCACTTTTGCACTTGTATTACTGTGGAAAAACCACTTTTCGCACTTGTGTTAGTGTTGAAAAACCACTTTTCGCACTTGTGTTAGTGTTGAAAAACCACTTTTCGCACTTGTGTTTGTGTTGAAAAACCACTTTTCGCACTTGTGTTAGTGTTGCAAAACCACTTTTCGCACTTGTGTTGGTGCAGGAAACCACTATTCGCACTTGTGTTGGTGCAGGAAACCACTTTTGCACTTGTATTAGTGTGGAAAAACCACTTTTCGCACTTGTGTTAGTGTTGAAAAACCACTTTTCGCGCTTGTGTTGGTGCAGGAAACCACTTTTGCACTTGTATTAGTGTGGAAAAACCACTTTTCGCACTTGTGTTAGTGTTAAAAAACCACTTTTCATACTTGTGTTAGTGTTGAAAAACCACTTTTCGCACTTGTGTTGGTGCAGGAAACCACTTTTGCACTTGTATTAGTGTGGAAAAAACACTTTTTGCACTTGTGATAGTGTTGAAAAACCACTTTTCGCACTTGTGTTAGTGTTGAAAAACCACTTTTTGCACTTGTGTTGGTGTTGAAAAACCACTTTTCGCACTTGTGTTGGTGCAGGACACCACTTTTGCACTTGTATTGATGCAGGAAACCACTTTTTGCACTTGTGATAGTGTTGAAAAACCACTTTTCACACTTGTGTTAGTGTTGAAAAACCACTTTTCGCACTTGTGTTAGTGTTGAAAAACCACTTTTCGCACTTGTGTTAGTGTTGAAAAACCACTTTTCGCACTTGTGTTGGTGCAGGAAACCACTTTTGCACTTGTATTCGTGTGGAAAAAACACTTTTTGCACTTGTGATAGTGTTGAAAAACCACTTTTCGCACTTGTGTTAGTGTTGAAAAACCACTTTTCGCACTTGTGTTGGTGCAGGAAACCACTTTTGCACTTGTATTGGTGTGGAAAAACCACTTTTCGCACCTGTGTTAGTGTTGAAAAACCACTTTTCGCACTTGTGTTAGTGATGAAAAACCACTTTTCGCACTTGTGTTGGTGCAGGAAACCACTTTTGCACTTGTATTAGTGTGGAAAAAACACTTTTTGCACTTGTGATAGTGTTGAAAAACCACTTTTCGCACTTGTGTTAGTGTTGAAAAACCACTTTTCGCACTTGTGTTAGTGTTGACAAACCACTTTTGCACTTGTATTAGTGTGGAAAAACCACTTTTCGCACATGTGTTAGTGTTGAAACACCACTTTTCGCACTTGTGGTAGTGTTGAAAAACCACTTTACGCACTTGTGTTAGTGTTGAAAAACCACTTTTCGCACTTGTGTTGGTGCAGGAAACCACTTTTGCACTTGTATTAGTGTGGAAAAAACACTTTTTGCACTTGTGATAGTGTTGAAAAACCACTTTTCGCACTTGTGTTAGTGTTGAAAAACCACTTTTCGCACTTGTGTTAGTGTTGACAAACCACTTTTCGCACTTGTGTTGGTGCAGGAAACCACTTTTGCACTTGTATTAGTGTGGAAAAACCACTTTTTGCACTTGTGATAGTGTTGAAAAACCACTTTTCGCACTTGTGTTAGTGTTGAAAAACCAATTTTCGCACTTGTGTTGGTGCAGGAAATCACTTTTGCACTTGTATTAGTGTGGAAAAACCACTTTTCGCACTTGTGTTAGTGTTGAAAAACCACTTTTCGCACTTGTGTTAGTGTTGAAAAACCACTTTACGCACTTGTGTTAGTGTTGAAAAACCACTTTTCGCACTTGTGTTGGTGCAGGAAACCACTTTTGCACTTGTATTCGTGTGGAAAAACCACTTTTTGCACTTGTGATAGTGTTGAAAAACCACTTTTCGCACTTGTGTTAGTGTTGAAAAACCACTTTTCGCACTTGTGTTGGTGCAGGAAACCACTTTTGCACTTGTATTGGTGTGGAAAAACCACTTTTCGCACCTGTGTTAGTGTTGAAAAACCACTTTTCGCACTTGTGTTAGTGATGAAAAACCACTTTTCGCACTTGTGTTGGTGCAGGAAACCACTTTTGCACTTGTATTAGTGTGGAAAAAACACTTTTTGCACTTGTGATAGTGTTGAAAAACCACTTTTCGCACTTGTGTTAGTGTTGAAAAACCACTTTTCGCACTTGTGTTGGTGCAGAAAACCACTTTTGCACTTGTATTAGTGTGGAAAAACCACTTTTCGCACTTGTGTTAGTGTTGAAAAACCACTTTTCGCACTTGTGTTAGTGTTGAAAAACCACTTTTCGCACTTGTGTTAGTGTTGAAAAACCACTTTTCGCACTTGTGTTGGTGCAGGAAACCACTTTTGCACTTGTATTAGTGTGGAAAAAACACTTTTCGCACTTGTGTTAGTGTTGAAAAACCACTTTTCGCACTTGTGTTAGTGTTGAAAAACCACTTTTCGCACTTGTGTTGGTGCAGGAAACCACTTTTGCACTTGTATTAGTGTGGAAAAAACACTTTTTGCACTTGTGATAGTGTTGAAAAACCACTTTTCGCACTTGTGTTAGTGTTGAAAAACCACTTTTCGCACTTGTGTTGGTGCAGGAAACCACTTTTGCACTTGTATTAGTGTGGAAAAACCACTTTTCGCACTTATGTTAGTGTTGAAAAACCACTTTGTTGCACTTGTGTTAGTGTTGAAAAACCACTTTTCGCACTTGTGTTGGTGCAGGAAACCACTTTTGCACTTGTATTAGTGTGGAAAAAACACTTTTTGCACTTGTGATAGTGTTGAAAAACCACTTTTCGCACTTGTGTTAGTGTTGAAAAACCACTTTTCGCACTTGTGTTGGTGTTGAAAAACCACTTTTCGCACTTGTGTTGGTGCAGGAAACCACTTTTGCACTTGTATTACTGTGGAAAAACCACTTTTCGCACTTGTGTTAGTGTTGAAAAACCACTTTTCGCACTTGTGTTAGTGTTGAAAAACCACTTTTCGCACTTGTGTTTGTGTTGAAAAACCACTTTTCGCACTTGTGTTAGTGTTGCAAAACCACTTTTCGCACTTGTGTTGGTGCAGGAAACCACTATTCGCACTTGTGTTGGTGCAGGAAACCACTTTTGCACTTGTATTAGTGTGGAAAAACCACTTTTCGCACTTGTGTTAGTGTTGAAAAACCACTTTTCGCGCTTGTGTTGGTGCAGGAAACCACTTTTGCACTTGTATTAGTGTGGAAAAACCACTTTTCGCACTTGTGTTAGTGTTAAAAAACCACTTTTCATACTTGTGTTAGTGTTGAAAAACCACTTTTCGCACTTGTGTTGGTGCAGGAAACCACTTTTGCACTTGTATTAGTGTGGAAAAAACACTTTTTGCACTTGTGATAGTGTTGAAAAACCACTTTTCGCACTTGTGTTAGTGTTGAAAAACCACTTTTTGCACTTGTGTTGGTGTTGAAAAACCACTTTTCGCACTTGTGTTGGTGCAGGACACCACTTTTGCACTTGTATTACTGTGGAAAAACCACTTTTTGCACTTGTGATAGTGTTGAAAAACCACTTTTCACACTTGTGTTAGTGTTGAAAAACCACTTTTCGCACTTGTGTTAGTGTTGAAAAACCACTTTTCGCACTTGTGTTAGTGTTGAAAAACCACTTTTCGCACTTGTGTTGGTGCAGGAAACCACTTTTGCACTTGTATTCGTGTGGAAAAAACACTTTTTGCACTTGTGATAGTGTTGAAAAACCACTTTTCGCACTTGTGTTAGTGTTGAAAAACCACTTTTCGCACTTGTGTTGGTGCAGGAAACCACTTTTGCACTTGTATTGGTGTGGAAAAACCACTTTTCGCACCTGTGTTAGTGTTGAAAAACCACTTTTCGCACTTGTGTTAGTGATGAAAAACCACTTTTCGCACTTGTGTTGGTGCAGGAAACCACTTTTGCACTTGTATTAGTGTGGAAAAAACACTTTTTGCACTTGTGATAGTGTTGAAAAACCACTTTTCGCACTTGTGTTAGTGTTGAAAAACCACTTTTCGCACTTGTGTTGGTGCAGAAAACCACTTTTGCACTTGTATTAGTGTGGAAAAACCACTTTTCGCACTTGTGTTAGTGTTGAAAAACCACTTTTCGCACTTGTGTTAGTGTTGAAAAACCACTTTTCGCACTTGTGTTAGTGTTGAAAAACCACTTTTCGCACTTGTGTTGGTGAAGGAAACCACTTTTGCACTTGTATTAGTGTGGAAAAAACACTTTTCGCACTTGTGTTAGTGTTGAAAAACCACTTTTCGCACTTGTGTTAGTGTTGAAAAACCACTTTTCGCACTTGTGTTGGTGCAGGAAACCACTTTTGCACTTGTATTAGTGTGGAAAAAACACTTTTTGCACTTGTGATAGTGTTGAAAAACCACTTTTCGCACTTGTGTTAGTGTTGAAAAACCACTTTTCGCACTTGTGTTGGTGCAGGAAACCACTTTTGCACTTGTATTAGTGTGGAAAAACCACTTTTCGCACTTATGTTAGTGTTGAAAAACCACTTTGTTGCACTTGTGTTAGTGTTGAAAAACCACTTTTCGCACTTGTGTTGGTGCAGGAAACCACTTTTGCACTTGTATTAGTGTGGAAAAAACACTTTTTGCACTTGTGATAGTGTTGAAAAACCACTTTTCGCACTTGTGTTAGTGTTGAAAAACCACTTTTCGCACTTGTGTTGGTGTTGAAAAACCACTTTTCGCACTTGTGTTGGTGCAGGAAACCACTTTTGCACTTGTATTACTGTGGAAAAACCACTTTTCGCACTTGTGTTAGTGTTGAAAAACCACTTTTCGCACTTGTGTTAGTGTTGAAAAACCACTTTTCGCACTTGTGTTTGTGTTGAAAAACCACTTTTCGCACTTGTGTTAGTGTTGCAAAACCACTTTTCGCACTTGTGTTGGTGCAGGAAACCACTACTCGCACTTGTGTTGGTGCAGGAAACCACTTTTGCACTTGTATTAGTGTGGAAAAACCACTTTTCGCACTTGTGTTAGTGTTGAAAAACCACTTTTCGCGCTTGTGTTGGTGCAGGAAACCACTTTTGCACTTGTATTAGTGTGGAAAAACCACTTTTCGCACTTGTGTTAGTGTTAAAAAACCACTTTTCACACTTGTGTTAGTGTTGAAAAACCACTTTTCGCACTTGTGTTGGTGCAGGAAACCACTTTTGCACTTGTATTAGTGTGGAAAAAACACTTTTTGCACTTGTGATAGTGTTGAAAAACCACTTTTCGCACTTGTGTTAGTGTTGAAAAACCACTTTTTGCACTTGTGTTGGTGTTGAAAAACCACTTTTCGCACTTGTGTTGGTGCAGGACACCACTTTTGCACTTGTATTAGTGCGGAAAAACCACTTTTCGCACTTGTGTTAGTGTTGAAAAACCACTTTTCGCACTTGTGTTAGTGTTGAAAAACCCCTTTTCGCACGTGTGTTAGTGTTGAAAAACCACTTTTCGCACTTGTGTTGGTGAAGGAAACCACTTTTGCACTTGTATTAGTGTGGAAAAAACACTTTTTGCACTTGTGATAGTGTTGAAAAACCACTTTTCGCACTTGTGTTAGTGTTGAAAAACCACTTTTCGCACTTCTGTTGGTGCAGGAAACCACTTTTGCACTTGTATTAGTGCGGAAAAAACACTTTTTGCACTTGTGATAGTGTTGAAAAACCACTTTTCACACTTGTGTTAGTGTTGAAAAACCACTTTTCGCACTTGTGTTGGTGTTGAACAACCACTTTTCGCACTTGTGTTGGTGCAGGAAACCACTTTTGCACTTGTATTAGTGTGGAAAAACCACTTTTCGCAATTTTGTTAGTGTTGAAAAACCACTTTTCGCACTTGTGTTAGTGTTGAAAAACCACTTTTCGCACTTGTGTTAGTGTTCAAAAACCACTTTTCGCACTTGTATTAGTGTGGAAAAAACACTTTTTGCACTTGTGATAGTGTTGAAAAACCACTTTTCGCACTTGTGTTAGTGTTGAAAAACCACTTTTCGCACTTGTGTTGGTGCAGGAAACCACTTTTGCACTTGTATTAGTGTGGAAAAACCACTTTTCGCACTTGTGTTAGTGTTGAAAAACCACTTTTCGCACTTGTGTTCGTGTTGAAAAACCACTTTTCGCACTTGTGTTGGTGCAGGAAACCACATTTGCACTTGTATTAGTGTGGAAAAAACACTTTTTGCACTTGTTTTAGTGTTGAAAAACCACTTTTCGCACTTGTGTTAGTGTTGAAAAACCACTTTTCACACTTGTGTTAGTGTTGAAAAACCACTTTTCGCACTTGTGTTGGTGCAGGACACCACTTTTGCACTTGTATTAGTGTGGAAAAACCACTTTTCGCACTTGTGTTAGTGTTGAAAAACCACTTTTCGCACTTGTATTAGTGTGGAAAAAACACTTTTTGCACTTGTGATAGTGTTGAAAAACCACTTTTCGCACTTGTGATCGTGTTGAAAAACCACTTTTCGCACTTGTGTTGGTGCAGGAAACCACTTTTGCACTTGTATTATTGTGGAAAAACCACTTTTCGCACTTGTGTTAGTGTTGAAAAAACACTTTTCGCACTTGTGTTGGTCCAGGAAACCACTTTTGCACTTGTATTGGTGTGGAAAAACCAGTTTTCGCACTTGTGTTAGTGTTGAAAAACCACTTTTCGCACTTGTGTTAGTGTTGAAAAATCACTTTTCGCACTTGTGTTAGTGTTGAAAAACCACTTTTCGCACCTGTGTTGGTGCAGGAAACCACTTTTGCACTTGTATTAGTGTGGAAAAACCACTTTCCACACTTGTGTTAGTGTTGAAAAAGCACTTTTCGCACTTGTGTTGGTGCAGGAAACCACTTTTGCACTTGTATTAGTGTGGAAAAAACACTTTTTGCACTTGTGATAGTGTTGAAAAACCACTTTTCGCACTTGTGTTCGTGTTGAAAAACCACTTTTCGCACTTGTGTTGGTGCAGGAAACCACTTTTGCACTTGTATTAGTGTGGAAAAAACACTTTTTGCACTTGTGTTAGTGTTGAAAAACCACTTTTCGCACTTGTGTTAGTGTTGAAAAACCACTTTTCGCACTTGTGTTGGTGCAGGAAACCACTTTTGCACTTGTATTAGTGTTGAAAAACCACTTTTCGCACTTGTGTTAGTGTTGATAAACCACTTTTCGCACTTGTGTTGGTGCAGGAAACCACTTTTGCACTTGCATTAGTGTTGAAAAACCACTTTTCGCACTTGTATTAGTGTGGAAAAACCACTTTTCGCACTTGTGTTAGTGTTGAAAAACCACTTTACGCACTTGTGTTAGTGTTGAAAAACCACTTTTCGCACTTGTGTTGGTGCAGGAAACCACTTTTGCACTTGTATTAGTGTGGAAAAAACACTTTTTGCACTTATGATAGTGTTGAAAAACCACTTTTCGCACTTGTGTTAGTGTTGAAAAACCACTTTTCGCACTTGTATTAGTGTTGACAAACCACTTTTCGCACTTGTGTTGGTGCAGGAAACCACTTTTGCACTTGTATTAGTGTGGAAAAACCACTTTTTGCACTTGTGATAGTGTTGAAAAACCACTTTTCGCACTTGTGTTAGTGTTGAAAAACCAATTTTCGCACTTGTGTTGGTGCAGGAAATCACTTTTGCACTTGTATTAGTGTGGAAAAACCACTTTTCGCACTTGTGTTAGTGTTGAAAAACCACTTTTCGCACTTGTGTTAGTGTTGAAAAACCACTTTTCGCACTTGTGTTGGTGCAGGAAACCACTTTTGCACTTGTATTCGTGTGGAAAAAAAGTTGCACTTGTGATAGTGTTGAAAAACCACTTTTCGCACTTGTGTTAGTGTTGAAAAACCACTTTTCGCACTTGTGTTGGTGCAGGAAACCACTTTTGCACTTGTATTGGTGTGGAAAAACCACTTTTCGCACCTGTGTTAGTGTTGAAAAACCACTTTTCGCACTTGTGTTAGTGTTGAAAAACCACTTTTCGCACTTGTGTTGGTGCAGGAAACCACTTTTGCACTTGTATTAGTGTGGAAAAAACACTTTTTGCACTTGTGATAGTGTTGAAAAACCACTTTTCGCACTTGTGTTAGTGTTGAAAAACCACTTTTCGCACTTGTGTTGGTGCAGAAAACCACTTTTGCACTTGTATTAGTGTGGAAAAACCACTTTTCGCACTTGTGTTAGTGTTGAAAAACCACTTTTCGCACTTGTGTTAGTGTTGAAAAACCACTTTTCGCACTTGTGTTAGTGTTGAAAAACCACTTTTCGCACTTGTGTTGGTGCAGGAAACCACTTTTGCACTTGTACTAGTGTGGAAAAAACACTTTTCGCACTTGTGTTAGTGTTGAAAAACCACTTTTCGCACTTGTGTTAGTGTTGAAAAACCACTTTTCGCACTTGTGTTGGTGCAGGAAACCACTTTTGCACTTGTATTAGTGTGGAAAAAACACTTTTTGCACTTGTGATAGTGTTGAAAAACCACTTTTCGCACTTGTGTTAGTGTTGAAAAACCACTTTTCGCACTTGTGTTGGTGCAGGAAACCACTTTTGCACTTGTATTAGTGTGGAAAAACCACTTTTCGCACTTATGTTAGTGTTGAAAAACCACTTTGTTGCACTTGTGTTAGTGTTGAAAAACCACTTTTCGCACTTGTGTTGGTGCAGGAAACCACTTTTGCACTTGTATTAGTGTGGAAAACACTTTTTGCACTTGTGATAGTGTTGAAAAACCACTTTTCGCACTTGTGTTAGTGTTGAAAAACCACTTTTCGCACTTGTGTTGGTGTTGAAAAACCACTTTTCGCACTTGTGTTGGTGCAGGAAACCACTTTTGCACTTGTATTACTGTGGAAAAACCACTTTTCGCACTTGTGTTAGTGTTGAAAAACCACTTTTCGCACTTGTGTTAGTGTTGAAAAACCACTTTTCGCACTTGTGTTTGTGTTGAAAAACCACTTTTCGCACTTGTGTTAGTGTTGCAAAACCACTTTTCGCACTTGTGTTGGTGCAGGAAACCACTATTCGCACTTGTGTTGGTGCAGGAAACCACTTTTGCACTTGTATTAGTGTGGAAAAACCACTTTTCGCACTTGTGTTAGTGTTGAAAAACCACTTTTCGCGCTTGTGTTGGTGCAGGAAACCACTTTTGCACTTGTATTAGTGTGGAAAAACCACTTTTCGCACTTGTGTTAGTGTTAAAAAACCACTTTTCACACTTGTGTTAGTGTTGAAAAACCACTTTTCGCACTTGTGTTGGTGCAGGAAACCACTTTTGCACTTGTATTAGTGTGGAAAAAACACTTTTTGCACTTGTGATAGTGTTGAAAAACCACTTTTCGCACTTGTGTTAGTGTTGAAAAACCACTTTTCGCACTTGTGTTGGTGTTGAAAAACCACTTTTCGCACTTGTGTTGGTGCAGGAAACCACTTTTGCACTTGTATTAGTGTGGAAAAACCACTTTTCGCACTTGTGTTAGTGTTGAAAAACCACTTTTCGCACTTGTGTTAGTGTTGAAAAACCCCTTTTCGCACGTGTGTTAGTGTTGAAAAACCACTTTTCGCACTTGTGTTGGTGCAGGAAACCACTTTTGCACTTGTATTAGTGTGGAAAAACCACTTTTCGCACTTGTGTTAGTGTTGAAAAACCACTTTTCGCACTTGTGTTAGTGTTGAAAAACCACTTTTCGCACTTGTGTTAGTGTTCAAAAACCACTTTTCGCACTTGTATTAGTGTGGAAAAAACACTTTTTGCACTTGTGATAGTGTTGAAAAACCACTTTTCGCACTTGTGTTAGTGTTGAAAAACCACTTTTCGCACTTGTGTTGGTGCAGGAAACCACTTTTGCACTTGTATTAGTGTGGAAAAACCACTTTTCGCACTTGTGTTAGTGTTGAAAAACCACTTTTCGCACTTGTGTTCGTGTTGAAAAACCACTTTTCGCACTTGTGTTGGTGCAGGAAACCACTTTTGCACTTGTATTAGTGTGGAAAAAACACTTTTTGCACTTGTTTTAGTGTTGAAAAACCACTTTTCGCACTTGTGTTAGTGTTGAAAAACCACTTTTCGCACTTGTGTTAGTGTTGAAAAACCACTTTTCGCACTTGTGTTGGTGCAGGACACCACTTTTGCACTTGTATTAGTGTGGAAAAACCACTTTTCGCACTTGTGTTAGTGTTGAAAAACCACTTTTCGCACTTGTATTAGTGTGGAAAAAACACTTTTTGCACTTGTGATAGTGTTGAAAAACCACTTTTCGCACTTGTGTTCGTGTTGAAAAACCACTTTTCGCACTTGTGTTGGTGCAGGAAACCACTTTTGCACTTGTATTATTGTGGAAAAACCACTTTTCGCACTTGTGTTAGTGTTGAAAAAACACTTTTCGCACTTGTCTTGGTCCAGGAAACCACTTTTGCACTTGTATTAGTGTGGAAAAACCAGTTTTCGCACTTGTGTTAGTGTTGAAAAACCACTTTTCGCACTTGTGTTAGTGTTGAAAAATCACTTTTCGCACTTGTGTTAGTGTTGAAAAACCACTTTTCGCACCTGTGTTGGTGCAGGAAACCACTTTTGCACTTGTATTAGTGTGGAAAAACCACTTTCCACACTTGTGTTGGTGTTGAAAAAGCACTTTTTGCACTTGTGTTGGTGCAGGAAACCACTTTTGCACTTGTATTAGTGTGGAAAAAACACTTTTTGCACTTGTGATAGTGTTGAAAAACCACTTTTCGCACTTGTGTTAGTGTTGAAAAACCACTTTTCGCACTTGTGTTGGTGCAGGAAACCACTTTTGCACTTGTATTAGTGTGGAAAAAACACTTTTTGCACTTGTGTTAGTGTTGAAAAACCACTTTTCGCACTTGTGTTAGTGTTGAAAAACCACTTTTCGCACCTGTGTTGGTGCAGGAAACCACTTTTGCACTTGTATTAGTGTTGAAAAACCACTTTTCGCACTTGTGTTAGTGTTGATAAACCACTTTTCGCACTTGTGTTGGTGCAGGAAACCACTTTTGCACTTGCATTAGTGTTGAAAAACCACTTTTCGCACTTGTATTAGTGTGGAAAAACCACTTTTCGCACTTGTGTTAGTGTTGAAAAAACACTTTTCGCACTTGTGTTAGTGTTGAAAAACCACTTTTCGCACTTGTGTTGGTGCAGGAAACCACTTTTGCACTTGTATTAGTGTTGAAAAAGCACTTTTCGCACTTGTGTTAGTGTTGAAAACCCACTTTTCGCAATTGTGTTGGTTCAGGAAACCACTTTTGCACTTGTATTAGTGTGGAAAAAACACTTTTTGCACTTGTGATAGTGTTGAAAAACCACTTTTCGCACTTGTATTAGTGTGGAAAAAACACTTTTTGCACTTGTGATAGTGTGGAAAAAACACTTTTTGCACTTGTGATAGTGTTGAAAAACCACTTTTCGCACTTGTGTTGGTTCAGGAAACCACTTTTGCACTTGTATTAGTGTGGAAAAACCACTTTTCGCACTTGTGTATGTGTTGAAAAACCACTTTTCGCACTTGTGTTAGTGCAGGAAACCACTTTTGCACTTGTATTAGTGTGGAAAAACCACTTTTCGCACTTGTGTTAGTGTTGAAAAACCACTTTTCGCACTTGTGTTAGTGCAGGAAACCACTTTTGCACTTGTATTAGTGTGGAAAAACCACTTTTCGCACTTGTGATAGTGTTGAAAAACCACTTTTCGCACTTGTGTTAGTGTTGAAAAACCACTTTTCGCACTTGTGTTGGTGCAGGAAACCACTTTTGCACTTGTATTAGTGTGGAAAAACCACTTTTCGCACTTATGTTAGTGTTGAAAAACCACTTTGTTGCACTTGTGTTAGTGTTGAAAAACCACTTTTCGCACTTGTGTTGGTGCAGGAAACCACTTTTGCACTTGTATTAGTGTGGAAAACACTTTTTGCACTTGTGATAGTGTTGAAAAACCACTTTTCGCACTTGTGTTAGTGTTGAAAAACCACTTTTCGCACTTGTGTTGGTGTTGAAAAACCACTTTTCGCACTTGTGTTGGTGCAGGAAACCACTTTTGCACTTGTATTACTGTGGAAAAACGACTTTTCGCACTTGTGTTAGTGTTGAAAAACCACTTTTCGCACTTGTGTTAGTGTTGAAAAACCACTTTTCGCACTTGTGTTTGTGTTGAAAAACCACTTTTCGCACTTGTGTTAGTGTTGCAAAACCACTTTTCGCACTTGTGTTGGTGCAGGAAACCACTATTCGCACTTGTGTTGGTGCAGGAAACCACTTTTGCACTTGTATTAGTGTGGAAAAACCACTTTTCGCACTTGTGTTAGTGTTGAAAAACCACTTTTCGCGCTTGTGTTGGTGCAGGAAACCACTTTTGCACTTGTATTAGTGTGGAAAAACCACTTTTCGCACTTGTGTTAGTGTTAAAAAACCACTTTTCACACTTGTGTTAGTGTTGAAAAACCACTTTTCGCACTTGTGTTGGTGCAGGAAACCACTTTTGCACTTGTATTAGTGTGGAAAAAACACTTTTTGCACTTGTGATAGTGTTGAAAAACCACTTTTCGCACTTGTGTTAGTGTTGAAAAACCACTTTTCGCACTTGTGTTGGTGTTGAAAAACCACTTTTCGCACTTGTGTTGGTGCAGGAAACCACTTTTGCACTTGTATTAGTGTGGAAAAACCACTTTTCGCACTTGTGTTAGTGTTGAAAAACCACTTTTCGCACTTGTGTTAGTGTTGAAAAACCCCTTTTCGCACGTGTGTTAGTGTTGAAAAACCACTTTTCGCACTTGTGTTGGTGCAGGAAACCACTTTTGCACTTGTATTAGTGTGGAAAAACCACTTTTCGCACTTGTGTTAGTGTTGAAAAACCACTTTTCGCACTTGTGTTAGTGTTGAAAAACCACTTTTCGCACTTGTGTTAGTGTTCAAAAACCACTTTTCGCACTTGTATTAGTGTGGAAAAAACACTTTTTGCACTTGTGATAGTGTTGAAAAACCACTTTTCGCACTTGTGTTAGTGTTGAAAAACCACTTTTCGCACTTGTGTTGGTGCAGGAAACCACTTTTGCACTTGTATTAGTGTGGAAAAACCACTTTTCGCACTTGTGTTAGTGTTGAAAAACCACTTTTCGCACTTGTGTTCGTGTTGAAAAACCACTTTTCGCACTTGTGTTGGTGCAGGAAACCACTTTTGCACTTGTATTAGTGTGGAAAAAACACTTTTTGCACTTGTTTTAGTGTTGAAAAACCACTTTTCGCACTTGTGTTAGTGTTGAAAAACCACTTTTCGCACTTGTGTTAGTGTTGAAAAACCACTTTTCGCACTTGTGTTGGTGCAGGACACCACTTTTGCACTTGTATTAGTGTGGAAAAACCACTTTTCGCACTTGTGTTAGTGTTGAAAAACCACTTTTCGCACTTGTATTAGTGTGGAAAAAACACTTTTTGCACTTGTGATAGTGTTGAAAAACCACTTTTCGCACTTGTGTTCGTGTTGAAAAACCACTTTTCGCACTTGTGTTGGTGCAGGAAACCACTTTTGCACTTGTATTATTGTGGAAAAACCACTTTTCGCACTTGTGTTAGTGTTGAAAAAACACTTTTCGCACTTGTCTTGGTCCAGGAAACCACTTTTGCACTTGTATTAGTGTGGAAAAACCAGTTTTCGCACTTGTGTTAGTGTTGAAAAACCACTTTTCGCACTTGTGTTAGTGTTGAAAAATCACTTTTCGCACTTGTGTTAGTGTTGAAAAACCACTTTTCGCACCTGTGTTGGTGCAGGAAACCACTTTTGCACTTGTATTAGTGTGGAAAAACCACTTTCCACACTTGTGTTGGTGTTGAAAAAGCACTTTTTGCACTTGTGTTGGTGCAGGAAACCACTTTTGCACTTGTATTAGTGTGGAAAAAACACTTTTTGCACTTGTGATAGTGTTGAAAAACCACTTTTCGCACTTGTGTTAGTGTTGAAAAACCACTTTTCGCACTTGTGTTGGTGCAGGAAACCACTTTTGCACTTGTATTAGTGTGGAAAAAACACTTTTTGCACTTGTGTTAGTGTTGAAAAACCACTTTTCGCACTTGTGTTAGTGTTGAAAAACCACTTTTCGCACCTGTGTTGGTGCAGGAAACCACTTTTGCACTTGTATTAGTGTTGAAAAACCACTTTTCGCACTTGTGTTAGTGTTGATAAACCACTTTTCGCACTTGTGTTGGTGCAGGAAACCACTTTTGCACTTGCATTAGTGTTGAAAAACCACTTTTCGCACTTGTATTAGTGTGGAAAAACCACTTTTCGCACTTGTGTTAGTGTTGAAAAAACACTTTTCGCACTTGTGTTAGTGTTGAAAAACCACTTTTCGCACTTGTGTTGGTGCAGGAAACCACTTTTGCACTTGTATTAGTGTTGAAAAAGCACTTTTCGCACTTGTGTTAGTGTTGAAAACCCACTTTTCGCAATTGTGTTGGTTCAGGAAACCACTTTTGCACTTGTATTAGTGTGGAAAAAACACTTTTTGCACTTGTGATAGTGTTGAAAAACCACTTTTCGCACTTGTATTAGTGTGGAAAAAACACTTTTTGCACTTGTGATAGTGTGGAAAAAACACTTTTTGCACTTGTGATAGTGTTGAAAAACCACTTTTCGCACTTGTGTTGGTTCAGGAAACCACTTTTGCACTTGTATTAGTGTGGAAAAACCACTTTTCGCACTTGTGTATGTGTTGAAAAACCACTTTTCGCACTTGTGTTAGTGCAGGAAACCACTTTTGCACTTGTATTAGTGTGGAAAAACCACTTTTCGCACTTGTGTTAGTGTTGAAAAACCACTTTTCGCACTTGTGTTAGTGTTGAAAAACCACTTTTCGCACTTGTGTTAGTGTTGAAAAACCACTTTTCGCACTTGTGTTAGTGCAGGAAACCACTTTTGCACTTGTATTAGTGTGGAAAAACCACTTTTTGCACTTGTGATAGTGTTGAAAAACCACTTTTCGCACTTGTGTTAGTGTTGAAAAACCAATTTTCGCACTTGTGTTGGTGCAGGAAATCACTTTTGCACTTGTATTAGTGTGGAAAAACCACTTTTCGCACTTGTGTTAGTGTTGAAAAACCACTTTTCGCACTTGTGTTAGTGTTGAAAAACCACTTTACGCACTTGTGTTAGTGTTGAAAAACCACTTTTCGCACTTGTGTTGGTGCAGGAAACCACTTTTGCACTTGTATTCGTGTGGAAAAAACACTTTTTGCACTTGTGATAGTGTTGAAAAACCACTTTTCGCACTTGTGTTAGTGTTGAAAAACCACTTTTCGCACTTGTGTTGGTGCAGGAAACCACTTTTGCACTTGTATTGGTGTGGAAAAACCACTTTTCGCACCTGTGTTAGTGTTGAAAAACCACTTTTCGCACTTGTGTTAGTGATGAAAAACCACTTTTCGCACTTGTGTTGGTGCAGGAAACCACTTTTGCACTTGTATTAGTGTGGAAAAAACACTTTTTGCACTTGTGATAGTGTTGAAAAACCACTTTTCGCACTTGTGTTAGTGTTGAAAAACCACTTTTCGCACTTGTGTTGGTGCAGAAAACCACTTTTGCACTTGTATTAGTGTGGAAAAACCACTTTTCGCACTTGTGTTAGTGTTGAAAAACCACTTTTCGCACTTGTGTTAGTGTTGAAAAACCACTTTTCGCACTTGTGTTAGTGTTGAAAAACCACTTTTCGCACTTGTGTTGGTGCAGGAAACCACTTTTGCACTTGTATTAGTGTGGAAAAAACACTTTTCGCACTTGTGTTAGTGTTGAAAAACCACTTTTCGCACTTGTGTTAGTGTTGAAAAACCACTTTTCGCACTTGTGTTGGTGCAGGAAACCACTTTTGCACTTGTATTAGTGTGGAAAAAACACTTTTTGCACTTGTGATAGTGTTGAAAAACCACTTTTCGCACTTGTGTTAGTGTTGAAAAACCACTTTTCGCACTTGTGTTGGTGCAGGAAACCACTTTTGCACTTGTATTAGTGTGGAAAAACCACTTTCGCACTTATGTTAGTGTTGAAAAACCACTTTGTTGCACTTGTGTTAGTGTTGAAAAACCACTTTTCGCACTTGTGTTGGTGCAGGAAACCACTTTTGCACTTGTATTAGTGTGGAAAAAACACTTTTTGCACTTGTGATAGTGTTGAAAAACCACTTTTCGCACTTGTGTTAGTGTTGAAAAACCACTTTTCGCACTTGTGTTGGTGTTGAAAAACCACTTTTCGCACTTGTGTTGGTGCAGGAAACCACTTTTGCACTTGTATTACTGTGGAAAAACCACTTTTCGCACTTGTGTTAGTGTTGAAAAACCACTTTTCGCACTTGTGTTAGTGTTGAAAAACCACTTTTCGCACTTGTGTTTGTGTTGAAAAACCACTTTTCGCACTTGTGTTAGTGTTGCAAAACCACTTTTCGCACTTGTGTTGGTGCAGGAAACCACTATTCGCACTTGTGTTGGTGCAGGAAACCACTTTTGCACTTGTATTAGTGTGGAAAAACCACTTTTCGCACTTGTGTTAGTGTTGAAAAACCACTTTTCGCACTTGTGTTAGTGCAGGAAACCACTTTTGCACTTGTATTAGTGTGGAAAAACCACTTTTTGCACTTGTGATAGTGTTGAAAAACCACTTTTCGCACTTGTGTTAGTGTTGAAAAACCAATTTTCGCACTTGTGTTGGTGCAGGAAATCACTTTTGCACTTGTATTAGTGTGGAAAAACCACTTTTCGCACTTGTGTTAGTGTTGAAAAACCACTTTTCGCACTTGTGTTAGTGTTGAAAAACCACTTTACGCACTTGTGTTAGTGTTGAAAAACCACTTTTCGCACTTGTGTTGGTGCAGGAAACCACTTTTGCACTTGTATTCGTGTGGAAAAAACACTTTTTGCACTTGTGATAGTGTTGAAAAACCACTTTTCGCACTTGTGTTAGTGTTGAAAAACCACTTTTCGCACTTGTGTTGGTGCAGGAAACCACTTTTGCACTTGTATTGGTGTGGAAAAACCACTTTTCGCACCTGTGTTAGTGTTGAAAAAACCACTTTTCGCACTTGTGTTAGTGATGAAAAACCACTTTTCGCACTTGTGTTGGTGCAGGAAACCACTTTTGCACTTGTATTAGTGTGGAAAAAACACTTTTTGCACTTGTGATAGTGTTGAAAAACCACTTTTCGCACTTGTGTTAGTGTTGAAAAACCACTTTTCGCACTTGTGTTGGTGCAGAAAACCACTTTTGCACTTGTATTAGTGTGGAAAAACCACTTTTCGCACTTGTGTTAGTGTTGAAAAACCACTTTTCGCACTTGTGTTAGTGTTGAAAAACCACTTTTCGCACTTGTGTTAGTGTTGAAAAACCACTTTTCGCACTTGTGTTGGTGCAGGAAACCACTTTTGCACTTGTATTAGTGTGGAAAAAACACTTTTCGCACTTGTGTTAGTGTTGAAAAACCACTTTTCGCACTTGTGTTAGTGTTGAAAAACCACTTTTCGCACTTGTGTTGGTGCAGGAAACCACTTTTGCACTTGTATTAGTGTGGAAAAAACACTTTTTGCACTTGTGATAGTGTTGAAAAACCACTTTTCGCACTTGTGTTAGTGTTGAAAAACCACTTTTCGCACTTGTGTTGGTGCAGGAAACCACTTTTGCACTTGTATTAGTGTGGAAAAACCACTTTTCGCACTTATGTTAGTGTTGAAAAACCACTTTGTTGCACTTGTGTTAGTGTTGAAAAACCACTTTTCGCACTTGTGTTGGTGCAGGAAACCACTTTTGCACTTGTATTAGTGTGGAAAAAACACTTTTTGCACTTGTGATAGTGTTGAAAAACCACTTTTCGCACTTGTGTTAGTGTTGAAAAACCACTTTTCGCACTTGTGTTGGTGTTGAAAAACCACTTTTCGCACTTGTGTTGGTGCAGGAAACCACTTTTGCACTTGTATTACTGTGGAAAAACCACTTTTCGCACTTGTGTTAGTGTTGAAAAACCACTTTTCGCACTTGTGTTAGTGTTGAAAAACCACTTTTCGCACTTGTGTTTGTGTTGAAAAACCACTTTTCGCACTTGTGTTAGTGTTGCAAAACCACTTTTCGCACTTGTGTTGGTGCAGGAAACCACTATTCGCACTTGTGTTGGTGCAGGAAACCACTTTTGCACTTGTATTAGTGTGGAAAAACCACTTTTCGCACTTGTGTTAGTGTTGAAAAACCACTTTTCGCGCTTGTGTTGGTGCAGGAAACCACTTTTGCACTTGTATTAGTGTGGAAAAACCACTTTTCGCACTTGTGTTAGTGTTAAAAAACCACTTTTCATACTTGTGTTAGTGTTGAAAAACCACTTTTCGCACTTGTGTTGGTGCAGGAAACCACTTTTGCACTTGTATTAGTGTGGAAAAAACACTTTTTGCACTTGTGATAGTGTTGAAAAACCACTTTTCGCACTTGTGTTAGTGTTGAAAAACCACTTTTTGCACTTGTGTTGGTGTTGAAAAACCACTTTTCGCACTTGTGTTGGTGCAGGACACCACTTTTGCACTTGTATTACTGTGGAAAAACCACTTTTTGCACTTGTGATAATGTTGAAAAACCACTTTTCACACTTGTGTTAGTGTTGAAAAACCACTTTTCGCACTTGTGTTAGTGTTGAAAAACCACTTTTCGCACTTGTGTTAGTGTTGAAAAACCACTTTTCGCACTTGTGTTGGTGCAGGAAACCACTTTTGCACTTGTATTCGTGTGGAAAAAACACTTTTTGCACTTGTGATAGTGTTGAAAAACCACTTTTCGCACTTGTGTTAGTGTTGAAAAACCACTTTTCGCACTTGTGTTGGTGCAGGAAACCACTTTTGCACTTGTATTGGTGTGGAAAAACCACTTTTCGCACCTGTGTTAGTGTTGAAAAACCACTTTTCGCACTTGTGTTAGTGATGAAAAACCACTTTTCGCACTTGTGTTGGTGCAGGAAACCACTTTTGCACTTGTATTAGTGTGGAAAAAACACTTTTTGCACTTGTGATAGTGTTGAAAAACCACTTTTCGCACTTGTGTTAGTGTTGAAAAACCACTTTTCGCACTTGTGTTGGTGCAGAAAACCACTTTTGCACTTGTATTAGTGTGGAAAAACCACTTTTCGCACTTGTGTTAGTGTTGAAAAACCACTTTTCGCACTTGTGTTAGTGTTGAAAAACCACTTTTCGCACTTGTGTTAGTGTTGAAAAACCACTTTTCGCACTTGTGTTGGTGAAGGAAACCACTTTTGCACTTGTATTAGTGTGGAAAAAACACTTTTCGCACTTGTGTTAGTGTTGAAAAACCACTTTTCGCACTTGTGTTAGTGTTGAAAAACCACTTTTCGCACTTGTGTTGGTGCAGGAAACCACTTTTGCACTTGTATTAGTGTGGAAAAAACACTTTTTGCACTTGTGATAGTGTTGAAAAACCACTTTTCGCACTTGTGTTAGTGTTGAAAAACCACTTTTCGCACTTGTGTTGGTGCAGGAAACCACTTTTGCACTTGTATTAGTGTGGAAAAACCACTTTTCGCACTTATGTTAGTGTTGAAAAACCACTTTGTTGCACTTGTGTTAGTGTTGAAAAACCACTTTTCGCACTTGTGTTGGTGCAGGAAACCACTTTTGCACTTGTATTAGTGTGGAAAAAACACTTTTTGCACTTGTGATAGTGTTGAAAAACCACTTTTCGCACTTGTGTTAGTGTTGAAAAACCACTTTTCGCACTTGTGTTGGTGTTGAAAAACCACTTTTCGCACTTGTGTTGGTGCAGGAAACCACTTTTGCACTTGTATTACTGTGGAAAAACCACTTTTCGCACTTGTGTTAGTGTTGAAAAACCACTTTTCGCACTTGTGTTAGTGTTGAAAAACCACTTTTCGCACTTGTGTTTGTGTTGAAAAACCACTTTTCGCACTTGTGTTAGTGTTGCAAAACCACTTTTCGCACTTGTGTTGGTGCAGGAAACCACTACTCGCACTTGTGTTGGTGCAGGAAACCACTTTTGCACTTGTATTAGTGTGGAAAAACCACTTTTCGCACTTGTGTTAGTGTTGAAAAACCACTTTTCGCGCTTGTGTTGGTGCAGGAAACCACTTTTGCACTTGTATTAGTGTGGAAAAACCACTTTTCGCACTTGTGTTAGTGTTAAAAAACCACTTTTCACACTTGTGTTAGTGTTGAAAAACCACTTTTCGCACTTGTGTTGGTGCAGGAAACCACTTTTGCACTTGTATTAGTGTGGAAAAAACACTTTTTGCACTTGTGATAGTGTTGAAAAACCACTTTTCGCACTTGTGTTAGTGTTGAAAAACCACTTTTTGCACTTGTGTTGGTGTTGAAAAACCACTTTTCGCACTTGTGTTGGTGCAGGACACCACTTTTGCACTTGTATTAGTGCGGAAAAACCACTTTTCGCACTTGTGTTAGTGTTGAAAAACCACTTTTCGCACTTGTGTTAGTGTTGAAAAACCCCTTTTCGCACGTGTGTTAGTGTTGAAAAACCACTTTTCGCACTTGTGTTGGTGAAGGAAACCACTTTTGCACTTGTATTAGTGTGGAAAAAACACTTTTTGCACTTGTGATAGTGTTGAAAAACCACTTTTCGCACTTGTGTTAGTGTTGAAAAACCACTTTTCGCACTTCTGTTGGTGCAGGAAACCACTTTTGCACTTGTATTAGTGCGGAAAAAACACTTTTTGCACTTGTGATAGTGTTGAAAAACCACTTTTCACACTTGTGTTAGTGTTGAAAAACCACTTTTCGCACTTGTGTTGGTGTTGAACAACCACTTTTCGCACTTGTGTTGGTGCAGGAAACCACTTTTGCACTTGTATTAGTGTGGAAAAACCACTTTTCGCAATTTTGTTAGTGTTGAAAAACCACTTTTCGCACTTGTGTTAGTGTTGAAAAACCACTTTTCGCACTTGTGTTAGTGTTCAAAAACCACTTTTCGCACTTGTATTAGTGTGGAAAAAACACTTTTTGCACTTGTGATAGTGTTGAAAAACCACTTTTCGCACTTGTGTTAGTGTTGAAAAACCACTTTTCGCACTTGTGTTGGTGCAGGAAACCACTTTTGCACTTGTATTAGTGTGGAAAAACCACTTTTCGCACTTGTGTTAGTGTTGAAAAACCACTTTTCGCACTTGTGTTCGTGTTGAAAAACCACTTTTCGCACTTGTGTTGGTGCAGGAAACCACATTTGCACTTGTATTAGTGTGGAAAAAACACTTTTTGCACTTGTTTTAGTGTTGAAAAACCACTTTTCGCACTTGTGTTAGTGTTGAAAAACCACTTTTCACACTTGTGTTAGTGTTGAAAAACCACTTTTCGCACTTGTGTTGGTGCAGGACACCACTTTTGCACTTGTATTAGTGTGGAAAAACCACTTTTCGCACTTGTGTTAGTGTTGAAAAACCACTTTTCGCACTTGTATTAGTGTGGAAAAAACACTTTTTGCACTTGTGATAGTGTTGAAAAACCACTTTTCGCACTTGTGATCGTGTTGAAAAACCACTTTTCGCACTTGTGTTGGTGCAGGAAACCACTTTTGCACTTGTATTATTGTGGAAAAACCACTTTTCGCACTTGTGTTAGTGTTGAAAAAACACTTTTCGCACTTGTGTTGGTCCAGGAAACCACTTTTGCACTTGTATTGGTGTGGAAAAACCAGTTTTCGCACTTGTGTTAGTGTTGAAAAACCACTTTTCGCACTTGTGTTAGTGTTGAAAAATCACTTTTCGCACTTGTGTTAGTGTTGAAAAACCACTTTTCGCACCTGTGTTGGTGCAGGAAACCACTTTTGCACTTGTATTAGTGTGGAAAAACCACTTTCCACACTTGTGTTAGTGTTGAAAAAGCACTTTTCGCACTTGTGTTGGTGCAGGAAACCACTTTTGCACTTGTATTAGTGTGGAAAAAACACTTTTTGCACTTGTGATAGTGTTGAAAAACCACTTTTCGCACTTGTGTTCGTGTTGAAAAACCACTTTTCGCACTTGTGTTGGTGCAGGAAACCACTTTTGCACTTGTATTAGTGTGGAAAAAACACTTTTTGCACTTGTGTTAGTGTTGAAAAACCACTTTTCGCACTTGTGTTAGTGTTGAAAAACCACTTTTCGCACTTGTGTTGGTGCAGGAAACCACTTTTGCACTTGTATTAGTGTTGAAAAACCACTTTTCGCACTTGTGTTAGTGTTGATAAACCACTTTTCGCACTTGTGTTGGTGCAGGAAACCACTTTTGCACTTGCATTAGTGTTGAAAAACCACTTTTCGCACTTGTATTAGTGTGGAAAAACCACTTTTCGCACTTGTGTTAGTGTTGAAAAACCACTTTACGCACTTGTGTTAGTGTTGAAAAACCACTTTTCGCACTTGTGTTGGTGCAGGAAACCACTTTTGCACTTGTATTAGTGTGGAAAAAACACTTTTTGCACTTATGATAGTGTTGAAAAACCACTTTTCGCACTTGTGTTAGTGTTGAAAAACCACTTTTCGCACTTGTATTAGTGTTGACAAACCACTTTTCGCACTTGTGTTGGTGCAGGAAACCACTTTTGCACTTGTATTAGTGTGGAAAAACCACTTTTTGCACTTGTGATAGTGTTGAAAAACCACTTTTCGCACTTGTGTTAGTGTTGAAAAACCAATTTTCGCACTTGTGTTGGTGCAGGAAATCACTTTTGCACTTGTATTAGTGTGGAAAAACCACTTTTCGCACTTGTGTTAGTGTTGAAAAACCACTTTTCGCACTTGTGTTAGTGTTGAAAAACCACTTTTCGCACTTGTGTTGGTGCAGGAAACCACTTTTGCACTTGTATTCGTGTGGAAAAAAAGTTGCACTTGTGATAGTGTTGAAAAACCACTTTTCGCACTTGTGTTAGTGTTGAAAAACCACTTTTCGCACTTGTGTTGGTGCAGGAAACCACTTTTGCACTTGTATTGGTGTGGAAAAACCACTTTTCGCACCTGTGTTAGTGTTGAAAAACCACTTTTCGCACTTGTGTTAGTGTTGAAAAACCACTTTTCGCACTTGTGTTGGTGCAGGAAACCACTTTTGCACTTGTATTAGTGTGGAAAAAACACTTTTTGCACTTGTGATAGTGTTGAAAAACCACTTTTCGCACTTGTGTTAGTGTTGAAAAACCACTTTTCGCACTTGTGTTGGTGCAGAAAACCACTTTTGCACTTGTATTAGTGTGGAAAAACCACTTTTCGCACTTGTGTTAGTGTTGAAAAACCACTTTTCGCACTTGTGTTAGTGTTGAAAAACCACTTTTCGCACTTGTGTTAGTGTTGAAAAACCACTTTTCGCACTTGTGTTGGTGCAGGAAACCACTTTTGCACTTGTATTAGTGTGGAAAAAACACTTTTCGCACTTGTGTTAGTGTTGAAAAACCACTTTTCGCACTTGTGTTAGTGTTGAAAAACCACTTTTCGCACTTGTGTTGGTGCAGGAAACCACTTTTGCACTTGTATTAGTGTGGAAAAAACACTTTTTGCACTTGTGATAGTGTTGAAAAACCACTTTTCGCACTTGTGTTAGTGTTGAAAAACCACTTTTCGCACTTGTGTTGGTGCAGGAAACCACTTTTGCACTTGTATTAGTGCGGAAAAAACACTTTTTGCACTTGTGATAGTGTTGAAAAACCACTTTTCACACTTGTGTTAGTGTTGAAAAACCACTTTTCGCACTTGTGTTGGTGTTGAACAACCACTTTTCGCACTTGTGTTGGTGCAGGAAACCACTTTTGCACTTGTATTAGTGTGGAAAAACCACTTTTCGCAATTTTGTTAGTGTTGAAAAACCACTTTTCGCACTTGTGTTAGTGTTGAAAAACCACTTTTCGCACTTGTGTTAGTGTTCAAAAACCACTTTTCGCACTTGTATTAGTGTGGAAAAAACACTTTTTGCACTTGTGATAGTGTTGAAAAACCACTTTTCGCACTTGTGTTAGTGTTGAAAAACCACTTTTCGCACTTGTGTTGGTGCAGGAAACCACTTTTGCACTTGTATTAGTGTGGAAAAACCACTTTTCGCACTTGTGTTAGTGTTGAAAAACCACTTTTCGCACTTGTGTTCGTGTTGAAAAACCACTTTTCGCACTTGTGTTGGTGCAGGAAACCACATTTGCACTTGTATTAGTGTGGAAAAAACACTTTTTGCACTTGTTTTAGTGTTGAAAAACCACTTTTCGCACTTGTGTTAGTGTTGAAAAACCACTTTTCACACTTGTGTTAGTGTTGAAAAACCACTTTTCGCACTTGTGTTGGTGCAGGACACCACTTTTGCACTTGTATTAGTGTGGAAAAACCACTTTTCGCACTTGTGTTAGTGTTGAAAAACCACTTTTCGCACTTGTATTAGTGTGGAAAAAACACTTTTTGCACTTGTGATAGTGTTGAAAAACCACTTTTCGCACTTGTGATCGTGTTGAAAAACCACTTTTCGCACTTGTGTTGGTGCAGGAAACCACTTTTGCACTTGTATTATTGTGGAAAAACCACTTTTCGCACTTGTGTTAGTGTTGAAAAAACACTTTTCGCACTTGTGTTGGTCCAGGAAACCACTTTTGCACTTGTATTGGTGTGGAAAAACCAGTTTTCGCACTTGTGTTAGTGTTGAAAAACCACTTTTCGCACTTGTGTTAGTGTTGAAAAATCACTTTTCGCACTTGTGTTAGTGTTGAAAAACCACTTTTCGCACCTGTGTTGGTGCAGGAAACCACTTTTGCACTTGTATTAGTGTGGAAAAACCACTTTCCACACTTGTGTTAGTGTTGAAAAAGCACTTTTCGCACTTGTGTTGGTGCAGGAAACCACTTTTGCACTTGTATTAGTGTGGAAAAAACACTTTTTGCACTTGTGATAGTGTTGAAAAACCACTTTTCGCACTTGTGTTCGTGTTGAAAAACCACTTTTCGCACTTGTGTTGGTGCAGGAAACCACTTTTGCACTTGTATTAGTGTGGAAAAAACACTTTTTGCACTTGTGTTAGTGTTGAAAAACCACTTTTCGCACTTGTGTTAGTGTTGAAAAACCACTTTTCGCACTTGTGTTGGTGCAGGAAACCACTTTTGCACTTGTATTAGTGTTGAAAAACCACTTTTCGCACTTGTGTTAGTGTTGATAAACCACTTTTCGCACTTGTGTTGGTGCAGGAAACCACTTTTGCACTTGCATTAGTGTTGAAAAACCACTTTTCGCACTTGTATTAGTGTGGAAAAACCACTTTTCGCACTTGTGTTAGTGTTGAAAACCACTTTACGCACTTGTGTTAGTGTTGAAAAACCACTTTCGCACTTGTGTTGGTGCAGGAAACCACTTTTGCACTTGTATTAGTGTGGAAAAAACACTTTTTGCACTTATGATAGTGTTGAAAAACCACTTTTCGCACTTGTGTTAGTGTTGAAAAACCACTTTTCGCACTTGTATTAGTGTTGACAAACCACTTTTCGCACTTGTGTTGGTGCAGGAAACCACTTTTGCACTTGTATTAGTGTGGAAAAACCACTTTTTGCACTTGTGATAGTGTTGAAAAACCACTTTTCGCACTTGTGTTAGTGTTGAAAAACCAATTTTCGCACTTGTGTTGGTGCAGGAAATCACTTTTGCACTTGTATTAGTGTGGAAAAACCACTTTTCGCACTTGTGTTAGTGTTGAAAAACCACTTTTCGCACTTGTGTTAGTGTTGAAAAACCACTTTTCGCACTTGTGTTGGTGCAGGAAACCACTTTTGCACTTGTATTCGTGTGGAAAAAAAGTTGCACTTGTGATAGTGTTGAAAAACCACTTTTCGCACTTGTGTTAGTGTTGAAAAACCACTTTTCGCACTTGTGTTGGTGCAGGAAACCACTTTTGCACTTGTATTGGTGTGGAAAAACCACTTTTCGCACCTGTGTTAGTGTTGAAAAACCACTTTTCGCACTTGTGTTAGTGTTGAAAAACCACTTTTCGCACTTGTGTTGGTGCAGGAAACCACTTTTGCACTTGTATTAGTGTGGAAAAAACACTTTTTGCACTTGTGATAGTGTTGAAAAACCACTTTTCGCACTTGTGTTAGTGTTGAAAAACCACTTTTCGCACTTGTGTTGGTGCAGAAAACCACTTTTGCACTTGTATTAGTGTGGAAAAACCACTTTTCGCACTTGTGTTAGTGTTGAAAAACCACTTTTCGCACTTGTGTTAGTGTTGAAAAACCACTTTTCGCACTTGTGTTAGTGTTGAAAAACCACTTTTCGCACTTGTGTTGGTGCAGGAAACCACTTTTGCACTTGTATTAGTGTGGAAAAAACACTTTTCGCACTTGTGTTAGTGTTGAAAAACCACTTTTCGCACTTGTGTTAGTGTTGAAAAACCACTTTTCGCACTTGTGTTGGTGCAGGAAACCACTTTTGCACTTGTATTAGTGTGGAAAAAACACTTTTTGCACTTGTGATAGTGTTGAAAAACCACTTTTCGCACTTGTGTTAGTGTTGAAAAACCACTTTTCGCACTTGTGTTGGTGCAGGAAACCACTTTTGCACTTGTATTAGTGTGGAAAAACCACTTTTCGCACTTATGTTAGTGTTGAAAAACCACTTTGTTGCACTTGTGTTAGTGTTGAAAAACCACTTTTCGCACTTGTGTTGGTGCAGGAAACCACTTTTGCACTTGTATTAGTGTGGAAAACACTTTTTGCACTTGTGATAGTGTTGAAAAACCACTTTTCGCACTTGTGTTAGTGTTGAAAAACCACTTTTCGCACTTGTGTTGGTGTTGAAAAACCACTTTTCGCACTTGTGTTGGTGCAGGAAACCACTTTTGCACTTGTATTACTGTGGAAAAACCACTTTTCGCACTTGTGTTAGTGTTGAAAAACCACTTTTCGCGCTTGTGTTGGTGCAGGAAACCACTTTTGCACTTGTATTATTGTGGAAAAACCACTTTTCGCACTTGTGTTAGTGTTGAAAAAACACTTTTCGCACTTGTCTTGGTCCAGGAAACCACTTTTGCACTTGTATTAGTGTGGAAAAACCAGTTTTCGCACTTGTGTTAGTGTTGAAAAACCACTTTTCGCACTTGTGTTAGTGTTGAAAAATCACTTTTCGCACTTGTGTTAGTGTTGAAAAACCACTTTTCGCACCTGTGTTGGTGCAGGAAACCACTTTTGCACTTGTATTAGTGTGGAAAAACCACTTTCCACACTTGTGTTGGTGTTGAAAAAGCACTTTTTGCACTTGTGTTGGTGCAGGAAACCACTTTTGCACTTGTATTAGTGTGGAAAAAACACTTTTTGCACTTGTGATAGTGTTGAAAAACCACTTTTCGCACTTGTGTTAGTGTTGAAAAACCACTTTTCGCACTTGTGTTGGTGCAGGAAACCACTTTTGCACTTGTATTAGTGTGGAAAAAACACTTTTTGCACTTGTGTTAGTGTTGAAAAACCACTTTTCGCACTTGTGTTAGTGTTGAAAAACCACTTTTCGCACCTGTGTTGGTGCAGGAAACCACTTTTGCACTTGTATTAGTGTTGAAAAACCACTTTTCGCACTTGTGTTAGTGTTGATAAACCACTTTTCGCACTTGTGTTGGTGCAGGAAACCACTTTTGCACTTGCATTAGTGTTGAAAAACCACTTTTCGCACTTGTATTAGTGTGGAAAAACCACTTTTCGCACTTGTGTTAGTGTTGAAAAAACACTTTTCGCACTTGTGTTAGTGTTGAAAAACCACTTTTCGCACTTGTGTTGGTGCAGGAAACCACTTTTGCACTTGTATTAGTGTTGAAAAAGCACTTTTCACACTTGTGTTAGTGTTGAAAACCCACTTTTCGCAATTGTGTTGGTTCAGGAAACCACTTTTGCACTTGTATTAGTGTGGAAAAAACACTTTTTGCACTTGTGATAGTGTTGAAAAACCACTTTTCGCACTTGTATTAGTGTGGAAAAAACACTTTTTGCACTTGTGATAGTGTGGAAAAAACACTTTTTGCACTTGTGATAGTGTTGAAAAACCACTTTTCGCACTTGTGTTGGTTCAGGAAACCACTTTTGCACTTGTATTAGTGTGGAAAAACCACTTTTCGCACTTGTGTATGTGTTGAAAAACCACTTTTCGCACTTGTGTTAGTGCAGGAAACCACTTTTGCACTTGTATTAGTGTGGAAAAACCACTTTTCGCACTTGTGTTAGTGTTGAAAAACCACTTTTCGCACTTGTGTTAGTGTTGAAAAACCACTTTTCGCACTTGTGTTAGTGTTGAAAAACCACTTTTCGCACTTGTGTTAGTGCAGGAAACCACTTTTGCACTTGTATTAGTGTGGAAAAACCACTTTTTGCACTTGTGATAGTGTTGAAAAACCACTTTTCGCACTTGTGTTAGTGTTGAAAAACCAATTTTCGCACTTGTGTTGGTGCAGGAAATCACTTTTGCACTTGTATTAGTGTGGAAAAACCACTTTTCGCACTTGTGTTAGTGTTGAAAAACCACTTTTCGCACTTGTGTTAGTGTTGAAAAACCACTTTACGCACTTGTGTTAGTGTTGAAAAACCACTTTTCGCACTTGTGTTGGTGCAGGAAACCACTTTTGCACTTGTATTCGTGTGGAAAAAACACTTTTTGCACTTGTGATAGTGTTGAAAAACCACTTTTCGCACTTGTGTTAGTGTTGAAAAACCACTTTTCGCACTTGTGTTGGTGCAGGAAACCACTTTTGCACTTGTATTGGTGTGGAAAAACCACTTTTCGCACCTGTGTTAGTGTTGAAAAACCACTTTTCGCACTTGTGTTAGTGATGAAAAACCACTTTTCGCACTTGTGTTGGTGCAGGAAACCACTTTTGCACTTGTATTAGTGTGGAAAAAACACTTTTTGCACTTGTGATAGTGTTGAAAAACCACTTTTCGCACTTGTGTTAGTGTTGAAAAACCACTTTTCGCACTTGTGTTGGTGCAGAAAACCACTTTTGCACTTGTATTAGTGTGGAAAAACCACTTTTCGCACTTGTGTTAGTGTTGAAAAACCACTTTTCGCACTTGTGTTAGTGTTGAAAAACCACTTTTCGCACTTGTGTTAGTGTTGAAAAACCACTTTTCGCACTTGTGTTGGTGCAGGAAACCACTTTTGCACTTGTATTAGTGTGGAAAAAACACTTTTCGCACTTGTGTTAGTGTTGAAAAACCACTTTTCGCACTTGTGTTAGTGTTGAAAAACCACTTTTCGCACTTGTGTTGGTGCAGGAAACCACTTTTGCACTTGTATTAGTGTGGAAAAAACACTTTTTGCACTTGTGATAGTGTTGAAAAACCACTTTTCGCACTTGTGTTAGTGTTGAAAAACCACTTTTCGCACTTGTGTTGGTGCAGGAAACCACTTTTGCACTTGTATTAGTGTGGAAAAACCACTTTTCGCACTTATGTTAGTGTTGAAAAACCACTTTGTTGCACTTGTGTTAGTGTTGAAAAACCACTTTTCGCACTTGTGTTGGTGCAGGAAACCACTTTTGCACTTGTATTAGTGTGGAAAAAACACTTTTTGCACTTGTGATAGTGTTGAAAAACCACTTTTCGCACTTGTGTTAGTGTTGAAAAACCACTTTTCGCACTTGTGTTGGTGTTGAAAAACCACTTTTCGCACTTGTGTTGGTGCAGGAAACCACTTTTGCACTTGTATTACTGTGGAAAAACCACTTTTCGCACTTGTGTTAGTGTTGAAAAACCACTTTTCGCACTTGTGTTAGTGTTGAAAAACCACTTTTCGCACTTGTGTTTGTGTTGAAAAACCACTTTTCGCACTTGTGTTAGTGTTGCAAAACCACTTTTCGCACTTGTGTTGGTGCAGGAAACCACTATTCGCACTTGTGTTGGTGCAGGAAACCACTTTTGCACTTGTATTAGTGTGGAAAAACCACTTTTCGCACTTGTGTTAGTGTTGAAAAACCACTTTTCGCGCTTGTGTTGGTGCAGGAAACCACTTTTGCACTTGTATTAGTGTGGAAAAACCACTTTTCGCACTTGTGTTAGTGTTAAAAAACCACTTTTCATACTTGTGTTAGTGTTGAAAAACCACTTTTCGCACTTGTGTTGGTGCAGGAAACCACTTTTGCACTTGTATTAGTGTGGAAAAAACACTTTTTGCACTTGTGATAGTGTTGAAAAACCACTTTTCGCACTTGTGTTAGTGTTGAAAAACCACTTTTTGCACTTGTGTTGGTGTTGAAAAACCACTTTTCGCACTTGTGTTGGTGCAGGACACCACTTTTGCACTTGTATTACTGTGGAAAAACCACTTTTTGCACTTGTGATAATGTTGAAAAACCACTTTTCACACTTGTGTTAGTGTTGAAAAACCACTTTTCGCACTTGTGTTAGTGTTGAAAAACCACTTTTCGCACTTGTGTTAGTGTTGAAAAACCACTTTTCGCACTTGTGTTGGTGCAGGAAACCACTTTTGCACTTGTATTCGTGTGGAAAAAACACTTTTTGCACTTGTGATAGTGTTGAAAAACCACTTTTCGCACTTGTGTTAGTGTTGAAAAACCACTTTTCGCACTTGTGTTGGTGCAGGAAACCACTTTTGCACTTGTATTGGTGTGGAAAAACCACTTTTCGCACCTGTGTTAGTGTTGAAAAACCACTTTTCGCACTTGTGTTAGTGATGAAAAACCACTTTTCGCACTTGTGTTGGTGCAGGAAACCACTTTTGCACTTGTATTAGTGTGGAAAAAACACTTTTTGCACTTGTGATAGTGTTGAAAAACCACTTTTCGCACTTGTGTTAGTGTTGAAAAACCACTTTTCGCACTTGTGTTGGTGCAGAAAACCACTTTTGCACTTGTATTAGTGTGGAAAAACCACTTTTCGCACTTGTGTTAGTGTTGAAAAACCACTTTTCGCACTTGTGTTAGTGTTGAAAAACCACTTTTCGCACTTGTGTTAGTGTTGAAAAACCACTTTTCGCACTTGTGTTGGTGAAGGAAACCACTTTTGCACTTGTATTAGTGTGGAAAAAACACTTTTCGCACTTGTGTTAGTGTTGAAAAACCACTTTTCGCACTTGTGTTAGTGTTGAAAAACCACTTTTCGCACTTGTGTTGGTGCAGGAAACCACTTTTGCACTTGTATTAGTGTGGAAAAAACACTTTTTGCACTTGTGATAGTGTTGAAAAACCACTTTTCGCACTTGTGTTAGTGTTGAAAAACCACTTTTCGCACTTGTGTTGGTGCAGGAAACCACTTTTGCACTTGTATTAGTGTGGAAAAACCACTTTTCGCACTTATGTTAGTGTTGAAAAACCACTTTGTTGCACTTGTGTTAGTGTTGAAAAACCACTTTTCGCACTTGTGTTGGTGCAGGAAACCACTTTTGCACTTGTATTAGTGTGGAAAAAACACTTTTTGCACTTGTGATAGTGTTGAAAAACCACTTTTCGCACTTGTGTTAGTGTTGAAAAACCACTTTTCGCACTTGTGTTGGTGTTGAAAAACCACTTTTCGCACTTGTGTTGGTGCAGGAAACCACTTTTGCACTTGTATTACTGTGGAAAAACCACTTTTCGCACTTGTGTTAGTGTTGAAAAACCACTTTTCGCACTTGTGTTAGTGTTGAAAAACCACTTTTCGCACTTGTGTTTGTGTTGAAAAACCACTTTTCGCACTTGTGTTAGTGTTGCAAAACCACTTTTCGCACTTGTGTTGGTGCAGGAAACCACTACTCGCACTTGTGTTGGTGCAGGAAACCACTTTTGCACTTGTATTAGTGTGGAAAAACCACTTTTCGCACTTGTGTTAGTGTTGAAAAACCACTTTTCGCGCTTGTGTTGGTGCAGGAAACCACTTTTGCACTTGTATTAGTGTGGAAAAACCACTTTTCGCACTTGTGTTAGTGTTAAAAAACCACTTTTCACACTTGTGTTAGTGTTGAAAAACCACTTTTCGCACTTGTGTTAGTGTTGAAAAACCACTTTTTGCACTTGTGTTAGTGTTGAAAAACCCCTTTTCGCACGTGTGTTAGTGTTGAAAAACCACTTTTCGCACTTGTGTTGGTGAAGGAAACCACTTTTGCACTTGTATTAGTGTGGAAAAAACACTTTTTGCACTTGTGATAGTGTTGAAAAACCACTTTTCGCACTTGTGTTAGTGTTGAAAAACCACTTTTCGCACTTCTGTTGGTGCAGGAAACCACTTTTGCACTTGTATTAGTGCGGAAAAAACACTTTTTGCACTTGTGATAGTGTTGAAAAACCACTTTTCACACTTGTGTTAGTGTTGAAAAACCACTTTTCGCACTTGTGTTGGTGTTGAACAACCACTTTTCGCACTTGTGTTGGTGCAGGAAACCACTTTTGCACTTGTATTAGTGTGGAAAAACCACTTTTCGCAATTTTGTTAGTGTTGAAAAACCACTTTTCGCACTTGTGTTAGTGTTGAAAAACCACTTTTCGCACTTGTGTTAGTGTTCAAAAACCACTTTTCGCACTTGTATTAGTGTGGAAAAAACACTTTTTGCACTTGTGATAGTGTTGAAAAACCACTTTTCGCACTTGTGTTAGTGTTGAAAAACCACTTTTCGCACTTGTGTTGGTGCAGGAAACCACTTTTGCACTTGTATTAGTGTGGAAAAACCACTTTTCGCACTTGTGTTAGTGTTGAAAAACCACTTTTCGCACTTGTGTTCGTGTTGAAAAACCACTTTTCGCACTTGTGTTGGTGCAGGAAACCACATTTGCACTTGTATTAGTGTGGAAAAAACACTTTTTGCACTTGTTTTAGTGTTGAAAAACCACTTTTCGCACTTGTGTTAGTGTTGAAAAACCACTTTTCACACTTGTGTTAGTGTTGAAAAACCACTTTTCGCACTTGTGTTGGTGCAGGACACCACTTTTGCACTTGTATTAGTGTGGAAAAACCACTTTTCGCACTTGTGTTAGTGTTGAAAAACCACTTTTCGCACTTGTATTAGTGTGGAAAAAACACTTTTTGCACTTGTGATAGTGTTGAAAAACCACTTTTCGCACTTGTGATCGTGTTGAAAAACCACTTTTCGCACTTGTGTTGGTGCAGGAAACCACTTTTGCACTTGTATTATTGTGGAAAAACCACTTTTCGCACTTGTGTTAGTGTTGAAAAAACACTTTTCGCACTTGTGTTGGTCCAGGAAACCACTTTTGCACTTGTATTGGTGTGGAAAAACCAGTTTTCGCACTTGTGTTAGTGTTGAAAAACCACTTTTCGCACTTGTGTTAGTGTTGAAAAATCACTTTTCGCACTTGTGTTAGTGTTGAAAAACCACTTTTCGCACCTGTGTTGGTGCAGGAAACCACTTTTGCACTTGTATTAGTGTGGAAAAACCACTTTCCACACTTGTGTTAGTGTTGAAAAAGCACTTTTCGCACTTGTGTTGGTGCAGGAAACCACTTTTGCACTTGTATTAGTGTGGAAAAAACACTTTTTGCACTTGTGATAGTGTTGAAAAACCACTTTTCGCACTTGTGTTCGTGTTGAAAAACCACTTTTCGCACTTGTGTTGGTGCAGGAAACCACTTTTGCACTTGTATTAGTGTGGAAAAAACACTTTTTGCACTTGTGTTAGTGTTGAAAAACCACTTTTCGCACTTGTGTTAGTGTTGAAAAACCACTTTTCGCACTTGTGTTGGTGCAGGAAACCACTTTTGCACTTGTATTAGTGTTGAAAAACCACTTTTCGCACTTGTGTTAGTGTTGATAAACCACTTTTCGCACTTGTGTTGGTGCAGGAAACCACTTTTGCACTTGCATTAGTGTTGAAAAACCACTTTTCGCACTTGTATTAGTGTGGAAAAACCACTTTTCGCACTTGTGTTAGTGTTGAAAAACCACTTTACGCACTTGTGTTAGTGTTGAAAAACCACTTTTCGCACTTGTGTTGGTGCAGGAAACCACTTTTGCACTTGTATTAGTGTGGAAAAAACACTTTTTGCACTTATGATAGTGTTGAAAAACCACTTTTCGCACTTGTGTTAGTGTTGAAAAACCACTTTTCGCACTTGTATTAGTGTTGACAAACCACTTTTCGCACTTGTGTTGGTGCAGGAAACCACTTTTGCACTTGTATTAGTGTGGAAAAACCACTTTTTGCACTTGTGATAGTGTTGAAAAACCACTTTTCGCACTTGTGTTAGTGTTGAAAAACCAATTTTCGCACTTGTGTTGGTGCAGGAAATCACTTTTGCACTTGTATTAGTGTGGAAAAACCACTTTTCGCACTTGTGTTAGTGTTGAAAAACCACTTTTCGCACTTGTGTTAGTGTTGAAAAACCACTTTTCGCACTTGTGTTGGTGCAGGAAACCACTTTTGCACTTGTATTCGTGTGGAAAAAAAGTTGCACTTGTGATAGTGTTGAAAAACCACTTTTCGCACTTGTGTTAGTGTTGAAAAACCACTTTTCGCACTTGTGTTGGTGCAGGAAACCACTTTTGCACTTGTATTGGTGTGGAAAAACCACTTTTCGCACCTGTGTTAGTGTTGAAAAACCACTTTTCGCACTTGTGTTAGTGTTGAAAAACCACTTTTCGCACTTGTGTTGGTGCAGGAAACCACTTTTGCACTTGTATTAGTGTGGAAAAAACACTTTTTGCACTTGTGATAGTGTTGAAAAACCACTTTTCGCACTTGTGTTAGTGTTGAAAAACCACTTTTCGCACTTGTGTTGGTGCAGAAAACCACTTTTGCACTTGTATTAGTGTGGAAAAACCACTTTTCGCACTTGTGTTAGTGTTGAAAAACCACTTTTCGCACTTGTGTTAGTGTTGAAAAACCACTTTTCGCACTTGTGTTAGTGTTGAAAAACCACTTTTCGCACTTGTGTTGGTGCAGGAAACCACTTTTGCACTTGTATTAGTGTGGAAAAAACACTTTTCGCACTTGTGTTAGTGTTGAAAAACCACTTTTCGCACTTGTGTTAGTGTTGAAAAACCACTTTTCGCACTTGTGTTGGTGCAGGAAACCACTTTTGCACTTGTATTAGTGTGGAAAAAACACTTTTTGCACTTGTGATAGTGTTGAAAAACCACTTTTCGCACTTGTGTTAGTGTTGAAAAACCACTTTTCGCACTTGTGTTGGTGCAGGAAACCACTTTTGCACTTGTATTAGTGTGGAAAAACCACTTTTCGCACTTATGTTAGTGTTGAAAAACCACTTTGTTGCACTTGTGTTAGTGTTGAAAAACCACTTTTCGCACTTGTGTTGGTGCAGGAAACCACTTTTGCACTTGTATTAGTGTGGAAAACACTTTTTGCACTTGTGATAGTGTTGAAAAACCACTTTTCGCACTTGTGTTAGTGTTGAAAAACCACTTTTCGCACTTGTGTTGGTGTTGAAAAACCACTTTTCGCACTTGTGTTGGTGCAGGAAACCACTTTTGCACTTGTATTACTGTGGAAAAACCACTTTTCGCACTTGTGTTAGTGTTGAAAAACCACTTTTCGCACTTGTGTTAGTGTTGAAAAACCACTTTTCGCACTTGTGTTTGTGTTGAAAAACCACTTTTCGCACTTGTGTTAGTGTTGCAAAACCACTTTTCGCACTTGTGTTGGTGCAGGAAACCACTATTCGCACTTGTGTTGGTGCAGGAAACCACTTTTGCACTTGTATTAGTGTGGAAAAACCACTTTTCGCACTTGTGTTAGTGTTGAAAAACCACTTTTCGCGCTTGTGTTGGTGCAGGAAACCACTTTTGCACTTGTATTAGTGTGGAAAAACCACTTTTCGCACTTGTGTTAGTGTTAAAAAACCACTTTTCACACTTGTGTTAGTGTTGAAAAACCACTTTTCGCACTTGTGTTGGTGCAGGAAACCACTTTTGCACTTGTATTAGTGTGGAAAAAACACTTTTTGCACTTGTGATAGTGTTGAAAAACCACTTTTCGCACTTGTGTTAGTGTTGAAAAACCACTTTTCGCACTTGTGTTGGTGTTGAAAAACCACTTTTCGCACTTGTGTTGGTGCAGGAAACCACTTTTGCACTTGTATTAGTGTGGAAAAACCACTTTTCGCACTTGTGTTAGTGTTGAAAAACCACTTTTCGCACTTGTGTTAGTGTTGAAAAACCCCTTTTCGCACGTGTGTTAGTGTTGAAAAACCACTTTTCGCACTTGTGTTGGTGCAGGAAACCACTTTTGCACTTGTATTAGTGTGGAAAAACCACTTTTCGCACTTGTGTTAGTGTTGAAAAACCACTTTTCGCACTTGTGTTAGTGTTGAAAAACCACTTTTCGCACTTGTGTTAGTGTTCAAAAACCACTTTTCGCACTTGTATTAGTGTGGAAAAAACACTTTTTGCACTTGTGATAGTGTTGAAAAACCACTTTTCGCACTTGTGTTAGTGTTGAAAAACCACTTTTCGCACTTGTGTTGGTGCAGGAAACCACTTTTGCACTTGTATTAGTGTGGAAAAACCACTTTTCGCACTTGTGTTAGTGTTGAAAAACCACTTTTCGCACTTGTGTTCGTGTTGAAAAACCACTTTTCGCACTTGTGTTGGTGCAGGAAACCACTTTTGCACTTGTATTAGTGTGGAAAAAACACTTTTTGCACTTGTTTTAGTGTTGAAAAACCACTTTTCGCACTTGTGTTAGTGTTGAAAAACCACTTTTCGCACTTGTGTTAGTGTTGAAAAACCACTTTTCGCACTTGTGTTGGTGCAGGACACCACTTTTGCACTTGTATTAGTGTGGAAAAACCACTTTTCGCACTTGTGTTAGTGTTGAAAAACCACTTTTCGCACTTGTATTAGTGTGGAAAAAACACTTTTTGCACTTGTGATAGTGTTGAAAAACCACTTTTCGCACTTGTGTTCGTGTTGAAAAACCACTTTTCGCACTTGTGTTGGTGCAGGAAACCACTTTTGCACTTGTATTATTGTGGAAAAACCACTTTTCGCACTTGTGTTAGTGTTGAAAAAACACTTTTCGCACTTGTCTTGGTCCAGGAAACCACTTTTGCACTTGTATTAGTGTGGAAAAACCAGTTTTCGCACTTGTGTTAGTGTTGAAAAACCACTTTTCGCACTTGTGTTAGTGTTGAAAAATCACTTTTCGCACTTGTGTTAGTGTTGAAAAACCACTTTTCGCACCTGTGTTGGTGCAGGAAACCACTTTTGCACTTGTATTAGTGTGGAAAAACCACTTTCCACACTTGTGTTGGTGTTGAAAAAGCACTTTTTGCACTTGTGTTGGTGCAGGAAACCACTTTTGCACTTGTATTAGTGTGGAAAAAACACTTTTTGCACTTGTGATAGTGTTGAAAAACCACTTTTCGCACTTGTGTTAGTGTTGAAAAACCACTTTTCGCACTTGTGTTGGTGCAGGAAACCACTTTTGCACTTGTATTAGTGTGGAAAAAACACTTTTTGCACTTGTGTTAGTGTTGAAAAACCACTTTTCGCACTTGTGTTAGTGTTGAAAAACCACTTTTCGCACCTGTGTTGGTGCAGGAAACCACTTTTGCACTTGTATTAGTGTTGAAAAACCACTTTTCGCACTTGTGTTAGTGTTGATAAACCACTTTTCGCACTTGTGTTGGTGCAGGAAACCACTTTTGCACTTGCATTAGTGTTGAAAAACCACTTTTCGCACTTGTATTAGTGTGGAAAAACCACTTTTCGCACTTGTGTTAGTGTTGAAAAAACACTTTTCGCACTTGTGTTAGTGTTGAAAAACCACTTTTCGCACTTGTGTTGGTGCAGGAAACCACTTTTGCACTTGTATTAGTGTTGAAAAAGCACTTTTCGCACTTGTGTTAGTGTTGAAAACCCACTTTTCGCAATTGTGTTGGTTCAGGAAACCACTTTTGCACTTGTATTAGTGTGGAAAAAACACTTTTTGCACTTGTGATAGTGTTGAAAAACCACTTTTCGCACTTGTATTAGTGTGGAAAAAACACTTTTTGCACTTGTGATAGTGTGGAAAAAACACTTTTTGCACTTGTGATAGTGTTGAAAAACCACTTTTCGCACTTGTGTTGGTTCAGGAAACCACTTTTGCACTTGTATTAGTGTGGAAAAACCACTTTTCGCACTTGTGTATGTGTTGAAAAACCACTTTTCGCACTTGTGTTAGTGCAGGAAACCACTTTTGCACTTGTATTAGTGTGGAAAAAACACTTTTTGCACTTGTGATAGTGTTGAAAAACCACTTTTTGCACTTGTATTGGTGTGGAAAAAACACTTTTTGCACTTCTATTAGTGTAGAAAAAACACTTTTTGCACTTGTGATAGTGTTGAAAAACCACTTTTCGCACTTGTGTTGGTGCAGGAAACCACTTTTGCACTTGTATTAGTGTGGAAAAAACACTTTTTGCACTTGTGATAGTGTTGAAAAACCACTTTTCGCACTTGTGTTAGTGTTGAAAAACCACTTTTCGCACTTGTGTTGGTGCAGGAAACCACTTTTGCACTTGTATTAGTGTGGAAAAACCACTTTTCGCACTTGTGTTAGTGTTGAAAAACCACTTTTCGCACTTGTGTTAGTGGCCAATCACGAGCTCTTCCTTACCCTGCCAATCGGCGCTCTGCTCTTTGTTCGCCCCTAGCCCCTGTCAATTAATATTCCTCCTGAGCGTGACTATTGCCTGCCTTGCACGATGTTTGTCTTCCATGGCACCGTTGTACACGGCCACTTCCTGCTTAATTGTTTCTTCGAGTCAGTTTTATCGTCAGTCATTGCAAGGGGGGATTTAATTAATGTGTGCAGCTAAGGGCCTAGCTAATTGTCTATGGTGCGGTGCCAAAAGGGACAACGGGATAGCGACGGGGGCGTGACATAAAAGGGAATTTTACCCATAATCCCTGAACTAATTAGCATGTAAAAGGGACAAATGTCCAACTTATCCGACATCCGGGCTGCAGATCCCTGACTTACTGTACATCGAAATGGTTCTTCTATCACGATCATCGGAGCACCGACCTATGCAGATCTACCTAGATCTAGATATTCCCTCCTACCCCAAATTCATAACGATATATATATTATTTTATTTTTTTCCAGTATGTGCTAAAATGGGGATTTAAGAATCAAATCCAAATTATGGACTGAGGCACCATCTATAAACCAAATGAGGGATGGGCAAGCAGATTACCAGCTTCCTGTAGGTCATTGGAGAAGCAGCCGGGTGTTTTTCACAATTAAATAGCGACTCTTGGTAATATGTTTCCAACGAGATTTCAACCCCAAACGATCCTGGTATGTAGCAGTTTGGCATTCTTACCCAGCACCCAGCAGCATTCTTACCAATCTCATGATTTCCACCTGAGGTTATAATCCCTTCAACTGGGATTATCTGTCTACGGTCTATTGTTGCAATAACCTTGCAATGCAGGTAAAATTGTCTCCAAATGTCCTTATGTTGCATATCTTTCAAGTCAACCATTCATACTGAGGGTATTAAGATATATTTACAAGGTTCTCCATGAGCCTCGATCAAATGCGTCATCTCTCATTTTCAGTTACAGAGTCCAAACGAGGAGTGATGTTGAAAATTGCGAATAAGTTATAAAGCAATGATTCTTTGGGGAAAGGAAAAACTTCTTTTTTTTTAAGTTGAAAATATTGATGAGATTAATCAATGAAGAAATGTTACTTTCTCCATATTTTTCCTTGAACAATTATAATTATGTAAATAGCAGCGAGAGATATAAAGCTTCGACTTAGAACCTGGATACAATCAAATATGTCTTGAAAATTATCCATCTGGGAAGGGAAAGGTAGAACTAAGATGGCGGAAGGCTCGACAAAGGTGTTGGAGTCTCGTGGTTTAAAAACATGCTTTTCATATTTTAGGCTTCACTGTACCATTTATCGTCACATCATTTGTGCAGCCAAAGGACCACCAAGAGGGTGCACTGGTGCACCTCCGAACACCCAGCGATCGAGGATGGCGTCCGACTGGACGTGCTCCACCTGGCACCTGTAACAAAGCTCATTTCCTTCCGCGTCTCGGTTTGCTCTGGCAATGCGAGACCGAGACGTCTTGTTTTGTACGGGTCTGATCGGCTGCTTTGTGTTATTGCTCTTGATTGCGTGTGTTTTGGCTTTGTTTTTCCAGTTGTTCATTTTATTGCAGTACTTCGTGTACAGTATGTATATATCCACAGAAAACATGGGTGTTTGTGCTGGTTCGATTCCATTTCATTTCCGACTGATGCTTTATTTTATTTGCACTCAGGATTGAAGTCGTCAGTTTTAACTTTCTCAGCTGCCCCATCGACCTTGACAATGAGTTCAATCTGAAGCAAGAAAGCATGAACAACCAAACATACATGCCCAGCAAGTGCATCAAAGTGGGGCTGCATAGGTCATTGCATAAACATGGGTTAAAAGCGAAAGGCTGAAACAATTAGTACAAAGAATAACAATTTTATTTTCACTTAAAGTCACAGCAAACCTTCAAAACACCATCTGCTGCGAGATGCTTGCCTTGGATGCAACAGATGCGTTTGAGTCGGTGTGACGTCACACTCCCCCACGCGGGATGACGGCAATTGTTTGGGAAAACGAACCGTTTGATGGTAAGAGACCCCAAGTGACGTCACTTGCCCTTTCGAGGGATACCGAGTGACGTCACTTGCTCTTTCGAGGGATACATTAGAAATGTGATGCAAAAGCTACTATCCCAAAAATACAGCACGACAGATGTTTTATATTTTTTACAGGATTCAATATTGGAGTTGATAAAAATCAAAATGTGTTCATTGGTAGCAAAACAAACAGAATTGACATGATTCACGTCACTTTTTCAATCACCGTACTTCATCATGGACAATCATAAACTTCCACACACCACCCGGGGATGCTTAAATGTCCCAATAAACTGAAGTCGGAAGCATGTTATAAAACCTCATGATGTGGAAGTTATAAAAACAAAGTGTACATAAACAATACCACAATCACAATTTTTAAAACCACTTTATCAGGAATTTTAGCAAACTTTCACTTGGTTAAATAACAGAGTGCAGATGTGTATATATATTATATTCCAACTGTTTCATTGGAAAATTAAAATTTTTATCTTAAACTATGAAATAAAAACCTCACCATGCTCACTAATATTGAGCTCACCTGGAACGTAGCTCTGGGGAGCTTATGGGATAGCGCGTCATCCATCTGTCAGTCTTGTACACACATAAGATGCACCAAAGTAGTTCCTTGCAGTCAGCTTGGATATACGTACATATATATATGTATATATACAGACTTGACATTTAATATGGAATTTTTTTTTTTTCTTGACTTGGGTTCACTTTCTTAACTCAGTATATCAATCTGGTGAGTTTCTTTTACACTTTGGTGATTTATTTGTTAAAAGAACCATGTCACTGATTGTCTGTCGCAGCAAGAAGTCAACAACAGGATTATATCACAGGTGGCGTGGCAAAATGTACGGACAGGTGCATTTGATGATTGGCTTCACAGTCGGGTATACAAGGGTTGTTGCGTTCTGTATTTGTGGAAAACAACTGCTGCATGTCTCCAAAAGTTATTGCTGCTTCCTCTGGAGATGGTCCGTCAACTCGACAATGCTGTTTGTCATGGAGTGGTGGCTATACGAAATTACGGCATGAAACAGCATGCCATTGCTCGGCAGTATGGCATCACTCAAGGTCAGGTGTCAAAGATCCTGAAACGAAATGCTCAGAGGGGTGTCCCTACTCCAATACCGAGGCCAGGACGTCCCGGCAGAACCACAAGGAGGGATGATCGCCAGCTGCACCGGTTAGTCCGCAATGGCCGTACCAAGTCAGCTAATCGGCTTCGGGCTGAGTGTCAGCAACTGACAAATGTGCCTGTATCCAGAAGGCTAGTCAACCAACGACTGGTTCAAGCAGGTTATCGTGCCAGGCGTCCCCTGAGAAAGCCACGCCTGACCAGACAACACTGCCAGCGCCGATTTCAGTGGGCCAGAGAGCACCGTCAATGGCAGCCAGGACACTGGAATCACGTGATCTTCAGTGACGAGTCTAGATTTCTGGTCTATCGTCAAGATGGCCACGTCCGAGTGTGCACACAAGTGCATGAAGCCTACAACAAAGATTGTATAGTGCCAAGAGTCCAAGCTGGAGGTGGTGGGGTGACCGTTTGGGCTGCTTTTCATGCAGGGGGCAAAACTGACCTGGTTGTTCTGAATGGAAACCTGAAGCAGTTCAAGTACAGGGCCATTCTGGAAGAAACATTGCTTCCATTTGCTCGTGCAGCCTTTCGAGGAAACTTTGTCTTCCAAGATGACAATGCACGGCCTCATCGTGCTCGCATAATCCAACACTTTCTTGCTGACCGTGGTGTAGAGCATATGGAGTGGCCTGCCATGTCCCCGGATATGAATCCGATAGAGAACCTGTGGGCAGAATTAACGCGTCAAATCGACCACTTGGACCAGCAGCCGACCTCTGTGCGTGAATTGCAGCAGGCTATTGTCACTGCATGGCAAGCGATTCCTGTCCAAGCCTTAGCAAATTTCGTGAACAGCATGCCTCAACGTGTACGTGCTCTCCTGAATGCTCGTGGGGGTTACACGAAGTACTGAACTGTAATTTTACTGTCCGTAATCCCAGTCGTAATTTAACTTTTGTTTTTGTTAAAAAAAAATTGGCTAATGTGCAAAATAAAGAGATACTTCTGGAAAACGTACAGATGTTTAACACAGTACTGTCCATGAATTGAGTTCGATATCAGTTTACATCACTTTCAAGGATCAATTTATTTGTTTCGAAATGTCAAATGTGGTTTTTGTTCCTTTTAAAGGTCACATTAACAAAATCTAGAATAATTTCAACATAATTCCAATGAACTTTTGGTTCTAAGACATCTTGAAAAGTAAGTTCACCCCCACAAAAAAAATATTCCATATTAAATGCCAAGTCTGTGTATGTGTATATATATATATATATATATATATATATATATATATATATATATATATATATATATATATATATATATATATATATATATATATATATATATATATATATATATATATAATTTATATATATATATATATATATACAGTCACGTGAAAAAGTAAGTACACCCCATGTAAAGTTTTGACTTTTTCAACATATAGCTATTTGATCTTGATTTCAACAATATTGATAGATAAAGGTGATATAATATAACAAATATCATGAAACATTTACATTTCCTTTTTATTTTTTATTTTTATTTTTTTTTTACATTTAGTAGTCCGTTGTATATTTTAAATAAACATAAATGCAAATTTCGCATGTGGAAAAGTAAGTACACCCATACATTTATCACTACTTCAAATACCTAAAATTAGAATCAGGTGCACCAGCTCAGGTGCAAATGATTAGAACATCGTTAGAGAGGATCTTGGAGGAACCTGTCTTATTTAAACCTCACACATTTAGCTTGGTTTGCTCTTTGTTGTTGAAGTGTGCGGCGTCACCATGCCTAGATCAAAAGAGCTCCCTGAGGCCTTCAGAAAGAAGATTATAGATGCCTACGAGTCTGGGAAGGGATTTAAAAAGATCTCCAAACAATTTGAAATCAATCATTCGACTGTCCGGAAGATCATCTACAAGTGGAGAAGATTCCAAACAACTGCCAACTTGTTCAGGCCAGGCCGCCCCAGCAAGTTCAGCCTGAGAGCAGACCGCAAGATGCTGAAAGAAGTCTAAGAACCACAGAATGTCATCACGGGACCTACAGGTAGCTCTTGGCACTGTTGATGTCAAAGTGCACGGGTCTACTGTTGTGGACTTTTTTAATAGCCTTTGAATTGATTTGAGAAGACTCAAGAGAATTAAATGTCCACATTCGTCTCAGAAGACAATCAAAGATTTAATGACACATGGGAATACTTGATTCACTTCCACCAAAGGTATTTACAGAATACACTTCCATTTGAGTTACACATACATGAATAAAACGAAATCACTACGCTACATTCGACACAGATCAACACTACATTTAATACATCACAAGTGAACCAAGAACTCCCCGAGTGTGCCGAGAAATGGCATTTTATAGTCAAAGATCAAGGAGGGGTCAGGTAAGGTTCAAGAAAGATAACAAGCATTACGTGAGTCTCCAATCCTCGGGTCAGCTGTTTTCTTTCTTCATCAAATGTAAACAAAGCCTCCTGTTCTTTCTGATAGCGTGCATGGAGACATCGGTTAAAGAGAAAAACAGGGTCGGAGAAAGTTCGAATCATTGAGGATTATTCATCATTCTTATAAGTTCTATGTATTGAATCTTTTTAATACATATGTGTATATAGGCATCGTATGAAAAGTCGTATCATATAAAAGTATAATATTTAAGCAATATCAGGCTAACAAAGGACTATATCTCTCTATTTATTAATCGAACTTACTTTGCTGCGTGGTTATAAAATGAGATAGGCATCACAGCTTGGGTTGAATGTCTGCCTCTAATGCGAGCCTATTGAATTGTTATATAGTTCATAGAATGCAGTTAACACCGATTAATATATATATTCATTAAGTTTACGTATTTTCAATGGCAAAGTCGAGGCTCAGGTAAATCTACTTGATTTACACAAATTAAGTACACAAATTAATTTTCTTCTTCTACACTACCATTAGAAAGAGGCTGCACAAATTTGATCGACATGGGAGGTGTGCCAGGTGGAAACCTTTGCTGTCCAGCAAGAACAGGGCAAGGGCAAGACTAAACTTTGCCAATGAACACCAAGGCAAAGACCAGCACTTCTGGAACAATGTGCTCTGGACAGATGAGTCAACGGTAGAGCTATTTGGCCACAGTACCAGAAGACATGTTTGGTGAAAACCAAAGACAGCATTTGACCACAAGAACCTGATACCAAATGTAAAGCATGGTGGTGGAAATATTAGGGTTTGGGGCAGCTTTACTGCATCAGGGCCTGGGCAGCTCTCCATCATAGAATCCACAATGAATTCGTCATTGTACCAGAGGGTGCTTGAGGATAATGTGAGGCCATCTGTCATAAAGTTGAAGCTCAACCGAAGGTGGACCTTGCAACATGACAATGACCCTAAGTATACCAGTAAATCCACCAAGGAATGGCTGAAAAGAAAGAAATGGAGGGTTCTGGAATGGCCAAGTCAAAGCCCGGATCTAAATCTCATCGAGATGTCGTGGGGGGATTTGAAACGAGCTGTGCATGCAAGAAACCCCTCAAACATCGCACAGCTGAAAGAATTCTGCATGGAGGAGTGGGCAAAAATTTCTCCCAGTCGATGTCAGAGACTGGTAGACAGTTATAAGAAACACCTACTTGAGGTTGTTTCTGCCAAAGCGGGCAATACCACCTATTAGAGCCAAGGGTGTACTTACTTTTTCCATGTGCGAAATTTGCATTTATGTTTATTTAAATTATACAATGGACTACAAAATGTAAATGCTTCATGATATTTGTTATATTATATCACATTTATCTCTCAATATTGTTGAAATGAGGATCAAATAGCTGTATGTTGAAAAAGTCAAAACTTTACGTGGGGTGTACTTACTTTTTCACGTGACTGCATGTAGACATGCATAAATATGCATGGATTGAGGTGGATGAAACGAAAACATTGCATCCACCAAACCAATACATCTGCCTAACCAACACAACCGCCAAACCAATACATCTGCCAAACAAGCACATCCGCCAAACCAATACATCTGCCTAACCAATACATCCGCCAAACCAACACATCCCCAAAACCAACTCATCCGCCAAACCAAAACATCCGCCAAAACAACACATCCGCCAAACCAATACATCGCCCAAACCAACACATCCACCAAACCAACACATCCGCCAAACAAACACATCCGCCAAACAAACACATCCGCCAAACCAACACATCCGCCAAACCAACATATCCGCCAAACCAACACATCTGCCAAACCAACACATCCGCCAAACCAACACAACTACCAAACCAACACATCTGCCAAACCAACACCTCCGCCAAACCAACACCTCCGCTACACCAACACATCCGCCAGTCCAACACATCCGCCAGTCCAACACATCCGCCAGTCCAACACATCCGCCAAACCAACAGATCTGCCAAACCAACACAATTGCCAAGCCAACACATCCGCCAAACAAACACATCCGCCAAACCAACACATCTGCCAAACCAACACATCCGCCAAACCAACACATCCGTCAAACCAACACATCCGCCAAACAAACACATCCGCCAAACCACCACACTCGCCAAACCAACACATCCGCCAAACCAACACATCCACCAAACCAAGCCAACTGTTCCGGGTTCCGGGTTCGGTTGCGAGAGTACGCTGGCGTTGCATATTCGCCGCTTCTCCGACTGGATGGATGTACAGGGTCTGCTTCTACTTTTCTGACCTGACATCTCACACCTGTCCTGCCTTTTCACACCCGCACGTGCCGCGTGTTCTCCGGCTGGATAACGGAATCTGCTTTTGATGGTACGGAATACGGAATCGAAAGGCCCGCTCCCGTTGTTTGTGGCCGTGGCCTTGTTTGCCGGTGGCCTTGTGGTCTTGGTGGCCTTGTGGCCTTGTTTGCCGCTGTGGTCTTGATTAGCGGCTGCAGTCGTTTGCCACTGCGTTTGCCGCTGCGTTTGCCGCTGCGTTTGCCGCTTTGCCTCCTCGACCTTGGCCTCGTACTCGTCCCTTCGCTCCTGCCTGGCATGTCTCTGAAGTACTCCGCCGCAAGGCTTCTTCTGCTCAATACCCGCTCCACCCCATCATGCATCTCTGCCATCAAATCAAATGGACTCCTCCGACGACCCAGGTACATTCACCGTGGCTCCGGTCGCAAGTTTGTTTATTTGCAATCAGGTCACTCCATCCCCGTCCTCTGGTCGGCTCAGCGCACTCTCACTCTTCGTCCCAGCGCACCTGGTCACAGCAACCCACACGATCGCACCTCCTGCCTACGAACCCTGGCTAAATCACCTGAATTCATCCCTGCTGTTCAAAACAACATCAAGCTCACCCTGTTCAACACCCGGTCCCTCAACAATAAATGCCTCATCCTGAACGAATACATCCTGGATAACAAACTGGACTTTCTCTGTCTCACCGAAACCTGGCAACAACCTCTGGACTACTACACACTCAACCTCACCACACCCAATGGATATTCCTACGTCAATAAACCACGCTCGGAGGGCCGAGGTGGTGGAATTGCCGTTATCCACCGTCAAGACATCAAGACCAACCTCATCTCCATCTCATCTGCTCCATCATTTGAACACCTGGCTTTAAAACTCTCTGGTCACACGCAGTCAGTCATGGCTGTCGTCTACCGCCCTCCCAAACCACACCCATCATTCCTGTCTGACTTCTCCTACTTTCTGACCCAGCTATGTTCCCTCTCCCCCTCAATCCTCCTCCTTGGTGATTTCAATATCCACATGGACTCCACTGACTCCACAATAACCACTGACTTCACTGATTTACTCACCTGCTTTAACCTCACTCAACATGTCGACTTTCCTACCCATATCCGTGGTCACATTTTGGACCTGGTCTGCTCCACTGGATTAAATTTGCACCATCTCTATGGCTCCGACCTCACCCTCTCTGACCACTTAGCCATCACTCTGACCATCAACATCCCCGCCCCAACACCAAGGCATTATCGCACAATCAACTTCCGTAAGCTAAACGCTCTTTCACCTACCTCATTCTCATCCACCCTCTCTGAAAAAATGTCCACTTCTCCCTTCATTGACCTCCACACCCCTTCCGACCTCACTGACTACTACAACCACACTCTCTCCTCCTGCCTTGACCAGCTTGCGCCTGTAAAAACCAAAACAGTTTCTTTCACCCATTCTGCTCCCTGGTTTACCCCTGAACTCCACCTGATGAAAACTCCTGCTCGCCAACTTGAAAGACTCCGCAATAAAACGGGTCTCACAGTTCACTCCCAAGCCTACAAGGACCACATACAACACTACAAAGATGCCCTCTCCCGCGCCCGCTCTGCCTACTACTCTCAAATTATCCACTCTGGCTCCGGAAACCCAAAAGCACTCTTCTCGACAATAAACAAACTCCTCCGCCCCCTGAACACCACCACCCAGTCATTCACAGTAGACAACTGCATCTCCTTCCTCTCTTTCTTCCAACGCAAAATTGACAACATCTACAACAGCTTGACCACCGCCGCACCCGCTCCCCCTCCAACCACCTGCCCCCCCTTGTCCTGCCATCCCCTGTCTCGGTTCTCCCCAATCTCTCCTACTGACCTCTCTGAACTCCTCATAGGAATGAAAACTGCCACCTGCACTCTTGACCCCATCCCCTCCAGCTTTGTCAAAGCCTCCCTCCCTGCTCTCTCTCCACTTATCATTGCAACAATAAACTCCTCCCTGTCTACAGGCATCGTCCCACCTTCCCTCAAAATTGCTGCTGTTACCCCCATTCTAAAAAAACCTGGTCTAAACCCTGACACCCTAAACAACTTCAGACCCATCTCCAACCTACCCTTTCTGTCAAAAGTTTTGGAACGCGCTGTAGCCACTCAACTCAAACATCATCTCTCTGCCAATAACCTGTATGAAACATTCCAATCCGGATTCCGCTCCAACCACAGTACTGAAACTGCTCTCCTCAAAATCACCAACGACCTTCTCCTCTCCTCTGACGCTGGCAACCTCAACATTCTCGTCCTCCTCGACCTCAGCGCTGCCTTTGACACCATCGATCACACTATCCTCCTCACCCGACTTGAATCCACCTTTAACGTCACCGGCACTGCCCTCTCTTGGATTAAATCATACCTCTCTGACAGATGCCAGTTCATCTCCATCAATAACTGCAAATCCCCCACTGCTCCCCTCCCCCAAGGTGTCCCCCAAGGTTCAGTTCTTGGCCCCCTCCTCTTCATCCTTTACCTGTCCCCGCTCGGTCACTTAATCCGCCGTCATGGTCTCCAATTCCACTGCTTCGCCGATGACATCCAGCTTTTCATCTCCACCAAGTCCGTCTCCACCGACACCCACTCTATCCTGACAAACTGCATCACTGAAATAAAATCCTGGCTTCAAATCAACTTCCTCAAGCTTAACTGTGATAAATCTGAAATAATCATCATTGGCCCAAAAACGCTCACAAAATCCACCCATAACTTTGCCCTCAACATCGACGGTATCCCAGTATCCACCTCCCCTCACATCCGGAATCTTGGCGTCATCTTTGACCAAACCCTTTCCTTCGACAAATACACTAAACAGATCACAAAGTCAGCCTTCTTTCACCTGAAAAACATTGCCCGTCTCCGCTCATCCCTCTCCTCCACGGCTGCAGAAACCCTCATCCACGCCTTCATCACCTCCCGTCTGGACTACTGCAATAGCCTCCTCTATGGTTCACCCTCAAAAATCACCAATAAACTCCAATACATTCAGAACTCCGCTGCCCGTCTACTCACTCATTCCCGGACCCGTGACCACATCACCCCCGTCCTTTACAAGCTTCACTGGCTCCCCATCCCCCAGAGAATCCAGTACAAAATCCTCCTCTTGACATACAAAGCCCTCCATAACCTGGCCCCATCCTACCTGGCTGACTTCCTCTCCAGACACACTCCCACCCGCAACCTCCGCTCTGCTGGTACCAACCTCCTGACCCCCTCCATCCGGACCAAATTCAGATCCTGGGGGGACAGGGCCTTCTCCATCGCTGCTCCCACCCTCTGGAACTCACTACCTCACACCATCAGAGACTCCTCCTCACTCACCACATTCAAAACATCACTAAAGACCCACCTGTTCAACGCTGCATTCAACATTCAACCCACAGCATTTAACCCCTGACTATCTCTTCTCCTTCTCCCTCCTTTTGCTTTAAATATTTCCCTATTGATTCTTGTCTTTTTGCAATTGTTGTTTTCATGTATTGTTATGCATTATGTTTTCCACTCTGTCAAAGCGCCTTTGGGCTTCTGGAAAAGCGCTATACAAAATAAATGAATTATTATTATTATTATTAACTGCCAAACCAACACAACCGCCAAACCAACACATGCGCCAAACCAACACAGCCGCCAAACAACACATCCACCAAACCAACACATCCGCCAAACAAACACATCCGCCAAACCAACACACTCGCCAAACCAACACATCCGCCAAACCAACACATCCACCAAACCAAGCCAACTGCCAAACCAACACATCGACCAAACAACACATCCGCCAAAACAACACATGTGCCAAACCAACACCTCCGCCAAACCAACACAACCTCCAAACCAAAACATCCGCCAAACCAGCACATCCTCCAAACCTACACATGCGCCAAACCAACACATGCGCCAAACCAACACATCCGCCAAACAACACATCCACCAAACCAACACATCCACCAAACCAACACAACCGCCAAACCAACACATGCGCCAAACCAACACAGCCGCCAAACAACACATCCACCAAACCAACACATCCACCAAACCAACACAACCGCCAAACCAACACAGCCGCCAAACCAACACATCCGCCAAACCAACACACACGCCAAACCAACACATCCGCAAAACCAACACATTCACCAAACCAACACATGTGCCAAACCAACACATCCGCGAAACAAACACATCTGCCAAACCAACACATCTGCCAAACCAACACATCCTCCAAACCAACACATCCGCCAATCCAACAAATTTGCCAAACTTACACATCTGCCAAACCAACACATCCACCAAACCAACACATCCGCCAAACCAACACATCCGCCAAGCCAACACATCCGCCAAACCAACACATCCGCCAAACCAACACATCCGCCAAACCAACACATCCGCCAAACCAACACATCCGCCAAACCAACACATCTGCCAAACCAACACATCCGCCAAACCAACACATCCACCAAACCAACACATCTGCCAGTCCAACACATGCGCAAAACCAACACATGCGCCAAACCAACACCTCCGCCAAAACAACACATCCGCCAAACCAACAAATTTTCCAAACCAACACATCCGCAAAACCAACACATCCACCAAATTAACACATGGGTCAAACTAACAAATGCGTCACACTAACACATCCGCCAAAACAACAAATCCGCCAAACCAACACATTCGCCAAACCAACACATCTGCCAAACAAACACAACCGCCAAACTAAGACATCTGCCAAACCAACACATCCGCCAAACAAAGACATGTGCCAAACAAACACATGCGCCCGACTGAGACATCCGGCAAACAAACGCATGCGCCAAACTAAGCCATCCGCCAAACTAACACATCCGCCAAACAAACACATGTGCCAAAACAAAGACATGCGCCAAACAAACACATCCGCCAAACAAACACATCCGCCAAACTAAGACATCCGCCAAACTAAGACATCCGCCAAACAAACACATGCGCCAAACTAAGACATCCGCCAAACTAACACATCGGCCAAACAAACACATGCGCCAAACCAAGACATCCGCAAAACTAACACATCCACCAAACTAAAACATTCGCCAAACTAACACATTCGCCAAACTAACACATTCGCCAAACTAACACATCCGCCAAACTAACACATGCCCCAAACTAAGACATCCGCCAAACTAAGACATCTGCCAAACTAAGACATCCGCCAAACTAAGACATCCGCCAAATGAACACATCCACAAAACTAACACATGCGCCAAACTAACACATCCGCCAAACTAAGACATCCGCCAAACTAACACATTCGCCAAACGATAACATCCGCCAAACAAACATATGCGCCAAACTAAGACATCCGCCAAACTAACACATGCGCCAAACAAACACATGCGCCAAACAAACACATGCACCAAACAAACACATGTGCCAAACGAAGACATCCGCCAAACTAAGACATCCGCCAAACTAAGACATCCGCCAAATGAACACATCCACCAAACTAACACATCCGCCAAACTAACACATCCGCCAAACTAACACATCCGCCAAACTAAGACATCTGCAAAAGTAAGACATCCGCCAAACTAACACATTCGCCAAACTAACACATTCACCAAACTAACACATCCGCCAAACTAACACATGATGCGCCAAACTAAGACATCCGCCAAACTAAGACATCCACCAAACAAACACATGCACCAAACTAACACATCCACCAAACTAACACATCCGCCAAACTAACACATCCGCCAAACAAACACATGCGCCAAACTAAGACATCCGCCAAACTAACACATCCCCCAAACTAACACATGCGCCAAACTAAGACATCCACCAATCTAAGACATCCGCCAAACTAAGACATGCGCCACACTAAGACATCCGCCAAACTAACACATGCGCCAAACAAACACATGCGCCAAACAAACACATTCGCCAAACTAAGACATCCGCCAAACTAAGACATCCGCAAAACTAACACATCCACCAAACAAACACATGCACCAAACCAACACAACCACCAAACTAACACATCCGCCAAACAAACACATCCACCAAACAAACACATCCGCCAAACAAACACATGCACCAAACAAACACATCCGCCAAACTAAGACATCCGCCAAACTAAGAAATCCGCCAAACAAAACACATGCGCCAAACTGAGACATCCGCCAAACTAAGACATCCGCCAAATGAACACATCCACAAAACTAACACATGCGCCAAACTAACACACCCGCCAAACTAACACATCCGCCAAACTAACACATTCGCCAAACGATAACATCCGCCAAACAAACACATGCGCCAAACTAAGACATCCGCCAAACTAACACATGCGCCAAACAAACACATGCGCCAAACAAACACATGCACCAAACAAACACATGCGCCAAACGAAGACATCCGCCAAACTAAGACATCCGCCAAACTAAGACATCCGCCAAATGAACACATCCACCAAACTAACACATCCGCCAAACTAACACATCCGCCAAACTAACACATCCGCCAAACTAAGACATCTGCAAAAGTAAGACATCCGCCAAACTAACACATTCGCCAAACTAACACATTCGCCAAACTAACACATCCGCCAAACTAACACATGCGCCAAACTAAGACATCCGCCAAACTAAGACATCCGCCAAACAAACACATGCACCAAACTAACACATCCACCAAACTAACACATCCGCCAAACTAACACATCCGCCAAACAAACACATGCGCCAAACTAAGACATCCGCCAAACTAACACATCCCCCAAACCAACACATGCGCCAAACTAAGACATCCGCCAAACTAAGACATCCGCCAAACTAAGACATGCGCCACACTAAGACATCCGCCAAACTAACACATGCGCCAAACAAACACATGCGCCAAACAAACACATTCGCCAAACTAAGACATCCGCCAAACTAAGACATCCGCAAAACTAACACATCCGCCAAACAAACACATGCACCAAACCAACACATCCACCAAACGAACACATCCGCCAAACAAACACATCCGCCAAACAAACACATCCGCCAAACAAACACATGCACCAAACAAACACATCCGCCAAACTAAGACATCCGCCAAACTAAGAAATCCGCCAAACAAACACATGCGCCAAACTGAGACATCCACCAAACTAACACATCGGCCAAAGAAACACATGCGCCAAACAAAGACATCCGCAAAACTAACACATGCGCCAAACAAACACATGCGCCAAACTAACACATCCGCCAAGCTAACACATCCGCCAAACTAACACATCCGCCAAACTAACACATCCGCCAAACTAACACATCCGCCAAACAAACACATGCGCCAAACTAAGACATCCGCCAAACTAACACATCCGCCAAACTAACACATGCGCCAAACAAACACATGCGCCAAACTAAGACATCCGCCAAACTAAGACATCCGCAAAACTAACACATCTGCCAAACAAACACATGCGCCAAACAAACATATCCGCCAAACTAACACATCCACCAAACAAACCCACCCGCCAAACTAAGACATCCGGCAAACAAACACATGCGCCAAACTAAGACATCCGCCAAACAAACACATCCGCCAAACGAACACATCCGACAAACTAACACATGCGCCAATCAAACACATGTGCCACACTAAGACATCCACCAAACTAACACATCCGCCAAAGTAAGACATCCGCCAAACAAACATATGCACCAAACTAAGACATCCGCCGAACAAACACATGCGCCAAACTAACACATGCGCCAAACAAACACATCCGCCAAACTAAGCCTTCCGCCAAACTAAGACATCCTCCAAACGAACACATCCGCCAAAGAAACACATCCGCCAAACTAACACATCCGCCAAACAAACACATGCGTCCAACTAAGACATCCGCCAAACTAACACATGCGCCAAACAAACACATGCGCCAAACTAAGACATCCGCCAAACTAACACATCCGCCAAACAAACACATGCGCCAAACTAAGACATCCGCCAAACTAAGACATCCGCCAAACGAACACATCTGCCAAACTAACACATGCGCCAAACAAACACATGCGCAAACACAAACATAAACACTAACACATGCTAAGACATCCGCCAAACTAACACATCCACCAAACTAACACATCCGCCAAACTAACACATCCGCCAAACAAACACATGCACCAAACGAAGACATCCGCCAAACTAACACATCCCCCAAACTAACACATCCGCCAAACAAACACATCCGCCAAACTAACACATCCGCCAAACTAACACATCCGCCAAACAAACACATGCACCAAACTAAGACATCCGCCAAATGAACACATCCGCCAAACTAAGACATCCGCCAAACTAACACATCCGCCAAACCAACACATCCACCAAACCAACACATCCACCAAACCAACACATCCACCAAACCAACACATGCACCAATCCAACACATCCACCAAACCAACACATGCGCCCAACTAACACACCCACCAAACGAACACATGTACAAAACCGACACATCCTCCAAACCAATGCATCTGCCAATCCAACACAGCCGCCAAACAAACACAGGCGCCAAACCAACACATGCACCAGACAAACAGGCGCTAACCCAACACATTCTCCAAACCAATACATCTGCCAAACCAACACAGCCGCCAAACGAACACATGCGCCAAACAAACACAGTCGCCAACCCAACACATCCCCCAAACCAACACATCAACCAAACCAACACATCAGCCAAACAAACACATCTGCCACACCAACACGTGCGCCAAACCAACACATCCGCCAAACCCAACACAGCCGCCAAACCAATACATCCGCCAAACAATTTCATAATTTCACTTCATAGGTTCATATTTGTTCGATACAAGTGTCAATCACACTGCTTAACTTGTTTGAACATTCTTCAGATGTGATTTGTTCCACAACTGCATGAGAGAGGTCTCGAGGCAACAGCTATCCTGCATCAACATGGTGCACCAGCACATCATGCGCAGTTAGAGAATATCTCGATGACAAATTCAGTTGACGATGGATTCGACGTGCATCTGAGATAGTGTGGCCTCCTCGATGTCCGGACTTAACAACATGTGACAATTCGCTTTGGGGCATTGTGAAAGACATTTCTCCTCTCCACCCAACAACAGTTTTATACCTCAAAACAGCTGCCAGGGGCTGCTTTTATGACCTCCAACCCTCAACATGGAAGAAGATGTCCAGAAGAACATGGAGAAAAAAATCGAATTTGTGCAGAGAATGGAGGAGAGCATACAGATAAATTATAATTGCATGCATAGAGCCTTTGTGGCCACTCTGTAGATCGGAGGGTTTGCCAAACGGTCCTTTTGGAGAGAGAAAGATAGTGTTCCGGCACATGTGTATTGAAAACGTTTGAATGGGATTTACATAACAGCTAACTGATTTCAACCAACAACTATTTTTGAGATCAGCATAGGCCAAAAGGTCAACATGGGCTAAAGGTAAACAACAATTTCAAATTTCTAAAATCCTCAATTTTCATCCGATTCACTTGATTTTGAATAGGATTTTCATCTCAGCTAACTGAATTCAAGCACCATCTATTTCTGAGGTCAACATAGGCCAAAAGGTCAACATAGGCCAAATTTCTAAAATTGTCAATTTTCATCCGACTAACTAAAAATTTGAACACGATTTGCATATCCGGTCACAGAATTCAAACACTAATTGTTTTTGTGGTCAAAAGGATGCTCTACTAAGTGCCATTCTACTTTGTTCTCTTTTGCCAAGTGTCGCTCTATGAGTGATTTTTCATTTTCTTATTTGTTTGTTTGTTTGTCCGGGTGATATCTCAGCCATCCTTTGAGCTAGGAAGCTGAATAGACTGGGTCAATTTTCAAAAAAATCTTAACCCCGAAGGCAAATCGTGTTCATTTAGGGCACACAAGGTTTTTAGGGGTATTGAGGGGTGCTGAACTTAAATCTGCTGTATGCCCAACTCAAAAATGGCCGATAATGCCTCAAAATTGAGAAATCCAGATGGCCGCCACCGCCGGGCTGAAATGTATTTATGCACATATCTTTTTGACTAAACAAGGTAGAAACTTGAATGAAATGTGCTTTTGTAGCTTTTCATATATGGGGAATCCAATGCCATATTCAGTTTTGAAATAAAATGTGAATAAACTGCTTGAAACTCATGTTTATTTCTAAAATAGTCGTTTTTAACGATGAATTTAAGTTTTTTTTTTTTTTTTAAGATCATTAAGAATTTTAACATTTTAACGTCGACCAGATAAGATCCACAAGCCCCATCCCTCTCCCTCCCCACCAGGAACACAGACCGCCCATTTAAGCCCAGAGGCACACTACATATGATTTAAATGTTGGCAGGAAACATATTAGGGATGCAATTCTCATTTTGGCGAAACAAAGTAAGGTACCTCAAATAACACCGACGCGCTTCGACGTAAACCAACATTTGACAAGCAATTTATTTATTTGTGACATGACAGCAATGGCAAGAATTTTTACTTAATTGTGCATGAATTGCATGAGTTGATCATATCTACGGTCAAAGCGTTAAAAACAGTCCTTCATTGTGTGCACAGGTAGATGTTCCCACATGAACTTATTCCCGGTCGTCATGAGTGTTCCGGCAGTTGTCGCCAAGTTTCCTGTTTGTTTTTTTTTGTTTTTTTTGTTTTTTTTGTATACTGAATCGAGGCTGGCGAAAGAGCTAACATTTACTTCACAAACAAATCAACCAGACAAACAAAATGTATAAAAAGAGGGAGCGGAAGACAAGATGGGGAGAGAAGGGGAAGCACACAAACACAACATTTGAGAGCAGGGAGATGTGTGGAAGGGAGAGGGCTTGGGGGGAGGAGGTGTGGGAAGGGGGGGGGGGGAGGGAGAAGTATAAAACACAAGGACACCAAGGACTTCCAGGACAGAACTTGGTATTTCAAAAAAGTGGAATTGGGGTGAAAATTAGCGGGGGAAGAAAAGATCAAGGTTTTGGATGGGGGAAGATAAGAGATGGTGGTGAACAGCTGTTTTAAAGACCTGGAGGGTGGAGTGGGATTGAAGAGAGTGAGGAAGTTTGTTCCAGAGGCGGGAGAAAAGAGGAATGAAGGAGTGAAGGTCAGCAAAGAGTCTTGATTTTGGCAGTTTAACCATAACAGGGTTGCAGGCAGATCTTGTGCGACCTGTAGGAATATTTGCGGGACAGAGCCCAGAGAGAGCTGGGCAGGCAAGGCCAGAGAGGAGTCGGTAGAAGACGGAAAGACCACCAACCTGTCTGCAGTGAGTGAGTGAGAGGCCCTTGGAGTTAGCTTCATCGCGGGAGATTCCAATGATTCTGAATGCTTTGGTTTCAACAGCATGAAGACGAGCTAGGTGTGAGTCAGGAGCACCAGCCCAGAGGGGAGAGCAGTATTCCATTGAGCTGCGGATGAAACCTTGTATGTGGTGAGGAGCTCAGGTGTGCCAAGGAAGGACTTCGCACGACGGAGGATGCCCAGTCGGCGACTGGCTTTGGAGGTCAGATTTGAAATGTGGTTTTCCCAGGAAAGATCATGGCAGATAGTGAGACCCAAAAGCTTGAGTGACAGAACTTCTTGGAGAGGATTATTCAGAAAGTGGATGGGAGGGTTGGCCATTCAGTCTTTTCGGAGAGACATCGTAAGAGTGTGAGATTTGTCAGGATTGAAAGACATGTTCCACTTGTTTGCCTAGTCTGTGATTTTGTCCAGGTCTGCAGAGAGTGAGGAGGCTGCAGACTGCCGATCTGAGGGATGAAGAATGGAGTGACAGAGAGTAGAGTCATCAGCAAACAGATAGAGAGGATTTTCAAGAGAGTCAGAGAGATCATTGATGAAGACCAGAAAAAGCACAGGGCCCAGGACACTGCCTTGGGGAACTCCAGCCTGAACAGGAAGAGGAGATGAGAGAAACCCATTCAGGGCCACACGTTGACTACGACAAGAGAGGAAGTCCGCCAGCCATGCGTGGAGATTTCCATGGATACCAAAAGAGGAGAGTTTGGTGAGCAGAGCGGGGTGCCAGACCGCATCGAAGGCACGTGATATGACAAGGGAGACTGCTCTAATTTCCTGTTTGGCATTGAGGACCTCCATCCATTGTTGAGAAAGCAGAAGCAGCATGTCCAGAGTAGAGTGTCCAGGTCTGAAACCAAATTGATGATCAGAGATCAAGCCATTGGAGAAGAGGAAAGATTTCATATCCGAAGCAATGATGGATTCCATGACTTTGCTGATAATTGGGAGAAGGCTGATTGGTCTGTCGTTGCTGGGATCTGTTTTTGCACCTTTTTGTGCAAAGTGGTGATGTTGGCAGATTTCCAAGCAGATGGAAGATGACCTTGAGCAAAAGAGAGGGTGAAGAGAACAGAGGGAGTGAAAGAGCGGAAGAACAGGATTTTAGGACCCGTGGGCTGATGCCGTCAGGTCCAGTTGCAGAATCAGAGTCGAGGGTTGACAGAAACTTTTCCACCTTGTCAGGAGGAAAGGACACAGAGTCCAGGAGCAGTTGGGTACGACTGGGTACGGTGGGCACAGAGAGGGATGGGTTTGGGACACAAGATTTAGAGGCAAACACAGAGTTGCGGCATTCAGCTTTTTCACGTGCGGAGTCAGCCGTGTGGCCATTTGAGGTGAGGGAGGGGATGGAGGGGGAACAAACACCAGAAACAGATTTGACCAGATGCCACCAGGATTTGGAAGAGGGAGAAAGACAAGAGAGTTCAGTCCTGAGAACGGAGAGATATTGTTTCCTGGCTCTCCTGAGGGTGGACCCACACTTGTTTCGGGCTTTGTGAAAGGAAATGAGATTTCCTTCCGTTGGATTTGCTTTCCAGGAGACGAAAGCAAGTTGTTTCTGGGCAATAGCCTCACCACAAGATTCCGTGTACCATGTACGGGAGGAAGGGTATGACAACTGAAGACGAGATGGGATCAATCTGTGCATGAGAGAGAGCAATTTACTTTGGAAGAATTCCAAGGATGAGTTGATGTCAGAGGCGGTAGAGATGGGAGACCAGTCCAGATGATTGATGGCTGCTTGTAGACCGTGCCAGTTGGCCTGAGTGAAATGCCAGACTCGTCGACCCTGAGGAGGCTCTCTGAGAATGGTCAGAGAGATGTCCACTTTAACAAGCACATGATCAGAAGAGCCGATTGGAGCAGAAGAAGAGCAGCAGACATTTTCAGGGAAGTTAGTCACAACCAAGTCCAGAAGAGAAGATGCTCCGTTGACTGAGATCCAGGGTCGGGAAATTGACAGATTGTGTCAGTCCCAGTGAGTCACAGAAGTCCTTTGCTGAAGAGCCATGGCTGGTGAGAGAGGTATCCACACCCAGCCAACTGGCATGGTGACAGTTGAAATCACCACATATGAGGAAGAGAGAGTTGGGATGGGTAGATAGAAGTTGGTCCATATTATCAGACAGTGAGAAGTAGATGAAGTAATCGCTGTTTGGTGGACGGTACAACACACATATGAACAAAAGGTGGGAGCAAAGGGGAAGCCGTAGCCAAAGGTATTCCTGGGGGTGAGGTGGAGAGAGGGCAGTGCAGGGCGAGTGAGGAAGAGAGTTTTTTATAAAGATAGCAACCCCACCTCCAGGACGAGGCTCAGGTCTATCATACCGGAGGAGGGAGTAACCTGGGAGAGATACCAAGGAATCAGAGACATCATGAAGGAAGAAAGTTTCTGTGAAGCAGATCACGTCTGGTTTGTCAGAAGCAACCTGTATGGAGAGATCAGTCAAGTTTGAGCGAAGGCCCCGGATGTTTGAGGTCCATACTGTTAAGGAAGAGGATGGGGGAGCATCGGATACAGAACAGGGGGGGGGGGGCGGTAGGGTAAGATGTGGAAGAGGAGGAAGAGGTAGGGAGAGCTGTTGAAGGTGTGTCAGAGATTACAGAATAGCTTGGAGAAAGGGAAGAATGGGGCGGACAAAAGGTTTGATGGTGATTGGGTGAGGCGCAGTGAGGTGTTATTTGAGGAGGGGGAAGAGTGAGGCAGAAGGTTGAGGGAGATGAAGGTGAAAGTTGGAAGGGGGAAGAAGCGGGGAGGACGCTTTGAGGAGGAGGGGTGAGAGGGGAGTCTAGGAGGGGAGGAGCGAGGGAGAGTCTCAGAGGGGAGGGGTGTGGGGGCAGTTTAGGAGGGAAGGGGCAAGGGGGGAGATTTGAAAGGGATGGGTGATGGGGAAGATTTGGAGGGGAAGGGCAAGGGGGAAGATTTGAAAGAGATGGGTGATGGGGATGATTTGGAGTGGAGGGGCAAGGGGGTAGATTTAGAGGGGAGGGGTGATGGGGAAGTTTTGGAGGGGAGGGGTGATGGGGAAGTTTTGGAGGGAAGGGGTGTTGGGGGAGATTTGGAGGGGAGGGGCAAGGGTGAATATTTGAAAAGGATGGGTGATGGGGAAGATTTGGAGGGGAGGGGCAAGGGGGTAGATTTAGAGGGGAGGGGTGATGGGGAAGATTTGGAGGGAAGGGGTGATGGGGAAGTTTTGGAGGGAAGGGGTGATGGGGAAGATTTGGAGGGGAGGGGTGAGATTGGATTTTGAAAAGTGTACGATTAATGGGAAACGAACATTTATTGCAAAATGAGTTTCTTGAGACATTCGAGTCAAAAATACGTTTGAGGACGCTGAAGGATGGGTGGAGTGCTGGAGAGTTTAGGGAATGAATGAAAGATGCACTATAAGAGATGGAATTTTTTTTTTGGAATGAATAGATTTGGTGAGCAAGTCGAAAGCATCCTTTTATAGAAGAAGAAGAAAAAGGTGTTATAGAATACGACAGAATACAGTTCTTCAGGGCACAGATTAAACATTTTTTAACAACGTGATCACGTGATCACAAACAACGTGGTCGAAGAACGAACGAACAAATAAAAACGAACAAACGGATAAGAACAGAGAAGGAAAATATTTTTTGGAGTTTTTTTGTTGAGGAGATTTTAAAACAAGGAAGTATGGGCTATGGGGTATGGGGTGAAAAGACCGGGAAAACCAGAGACCGAAAGTAATTGCAGCGCGATCGAAGAACCGCTGAGACAAAAACAAAGCCTCATGCCAAGGTCGGACACGGTACAGCCTACTACACTAGGCCTCAGAATACGCGATACGAAAGAACCGACGATTCTGTACACAGGTATGAAAAACCAACACCGAGAATCCTATTAAAGACACCCCAATAGGTACATACACCGAAAGAAAGATACAGTTTCGATAAAAACACAATTGTGAAAAATTACTTAACTTCGAAAGCATGCAGGGACAGCTTTGAATAGACGTGACCTCCAAAATTTTAGTTTGTTAGTTGTCCCAACTATTGTTAGTTAGACTGTTGCACGCCTCGATGCATTCCATGCGAATTTTCCTTCAGCTGCAGCGTTGGCTGAGGCACCCCTTTGTACAACCACATGAGGTGATCTCCCTGCAAGCTTTTGGCGTAGGTGGCAGAGAGAGAGTAGCTGTGGCACTAACTGACCATCCAGGTGCATCCATCCCATTTCGGTCACTGGAGGAAGATCAGGATATGGCGAGTGTGCTTGGTTCCAGACACTTGCTTGATAGTGTGAACGCATGATGTGAAACTTTGCTGCATCTGAGGTTGGTGGCAGAGTCTCTTGTGCACGACCGATACAAAACAACTTGACTCGACTCGTGCTTTGTTGCATGTATCGACCTCGGGCACGCCATATATCTTACAGATGAATTTCTCTGTTGATGTAGCTATGTCTTTGGTGAGAGGGCCCTTGCCAAGGCCAATCAGATCAGTGTGATGTTGCTGGAACACCTGCCAGGCTGTTTCCTTACCGTGGCCACTGAACTGAGACACACTATCACAGCTGGTGACGCCATGGAAGGCAAGTAGTGTGTCCACCTGATCAGCAGATAGCAACATTGTACTGGGAATTTCATGTACTGGGAAATACTTCGGAGCCTTCGACGTCCCAGCTTTCATGTAGAGACATGTACAGCCCATTCTGTCATAGTGTGCTAGAGGTAGAAGAAGCACGTCTGTTTCACGCACTGACACAACTATCGTTTCCATCTGAGCATGGATGCAATGCAAAATCAGCCGGGTATCAGCTTCTTCGTGGTCAGCCCTCAGAGAGGAGACTGCAAGATCTGGATCAGATGACTTGACAGTGGTCGCTTCGGCAAACCCCCCCCTGCTACTACAACCACTGGTTTATCTGTCGGGCTGTGTTCAATCAGATGGTTTGAAAGTAGTAGAGCAAGATCTGCTTTATTTTCCTCGAGTGCCATAAAGCTAGACCAGTCTGATGGGAGAGGAACTGATGACTCGTTTTCTATTTTACGACGTACCGGTCGGTGGCGCTGCTTGCGTTTGATCCTTGTGCCTGCTTTGATTGATTCGTCTTGATACCTGTCGAAGACTACGTCGATCCTCTGGTATTTTGCTCCCATCTTGAACACAGTTTTGGCAAAGGTGTCGGCATAGTCACCAAACGTTCTAATGTCAGTCGGCTTTCCAAGTGCCATCACGGCCAAATAATTGGCCATCAATGAGCAGGCAGCTGGGTTCATCGAGTGTAACATTTGCAGGGGTTTGGACTTGTTGCGTCAGCATGTTTGCTAACACAGACTTGTTGGTGGAATGTAGACAACCACTAGTTGTGGCCAAAGATAGTGGGACGGTCATGAGTTCATGCTGGAGGATGTTTTCTCGGTTTACCTCGCGCCCTGCTCTATAAGCTTGTTATGAGCCTTTGTAGAATGTTCCTGTCCACTTTGATAGTGGTTTGCTTGCTCTTGGAAAGTTGCACGACTTTGTACAAAGAGGCAAATGTCTTGGCCTTATTCTTTTGAATGGGTGATTTCAGATCCAGGTGCTGGTCACTATCTGGAGGCTCACACAGACGTTTGTCCACGAAGACTTTCATTTGCACCTGTCCAAGGTGTTCTACACTAAGCAGAGATTCTTCAATCACAGGCGTGACCACATCCTTGTTGATTATGTTCTTCAATGTGTCACCGCCATCTTGAAACATGCCATGCTGTTTCAATGATACAACTATGCTGCCTTCATCAGTCGTCTTTCTCCATCCTACTTTTCGTGCACTCATTGTGTGCGTACTCATCGTTTTCATCATCCGTTGTCAGTCTCAGCATTGCTGTTGTCTGAGAAGCTATGACCGTTCTCAGATTATACAACAATGTCCATCCACTGAGTGTGGATGCTATTCTGGTGATACCTACTAAGCCTCCACTCTTCTTTCCTGTAGCGTTTAGCCATTCCGTACTTTGGTCCACCGATACCTGATTGAAGTGTCGATCATTGCGTTTTGATACGAAGTTGCCTTCCTGGAACTCGAGGAGGAATTCTGGTGGGAGAACCGACATCTCAGCCAGGTATACAGGACCCCATCTGGCATAGTTAATATGATCGTACCTGAAGAAGAATGGCAGCATACATTTGAACACAATATAGGTGGAGATCCCATGATCCATTACGTTGCACTCTTGTGAAGCAGAGTAGGATGCTGACCATAGTCACATAGTCCCACCAGAATTCAGCATTCGGATCATCAACTACAAGAGCTGCAGCGAACTCTTTCATGGGCTGCTGAAATCTGTCGGTAGTCAGTTTGTCGACCATCTGTGCAATGTGATCAGCGTCTATGGATGTGCAGACATCTGAGACTTCGGCTCTCAGTGCAACATCAACCCCATCCAGGTACATATAGAGCCATGGGAGCAGTAGTTGCCAAAGAGCCTCATGGACACCTAGGATCAACCTGCCTGTGCATCTTATCTGGTCGACGAATTAATCAACGTTACAAACGACTATTTTAGAAATAAATACGAGTTTCAAGCAGTATATTCACATTTTATTTCAAAACTGAATATGGCATTGGATTCCCCATATATGAAAACCTACAAAAGCACATTTCATTGAAGTTTCTACCTTGTTCAGTCAAAAAGATATGTACATAAATACATTTCAGCCCGGCGGTGGTGGCCATCTTGGATTTCTCAATTTTGAGGCATTATCGGCCATTTTTGAGCTGGGCATACAGCAGATTTGAGTTCAGCACCCCTCAATACCCCTAAAAACATTGTGTGCCCTAAATTAACACGATTTGCCTTCAGCACTTTAAATAAGCACATTTTCAGAAAATTGACCCAGTCTAGAAATTTGGGCATAATAGTGAGCAAGTACTTTGTCAAAAAAGAATTTTTGGTTTTTTTGATAAATTAATTAATTGATTAGTTACCTCATTATTATCGATTAATTACTTATTTATTTCCTTTCTCTTCCGGGCAGTATTATCTCAGGCACATTTTGTGAGCTAGGAAGCTGATATTTGGACACGACAGTGACCAAGTGATTTATCTGTAAAAGCTATTTTTGATTTATTGATTAATCGATTAATTATTTAATTATTCGATTAATCAATTAATTAATTGATTTTTTTTTGAGTTAGATTCCGATGAAACTGTGGTTGTTTAGGTATTCTATTAGCCAATTGATTAATTATTTAATTATCATTATTTATTTTCGTTATTAATCATTTATTTATTTTCTTTCTCATCTGGGAAATATCTCAGGCACCTTTTGAGCTAGGAAGTTGATATTTGGACATGACAGTGACCAAGTGATGTGACTATAAAGGATATTTTTGATTTATTGATTAATCAATTAATCGATTACCTATTTATTGATTAATGAATTAATTATTTAATTTTTCCATTAATGACTTATTTAATTATTTTTCAAAAAGTTACAGCTTTGGATGAAGCACTGGTGGTTTAGGTATGTATGCGATTAGCCAATTGATTAAGAAATTATTTTATGATTATTATTTATTGATTTTAATTGTGCAATTAATCAATCAATTATTGTACACCTCTCCCACCCACCCAATACAGTCTCTATGAGCTGCACGGTCTGAGGCGCCCCGGCAATGCCGCGCTGTAGGATATTTATTTATTTGGCATGGGGCGGTGTACTTTGAATATATCTGTGATTGTTCTTCTTTATTATGGAGCATAAGGCCCTGAGTTGCATCATTGGCTGGGGGCATGGCTGTGCCGCTGATGCACTGCCCCCTTGAGAGCAGGAATTTGGGTAGGTTAATTGAGGTAGGGTAGGTTTAGGAAAGGTTCAGTAGGAATTTGTAATTAGTTCAGCGTGCTGGTGATATATATTTATTAATGCGTTGTCCTGCCTGTGAGACACCAGGATAACAGTTTGTAGCTAGACGGAGATTCAATCCCAGGCTAGGCGGCTCAGAGGTGGGTGTGCGTACCTCTCAGGCCTAGGTCATCCTGCCAGCCACTTGAAGCTTCAACTACACCACATGGACTTTGCAACATTTCTGATCGGTGTGTTTACACATCAGTAAGAAGATAATTTAGCTTCTTTGAAACCTTGAGGCAATTCATCATGTACACAATGGAAAGCATCAAAGGGAAGGCGAAATCCAGATTGGCAGTTTCTCTGTCTCTTCAAACACACATTCGCCGTGCCGTATCTACTATCTTGAGAATGGATTGTAATTGTAATGGTGCACCAGTGATGTTGTAGCTTCGATGTTATTCATCTTGTTCTACCCGATTAGGAATATTGAAACACCATTCCGGCTCTTCATCGCATGCACAGATGTGAGAAAATCTAGACTTGCTCAACAGTTGTTCCAATGTTCGATAAAGTCACTTTTCATCACTTCGTTTGCACTATATTGACTTTGGAACCTTTGATGGCCGATTGATAAGGCCAAAAAAAAAACACATTTACTTAAGCTACCATCTAGTCAAGTTATTGCTAATAATTCAAGATCAGAACTACTGACTCAATACTTCATGAATTGTCCCAGTAGGTCCACCTCCAATTGTAGAAAGGTCAAATCTGCAAGTTCAAGCCAACTGTAGAATGACGTCACATCTGTGTAGGCCTGGTGTTGGTAGACAGTACCTCTTTCATTTCCTCTCGTTTGTTGGTTTGATCTACCGGTTCTCATTTTTTTGTGTGCAGGTGCACAAGGAATGTTTGCCAGGGACAACTATTAGGCGGAGTCCTAACTGCTTGTTGACTCATTGTGGCTGGTTTGGGGTTACGTGTGTATTTGAAAAACTGCATTCCTTACGGGACTTCACAATACCGGAGGAATGAACTACTTTAAAAAAAGCAATCAACACTATGCTACAGATTCAGGAACCCTACACCACTTGCTTCAGTTTTTTATTTTGCTGCCACACAACTTATGCCACGTTATTTCATTGATCAAGTTTTCTTTATCCAGGAGAGCGCTTGAAGGCTTCATGGTCCTTGCAAATATGTTCGGGAAAAAATAGATAACCAGCCACCTGTATCCACCTGATTTTAAGTCATGACCTTCATTCAGCTGTTCTCCTCGGCGATGATCTCATAAACACTGTGACTCACATTCTACTTTCATTACTTTTAAGGAATTGTGATACCGGAGTATGAACTTGTTGGTATTAACTCTGTCGTCAATTGCTCGCAGTAGGTGTACTGTGATTTGAGGCTATTTGGAGTATTTGACATAAAAGGTATAATAGGCCTTCACCTTGTATCATGCAGGTAGTTTCACAAAAGAATATCAACCACCTTTCCACGTTGAGAAAGTTTCCGCAGTCATGATTGCGACCACAAAAATGCGAGATGCTGCCACCACAAAAACCAAAAGACACAACTAATGTAAACACAAGTGCTAATACTGGTACTGTATATCCTTTTGATTGATTGATCAGGAAAGTTTTTTTTGGGGGTACCTGGCAATGCCCAGGAAAAAAGTACCCAGCTACTTGAGATTATTTATATGATTGTATTTATAAGAAGGTGAAACCATGCATCATCACCATCATTGATTGGAGGTCACGTTTCTTTCGAGGCTGTCCATGCGCTCACGCTTTCGAAGTTAAGTAATTTTTCACAGTTGTGTTTTTGTCGTGGCTGTATCTGTCTTTCGGTGTGTGTACTTGTGGTGTGTCTTTGGTAAGATTCTTGGTGTTGATTTTTCGTACCTGCATACAAAATCGTCGGTTAATTTGTGTCGCGTATTCTGAGGCCGAGTAGATTTCCGTGTCTAACCTTGGGGGGCCTTGTTTTTCTCTCAGCGGTTCGTCGATTGCGCTGCAATTACTTTTGTTCCCTGTTTTTTGTCCCAGTCTTTCACCCCATACTTCCTTGTTTAAAATCTCAACTCAGAAAAAAAAAACGAAAAAAAATATTTCCTTCTCTGCTCTAATTCGTTTATTCATTGTTCTTATTTGTTCGTTCGTTCTTTGACCACGTTGGTAGTGATCACATGATAACGTTGTTAAAAATGTGTAAACTTTCCCCTGAAGAACTGTGTTCTGTCATATATTATAACACCTTTTTCTTCTTCCTCTATAAAAGGATGCTTTCGACTTACTCACCAAATCTATTCATTCCAAAAAAAAATTCCTTCTCTTACAGTGCCTCTTTCATACATTCCCTAAACTCTCCAGCACTCCACCCCTCCTTCAGCATCCTCAAACGTATTTTTGACTCGAAGGTCTCAGGAAACTATTTTTGCAATAAATGTTCGTTTCCCATTAATCATACACTTTTCAAAATCCAATCTCAACCCTCCCCTCCAAATCTTCCCCATCACCCCTTCCCTCCAAAACTTCCCCATCACCCCTCCCCCCCAAATCTACCCCCTTTGCACCTCCCCTCCAAATCTTCCCCATCACCCATCTCTTTCAAATATTCCCCCTTGCCCCTCCCCTCCAAATCTTCCCCATCACCCATCCCTTTCAAATCTTCCCCCTTGCCCCTCCTCTCCAAATACTCCCCATCACCCGTTCCCTCCAAAACTTCCCCATCACCTAAAATCCTGTTCTTCCGCTCTTTCACTCCCTCTCTCTGTTCTCTTCACCCTCTCTTTTGCTCAAGGTCATCTTCCATCTGCTTGGAAATCAGCCAACATCACCGCTTTGCACAAAAAATGTGCAAAAACAGATCCTAGCAACTACAGACCAATCAGCCTTCTCCCAATTATCAGCAAAGTCATGGAATCCATCATTGCTTCAGATATGAAATCTTTCCTCTTCTCCAATGGCTTGATCTCTGATCATCAATTTGGTTTCAGACCTGGTCACTCTACTCTGGACATGCTGCTTCTGCTTTCTCAACAATGGATGGAGGTCCTCAATGCCAAACAGGAAATTAGAGCTGTCTCCCTTGACATATCACGTGCCTTCGATACGGTCTGGCACCCCGCTCTGCTCACCAAACTCTCCTCCTTTGGTATCCATGGAAATCTCCATGCATGGCTGGCAGACTTCCTCTCTAGTCGTAGTCAACGTGTGGCCCTGAATGAGTTTCTCTCATCTCCTCTTCCTGTTCAGGCTGGAGTTCCCCAAGGCAGTGTTCTGGGCCCTGTGCTTTTTCTGGTCTTCATCAATGATCTCTCTGACTCTCTTGAAAATCCTCTCTATCTCTTTGCTGATGACTCTACTCTCTGTCGCTCCATTCCTCATCCCTCAGATTGGCAGTCTGCAGCCTCCTCACTCTCTGCAGACCTGGACAAAATCACAGACTGGGCAAACAAGTGGAACATGTCTTTCAATCCTGACAAATCTCACACTCTTACGATGTCTCTCCGAAAAGACCGACTGGACAACCCTCCCATCCACTTTCTGAATAATCCTCTCCAAGAAGTTCTGTCACTCAAGCTTTTGGGTCTCACTATCTGCCATGACCTTTCCTGGGAAAACCACATTTCAAATCTGGCCTCCAAAGCCAGTCGCCGACTGGGCATCCTCCGTCGTGCGAAGTCCTTCCTTGGCACACCTGAGCTCCTCACCACATACAAGGCTTTCATCCGCAGCTCAATGGAATACTGCTCTCCCCTCTGGGCTGGTGCTCCTGCCTCACACCTAGCTCGTCTTCACGCTGTTGAAACCAAAGCGTTCAGAATCATTGGATTCTCCCGCAATGAAGCTAACTCCAAGGGCCTTTCACTCACTCACCGCAGGCAGGTTGGTGGTCTTTCCATCTTCTACCGACTCTTCTCTGGCCTTGCCCCCCCCCCCACCCCTGCTCTCTCTGGGCTCTGTCCCCCAAATATTCCTACAGGTCGCACAAGATCTGCCTGCAACCCTCTTATGGTTAAACTGCCAAAATCAAGACTCTCTGCTCACCTTCACTCCTTCATTCCTCTTTTCTCCCGCCTCTGCAACAAACTCCCTCACTCTCTTCAATCCCTCTCCACCCTCCAGGTCTTTAAAACAGCTGTTCACCACCATCTCTTATCTTCCCCCATCCAAAACCTTGATCTTTTCTACCCCCGCTAATTTCACCCCAAATCCACTTTTTTGAAATACCAACTTCTGTCATGGAAGTCCTTGGTGTCCTTGTGTTTTATACTTCTCCCACCCCCCCCCCCTTTCCCACACCTCCTCCCCCCAAGCCCCCTCCCTCCCACAAATCTCCCTGCCCTCAAATGTTATGTTTGTGTGCTTCCCCTTCTCTCCCCATCTTGTCTTCCGCTCCCTCTTTTTATATATCTTGTTTGTCTGGTTGATTTGTTTGTGAAATAAATGTTAGCTCTTTCACGAGCCTCGATTCAGTATACAAAAAAAAAAAAAAAAAAAAAAGCCCGTGGTTTCGGGACGTGTTGAACATTGAAAAGCTATGGAGTTGTTGGCCTCATGGTGGTTACCTTTCACCTGCTGGCTTGTGGTTACCTTTCACCTGCTGGCTTGTGGTTACCTTTCACCTGCTGGCTGGTGATAGCACTGCCGAAACCCATATCCTAATATACACATTATAGTGGCCTTTGGTGGCTTCAGAATGGCCTTCAAGGCCAACAGGTGGTAGCTGAAAACCGTGCTCAGATCTTGAAGTAACTACACCCAAAATGTGGTGTCTCCAGTTGCTTTCCTTCGGCTGTGAATGAATAACAAACAAACAAAAAAAAATACAAGAAATGTGTCGTGCATAGCACAATACTTGCGAAATCCCTAAAATACGTTGTTGGCCTATGATGACCTCAAAAATAATTGGTGGTTGAATTCAGTGACCAGATATGCAAATGCTCTTCAAATTTTAAGTCAATCGGATGAAAATGGAGGATGAAAGATCGGTTGAAAATAATTGTGACCTGAGGCGACTGACATACAGACAAACAGACAGAATGAAAAATCACTCATAATGACCTTATGATCTATGTTGATCTCAAAAATATTTGTGGGTTGAATTCAGTTAGCTGATATGAAAATCCTATTCAAATTTCAAGTCAATCAGATGAAAATTGAGGATTTTAGAAATTTAACAAGGTTGTTGACCTTTTGGATTATGTTGAGCTTTTGGCCTATGTTGATCTCAAAAATAGTTGGTGGTTGAATTCAGTTAGCTGTTATGTAAATCCGATTCAAATTTCACCTGCACCTGCTGCCAACTCCACCATTCACAAAACCTCGGACATGGGAGGAACGGTCTCATTGCGTGGCATCCACATCACGTCCCCTGAACCTCTCACATCCCCCAGTCCACACAACTGCAGCCCCCAGTGCCCACCCACACTTGACCATGCCAATGGTCTAGTTGACAGCCATGCTCCACGAGGAGACTCATCCAGAAGACATTGTCCACACACCTCAGACACGCACAGCATCACGTTGACCCCCAAACTACCCAAATACATCTCCACAACCCCGCGTCCCAAATTTTGGTGCCATCGCCCCAGTTTGGTAGCCAGTTGAAGGCTGTGTCATGCTAACCTATCAATATTATCCCAGCCTCCAACACTTTGGTCTAACACACCTGGATCAATAATAGTGCCACTGTGCAGTGTCCACCATTCCTCTTGACAAAATTCTCCCTTAAATTTACATCTAACCCTCAGATTACCCATGCCAAATACTTTTCACAATTCACTAATTTCACTAATGAAGGGCGCTTCTCCATACACCTGCCAGCCGAGCATGGCCCTGTATACTCGGCTTGTTAACAACTTCCTATTCATCAAACCCATGGCTCTCTTCCCAAGCCGAGTCCACAAATCATAATGGAACATCTGTGGAAGATCATTCTCACACCATCATGTTCCACAGATGCCCCAATCGTTGTCAGGTGGGCTATAATCCATCCCTGTCCATGCGGTTCGATCGCGTCCATAGACCAGAACAGCATGGCAGGTCATCACATGCTAGCTGTCCCAGAGTCTCAGGGAGAGGCTGCCAGGCCACATGCCTGGGCGGTCACCACATCAGGCCCGTGTTGGCCGTCCGTGGTGCCGCCACCAAAGCGCGGCCCAAAACACCTCCCCCTAGTGGTCCTCATCATACACCATCCTCGGTACCTGTGAGAAATCACCTCGGACCCCTGGAGGTCTTGGCCCCAACCAGGGTCCGGTGACCCTGGCGACCCGAGACACACACTCGGGCGGTGCCCTGATGGACAGGGGATGCCACACTCCACCAGACCCCCTGTGGGGCCACGTCGTACCATGACACCCATGGTCGGACCACACGTCTACATCCTGCCAGCCCAGCCCCCTAGCTGGCTGGCATAAACCTTTTGTAAGGGGCAATTTTTCCCTGAGGCCATCCCCAATGACCTCTCCTGCTCCGCATTTCGCAGCCCGGGGACCAATTCCCTCCAAGGCTGTTTCACATCAATTTCCCATTTAAATTTAATTTATTTTTAAAGATTTTGGCCTCGTGTGCCCAATAACCGCAGCTGCATGTGACAACCCCTTCCTCGGGTTGTTCTGCCCCTACCTGCGGTGCTCCAAATTCGCTACGGGGACCAGTTCTTCAGAGGCTCCATCTCCGAACTCTTCCATGTCCAAATCCAGTTTGGAGCCAAAACACCCCCCCCCCCCCTCCACATCCCCCCCTGCTGGGTATCCAAGTTCGGAGCCTCTGGTACCTAATTGCTTACAGAAGGTGCATATACCATCCCATCCATTACCATCGATGACACACCACTCAATGTTGTAGATGCTGTATGTTCTGCTATCTTGGAGGTGTCCTCTCTCAAAATGCAATGATTGACAACAAGTGACATCAAGACTCGGTAAAGCATGTGTGTCCTTTGGAAGATTGACACATCACCTTTGGCATGAATGTGGTGTTCGCCTGGACACAAATATCAGTGTCTATCGTGCCTTTGTTGTATCGCCACTCCTGTACGGATGTGAATCTTGGACACCCTAACGTCGCCATACCAAATGCCTTGATCAATTGCATATACGATGTCTTCGTAAAATTATTGGCAACACCTGGCGAGACCGAATACATAACACCTCAATCCTAGAACGTTGTCATATCCAAGGAATTGAGTATTTCCTGATGCAAGCCCAGCTTCACTGGTCAGGACACCTCACACGCATGGAAGACGATAGAATCCCAAGAGTGCTTTTCTATGGACAACTCAAATTTTGTAGCTGTCACATGGTGGACAAATAAAGTGCTATAAGGACATCCTTAAGTCTACACTCAGATCTTGTGCCATTCCAGTCGTTACATGGGAACATCAGGCTACAGACAGATCAGCTTGGCATAACATTTGCAGCCTAACAGTGGGGGTCTTGCTATCGAGAGACAGCAGAGGCAAGAAAAGAAAACCTGCCAACGTCCATCTCCGCAAGGACAGGTCTATAAGTGCAATGTTTGTGGTAAGTGCTGTGGGTCCTTCATTGGACTATACAGCCATCACAAAATGCTTAGTGAGCACGCCAACAGAGCAAGGAGATTCATCCAAAGCGACAACTCACACCATCATCATACTTTATTATATGTATATCCCTCGTGAACATCTCCTCCTGACTCATCCTGATCTCATATATGGCATACATGGGTACATCTTCCAAATAGAGTAGCACTCGGTAGAGCGCATACCTCCGCCAGGCTGAACAGTTTATGTTTTGTATCCCACTGAAAGGCCGGATCTGGATCCGGACATGAACCAAAATCGAATCTGCTTGTTCTTGTCACGGCCTAACCAACTCATCCACCAAGGTTTGTCAGAACTAGTCATCAACTTTTTGAAATATCATACGATATATCGTTTTTGGCACCATCTCTCAATGGTGAAGAATTACTTGGAGATTCACATATTCGGATCTTCACCAAAATCTAATCATTTGGTCCTTGTCACATACCCTACCTCTCCACCAAATTTTGTCCGAATCCGTCCACAATTTTTTGAGATATCCTGTTCACAAACGAATAGACAGGTGTGAACCCATAACCTCCATTCATCTTCCGTCTTCCCAATTCATCTTCCCAAGCAGACGAAGCGTTGAGGGCCAAACTATCGGACCACGTGCATGCGCACTGTGGAACACCGAATGACGTCACGGACTTTCACATGAAACGAGACTGTCTCTTGGCGATACGAGGATTAAGGAGGAATGGTGACATTCACATTTGTAAACCTGATAAAGGCACCGGAGTTGTGATCTTGAATAAGATCGATTGCATCAATAAAATGATGGATATCCTCAAAGATGAAACAAAATTCCAACAACTAGTGAGATACCCGTGCTATGCACGGGTGGGAGGCCAGAAGCAAACAGGCAATTCTGGAAGTCGGTCATGCGCGTGAATACGTAGTGACGTCACGGGGCAATGCGCCGCCATCTTGGTTTGGGGAAAATTGCGTGAAAGTTGGCGCAAACCGATCAACGCGGCGAAAAACTAGTTTTAGTGCGTTAGTGGTAAGTTGTCATGACATACCAGTACTCAGATGAATTGCCCCCGGAGGCACATCACCTGTATGTGGACAAATTGAGGCTGGTAGGCCAAGAGATGTGCCCCTATAAGGTGCCAGCCGACCAGTGGACCGACGATCCGAAGGTGTGGCCCACTCTTGAGTACAGTGATTTGTACACCTATCTCATCAAACATCCTCGTGAGTACATCCGGTAACCCGTTTACAAGTGGACTGCTCGTAGTAGATAGTAGGCCCAGGTCTGACAGTCCAGTGGGCCCCACCTAGCCTCTACTGGCCTAGGCCTAACACTGTAGTGTAGTGTAGTCTAGTACTACCGGTAGTGTAGATTGTTCAGTGTAGATTAGACCTAATCTGTACAGTCATAGTCATAACCAGCCGGGGGGGGGGGGGGGGGGGTATCTACTGTATACTAGTATCATAGTGTGATCTAGTTTAGAATATTATACTATCTGCAAACAACAAGGCTAGCCCACACATTGCATTATCTTGCATTGGTAGGCCCCTACCTAGTACCAGCATGTGGGGAGTATTATTATTATTATGGTGAAGGAGCTGGGGCTCCCACGTCGATCGGAAGAATGGACGCGACAAAAAGCTGGAATTCAGCTGAGTTGCTTTATTGAAATCAAACACTCAGGCACTCTGAAAACCCGTTTATCGGTCAGCAATATATATCTATTAACCCAGGGGGTTTGCCCAGGCCCGGCGCCAGGGGGCGTGGCCCAGCGTCCTGGCTGCGGCCTGGCAAGTTGAGGGCGAGCCTGCCCGGGCGTCCTGGACGAGCCCGGCATGGTGATCGCTCCGCGTCCTTGATAGGTGCAAGGCGATTGTGAACACCCAGCGGCAGCCGCTACACACATCCCCCCAGAATCGACTTGCACTGGCAGGGTCAATTTGAGGGGGGTCCTGATGACCCGGCCGAAGCGACCCCTGGCGGGTCGTGGGAGGGGGTCCGGTGAGGTGGTGGGCGGTCGAGTGGGGGGCACCGTGGACGGGGGGCGGCCTCGCCGCGGCGGAAGGGCCACCCGTGGTGGGTGGTCGACGTCCACGTGCGCCGGCTTGAGGCGGTCCACTGCAATCCGGTCCGACCTGCCGCCGATGTCGATGACGAACGACTTGTCGTCCCGTCGCAGCACCCGGAAGGGCCCGTCGTACGGCGGCTGGAGTGGCCACCGATGTGCGTCGTGATGCACAAAAACATACTCCGCTGTGCGGAGTGCTGGGGGGACGTAGGACTGGGGGTCACCGTGGTGGGATGTTGGCACGGGGGCAAACCGTCGGGCGGCCTCCTGGAGGTCCGAGCGCTGGTGAGCTGCGGACCAGGGACTGGTAGCGTCGGGCACGAATTCGCCCGGGACGCGTAGCACCTGGCCATAGACAAGCTCGGCGGTGGATGCCTGGAGGTCCTCCTTGGGGGCCGTGCGAAGGCCCAAAAGGACCCACGGCAGCCGGTCGGCCCAACCGCTGTCTTGAAGGCCGGCCATGAGCGCGGCCTTCATGGAGCGGTGGAATCGCTCGCACAACCCGTTTGCTTGGGGGTGGTAGGCCGTAGTACGGTGGAGCTTGACCCCCAGGTTGCGGGCGACCGCGCCCCACAGCTCGGAGGTGAACTGTGGTCCGCGGTCTGACGAGATGTCCGCCGGTGCGCCGAAGCGGGCGACCCAGGTGGCGATGAAAGCCTGCGCCACGTCGGCGGTGGTGGTGGAGACGAGGGGAACGGCCTCCGGCCACCTGGTGGTCCTGTCCACCATGGTGAGCAGGTGTGTGAACCCCCGTGACGGGGGGAGGGGGCCCACCAGATCCACGTTGACGTGGTCGAAACGTCGTTCGGGCACGGTGAAAGGTGCCAGCGGGGCCTGGGTGTGTCGGTGGACCTTGGCCCGTTGGCAGGCCGTGCAGGTGCTGGTCCAATCGCGGACGTCCCGACGAAGGCCGTGCCAGACGAAACGCGCCGACAACAGCTTCTGGGAAGCTTTCCGGCCCGGGTGGGAAAGGCCGTGGAGAGAGGCGAAGATGCGGCGTTGCCAGGTGACGGGCACGATGGGGCGAGGCTGGCCTTGGGAGACGTCGCAGAGCAGGACAGTGTCCGCGCAGGGGATGTCGGCCAGGCGGAGGCCCGTGTCCGCCGCCCGGAGGGCTTGCACCGTGGTGTCGGTGGTTTGGTCCGCCGCCATAAGCGCAAAATCCACGCCCAGGTGGACCGCGTTCGCGCTGGCCCGGGAAAGACAGTCGGCCACGGCGTTGTTTTTGCCGGCGACGTGCCGGATGTCCGTGGTAAACTCCGACACAGCGGAGAGGTGGCGCTGTTGGCGGGCCGACCATGGCTCCGTGACCTTGGCCATGGCGTAAACCAACGGCTTGTGGTCGACGAACGCCGTGAAAGGTCGGCCCTCCAGGAGGTGGCGGAAATGGCGGACGGCCAGGTGTAGACCGAGGAGCTCCCGGTCAAACGTGCTGTATTTGAGCTCGTTCGGCCGGAGCTGCCGGCTGAAAAAAGCGAGTGGCTGCCAAACCCCGTTCACCCATTGCTCATGTACGGCGCCCACCGCGTAGTCGGAGGCATCCGTGGTGAGGGCGATGGGAGCATTGAGCACCGGGTGAGCGAGCAGTGTTGCGTCGGCGAGGGCCCGCTTTGAGCGTTGGAAGGCCGCATCCATTGCTGCGGACCAGGCGATGTCGTGCTTGGCCGGCTTGCCCCGGAGGGCTTCGTAGAGGGGCCGCATGAGTTGAGCAGCGCGGGGCACGAAGCGGTGATAAAAATTCACCATTCCCAGGAATTCCTGCAGGGCCTTTATGGTGCGGGGACGCGGGAACGTGGTGATGGCCTCGACCTTGGTTGGCAGCGGCACGGCCCCGTTCTTGGTGATGTGGTGGCCCAAAAAATCAACGGCCGTCGTGCCGAAGTGGCATTTGGCCGGGTTGACGATGAGGCCGTGCTCGCTGAGGCGCCCGAACAGTGTTCGGAGGTGGAGGAGGTGCTCGGCCCGGGACGTGCTGGCGACGAGGATGTCGTCCAGGTAAACGAAAAGGAACGGCAGGTCACGCAGCACGCCGTCCATCAAGCGCTGGAACGCCTGAGCCGCGTTCTTGAGACCAAACGGCATCCGCAAGAATTCGAATAAGCCGAACGGCGTGATGACTGCCGTTTTAGGGACGTCGGCCGCCCTGACAGGTACCTGGTGATATCCCCGTATGAGATCAATTTTCGAAAAAATGACCCGTCCCGCCAGACGGGCGGAGAAGTCTTGGATATGCGGGATCGGGTACCTGTCGGGGGTGGTAGCGTCATTGAGACGGCGGTAGTCGCCACACGGGCGCCATCCACCCCCCGGCTTTGGCACGATGTGCAGTGGCGAGGCCCACGCGCTATCGGAGCGCCGCACGATGCCGAGGTGCTCCAACGCGTCGAATTCGGCCTTCGCTACGGCGAGCTTGGCTGGGTCGAGGCGGCGGGCCCTGGCGTAGACCGGCGGGCCCGTGGTTGGTATGTGGTGCTCGATCCCATGCCGTACTGCGACGGCCGAAAACGTCGGCCGCGTGAGGGCCGGGAACTCCGTGAGCAGGCGAGCAAACTCGTTCGCCGCCGGGACGGTGCATGCCAGCTCGGTCGGCGCGGAGCTGCTCAATGTGCATACCAGGGAGCTGAAGGTTTCAGCGTTGATTAAACGACGCCGTTGGACGTCCACCAGCAGTCCGTGTGCGCAGAGGAAGTCGGCGCCTAGCAGAGCCATGGGCACGTTGGCGGTTACAAACGTCCAAGCAAAGCGTTGGCCGCCGAAGCAGAGGGTGACGTTGCGCGGGCCGAAGGTGCGGATAGTCGATCCGTTGGCCGCAACCAAGGAGGGGCCGCAAACCGCGGATTGCCTGTCCTGGTCAGAGGCGGGTATGACGCTCAGTTGGGCGCCGGTGTCGCACAGGAAGCGCCGTCCGGACGCTTTATCCGTGATGAACAGTAAGTTGCCCGTGTGGCCGGCGCTCATGGCTGGTAATGAACGCCGGCCCGGCCGTTTCCCGGCCTGCCGAAGGTGCACGGGGGTCGGCATGTCCGGGCCTTTTGTCCGAACCTGGCATGATAGTAACACCACGCTTGGTCGGGTGGAGGCCTCGGTCGTCGTGCTGGAGGTGGTCGGCACGGTAGAGCGGCCGCCAATTGCGTCGGCAGTTCGGCCGTCGACCGTGCCGGGTGCTCGGGCGCCATGGTTGTTGCGTCGGACGGCGGTGGGTCCCATGTCGCCGCTGCGATGCGCCGTCCTGCAGCGGAGATCTTGTCGGCTTCTCTGGCAAGGGCCCGGGGATCTGTGATCGTCGTGCTTGCCAGGGCGAGGCGTACCGGGTTAGGCAGCTGACGGAGGAACAGCTCCCGGAACAGGAATGCCGGAGAGTGCTCGCCGAGCAGTGAAAGCATGTAGTCCATTCGCTCGGAAGGGCGCGTGTCGCCGAGCTCAGGCAGTTCGAGCAGGCGCCGTGCGCGTTCCGCCGATGGGAGGGCGAAAGCATCGAGGAGAAGCTTCTTAATCGCGCCGTATTTGTCAGCGGCTGGCGGGCTTTCGAGGAGGCTCAGGGCGCGGGCCGCGGTAGCCGACCCGAGCGCAGCTACCACATGGTGGAAGCGGGTGTCGTCGGCCGTGATGCCTCGCAGGGCGAACAGGGACTCCGCCTGTGCGAACCAAACCGCCGCGTGAGCCTCCCAGAAGGTAGGCAGTTTAAGGGCGACTGCCGTGTCCATGTCGATAGGTCACCAATGAAGGAGCTGGGGCTCCCACGTCGATCGGAAGAATGGACGCGACAAAAAGCTGGAATTCATCTGAGTTGCTTTATTGAAATCAAACACTCAGGCACTCTGAAAACCCGTTTATCGGTCAGCAATATATATCTATTAACCCAGGGGGTTTGCCCAGGCCCGGCGCCAGGGGGCGTGGCCCAGCGTCCTGGCTGCGGCCTGGCAAGTTGAGGGCGAGCCTGCCCGGGCATGCCCGGGCATGCCCGGGCGTCCCGACCGAGGCCTGGCAAGTTGAGCGCGGGCCTGCCCGGGCGTCCTGGACGAGCCCGGCATGGTGATCGCTCCCCGTCCTTGATAGGTGCAAGGCGATTGTGAACACCCAGCGGCAGCCGCTACAATGGTACTACATGTCTTCAGTCTACAGTACACCACTCAGTCCATTGTAGTAGTATAGTGCTAGTATTTGTTCTGCTAGGCTAGCTCTACTGTAGGCTCTCCCAGCATCTTGGCAGTATTATAATAGAGCTTCGTAAGCGAACCTCTATGGCAATTGCATGTATATATAAATCCATTCAAAATTTCACTATCATTCCCCATTCCCTTGGGAACAAAATTTCATGTTGTCATTGCAAATGTCCCTTCCATGATCCCCCATCTTGCTCACGTGATCTTGCTTTGCTGGCCGATCTCTCAAGCGTTAACCGAAGGCCACACGAAGAACGTGACGTATTTCCGTTTTATTTTTCTACTTCCGGCTTTCTTCAAATTAAGGCTTAAGGGTGTAGTACTGGTGAAAAACTGAGAAAACTACATAGGTACCTTTGAGAGGCCTTTACACAAAAACAAAGTCAAGTTAATATCTAATTTTCAAGTTTTTCTTGAAAGATATAATCTTGGCTTTAACTCAGACCAGTTTCAACGCTTCTTTGTCATATTACATGCATATAATTTGCATAAATTAGACCGTCAATAAAAAACAAGGAAAAACAAAGAACACATTTCTACTTCTATCTTCTATGTCACCGATCATTCTTTTCACACAAAACTTGGTACATGTATTATACATGTGTTACTCTACTACCTGATGAGAGGATTTTGTGAAATTATGTCAAATGTTCACTAATTAGCTAATTATGCCAATTACCAGATAAAACTTGGTTGTCCTTCAATAAATCCACAATGGCTACTCCTATAAACAAAAGCCTTCATCATTTTAAAGGAAGTGATATTCTGAATATCCTGTCCAAATTTCAGCCCAAAAGAATGATGCAAATTAAAGTTATAACAAATTTCATGCAAAATATTATATTTCTTGTAAATTGCGTGTAAAGATAACAATAATTAGGGGTACTTCTATGACCTCGAATAGCATGATTCTTGTTTATAAGACTATAAGGAAACTGTTCAGCTAAAAAAAAAAAAAAAAAAAAAAATATCACCTGTTCTTGCCACTACACCCTTAATTTCCGTTACGCAATGACAGGAAACAATCCTGAATACACTTTAACTACCTTTAGAGTCGACACCACCACGTAGCTCACATCTCTCAACTAAACAATATAAAAAAGCGATCCTTATTTTGCGAGGGCTGCATACTCGATCGACTGACCATTGTCGACGAAGCTCTCACTCTACGCAATGCGTATTTTCATACTAGTACCCGACTGCAAAGCCGCAATGCTGAATGAGCCGGCGAAGCCAAAGCCTCTTGCCACCATTTTACCCATCACTATGGCATCAGTAGGTTAGGTAGTTGGTAGTAGGTAGGTGTAGTAGGTACCATACCTAGTTCAAAATGACACCATTTGCATTCTGGATGAGATTAAAATTTATAAAATTTCCTTCTTGATTAATTCGGTGAATTCCGTCTCAACTTCGGATATTTCCGGCCGTGAAAAACTATCCCCTACGGCCGCGAGATTTCTAAAAAATAATTCTTCGTCAATTTTAGAATATTTGACGCCGTTTTCAGCGTCCGAAATGTGGTAAAATGCGTTTTTGAAATATTTTTTCAAATGCTCGAATCTCATTGGTTCCGGTAATTGGTGACGATTTTCGTTGAAGATAACCAGGGCCTGTGCGGGCCCGGGGAACGAGGTTGGTCTTAAAGTATTTTAATTACAAATTAGAGGTGCATGAGATTGTTAATCAAAAACAGACGGGTGAAACAAACTCCTATTGAACTTTTTCTCAATTTTTATGCATACTTCCGCATCCGCAAGATGGCGGCCTCCATTGAGTGATTTGGTGCGTCAAAGCTTGGAATTCTCAAAGGATCCAGCATAATCTGGTTTTTCAACATAATACGTACGCGTTCATTCACAACACCGGCTTCGCCGGCTACTAGTACCCGACTGCAAAGCCGCAATGAGCCGGCGAAGCCAAAGCCTCTTGCCACTATTTTACCCATCACAATAGCATCAGTAGGTTAGGTAGTTGGTCGTAGGTCGGTGTAGTAGATACCGTACCTGGTAAGACTTGGTAAAAGAGAAGAGCAGACAGTCCTCCCCAATACCTGCATACAATAAATGTCACAAGAAGCTTAAGGAAGTAACTATACGATGTGCTAGCTTAAGGCCTATTTTAAGAAATTTTAACTGGGCTTAACATACGTTTTCACAGTATGTGTGTAGTCTTCTAACTTCAGTCGCTGTCAGGACTGGTTCTCTCCGGGCACTGCACCTTCCTCCACCAGAAGAAGTTAGCTTGCAGTAAGATCAGTGCCGACAGATCAGACGATAGCGCCGTTTCAACGGCAATGTGTGACTGTCGTTAATCAAACTGAGCTTTCTTTCTTTATGTAAACCGCTTATACCGGTAGGTGCAGGACAACATCATAAATCAGACAAACCTACTGAGCATGGGAGCATGGGATTGAAGCCTAATTCGGCTTTTTAGGTCTACCACTAAAGAAGAGAAAAATTTCGAAAATGGCCCAGAGTGGCTTACTTTCCAATTACGTTTCGTGAGAACATTGTTTTTTATCGCGAAAAGAAGGTGATAGACGCTGATAGTGACCTGTAAGTACTCTTGAACATCCTCAACAACACATATATGCTGGTGCGAGCACTCAAAGGTCTTTACACGCTTGAGAAATTTAGCAGTGTACAGTTAAAGTGTAGACTTAAACTGGTAATTGAAACAGTGTAGACTGTAACCTGGTGAATGAGCAGGAGTCACATGACACTTTCTCACGAATTAGCTTGGGTACCCAAGACTTGGGTACATTTATGTCATGGTTAAGCATAAACGGTCGTCCTTCATGCCACATCTGATAGGTCGGTGTGGCGATGAAGAATGGAGGCGAAACATTGTTCCTCGTTTTGGCTTTGACCGAGTGACATGGCGTTTTGCAGAATCGAGTCGAAAAACACGTTGTTCAAGTGCTCGTACTTTTTCGCTGTGCAGTAAGCGAGTGACTCGATACGTTTCACAGTGCCCAAAGCAATGACGATTTAGCTTCGGAAATTTGAGCATATGATGAGAACTATTTCGAGCAGCATATATGCTTACGCGTGATTCAGTTGTTTTGCACCAACCTCGTTCCCGGCGTCACAGACGACGCCCTGGTGCCTGGTAAGATGTCCTGTGTCGAGGGCGCTGATTGGCTGAACGAAGCTGATCGCTAATTGGTCGGCTCACAAAATTTCGAAAATTCAGACCTAAAATGACACAATTTGCATTCTGGATGAGATTAAAATTGATAAAATTTACTTCTTGATTAATTCGGTGAATTCCGTTTCAACTTCGGATATTTTCGGCCGTGAAAAACTATTTGTATTTCTAAACTAAATATGTAAACCGCTTATACCATATTTCTGGCCTTGAAAAACTATCCCCGACGGCCTCGAGATTTCTAAAAAATAATTCTTCGTCAATTTTAGAATATTTGACGCCGTTTTCACCCTCCGAAACACGTAATAAGCTTTAAAAAAATATTTTTTCAAATGGTCGAATCTCATTGGTTCTGGTGTTTGGTGACGATTTTCGTTGAAGATAACGAGGTTGGTCTTAACGTATTTTAATTACAAATTAGAGGTTCATTAGATTGTGAATCAAAGAAAGACGGGTGAAACAAACTCCTATTGAACTTTTTCGCAATTGATTTATGCAAACTTCTGCATCCGGTCGATGGCGGCCTCCAGTGCGTGATTTGGTTTTAGAAATGTTTTTTCAAATGCTCGAATCTCATTGGGTCCGGTGTTTGGTGACGCGTTTCGTTGAAGATAACCAGGCCCGTGCGACCCGAGGTTGGTCTTAAAGTATTTTAATAATAAATTGGAGGTGCATAAGATTGTGAATCAAACAATGACGGATGAAAGAAACTCCTATTGAACGTTTTCAATTTGTTATGCATACTTCCGCATCCGCAAGATGGCGGCCTCCATTGCGTTTCGGAATTCTCAAGCCAAGGCATAATCAGGTTTTCGACATAATGCGTACTCGTTTATTGACAACACCGGCTTCGCCGGCTACTAGTACCGACTGCAAAGCCGCAATGAGCCGGCGAAGCCAAAGCCTCTTGCCACTATTTTACCCATCACTATGGCATCAGTAAGTTAGGTAGTTGGTAGTAGGTAGGTGTAGTAGGTACCGTACCTGGTAAGACTTGGTAAAAGAGAAGAGCAGACCGTCCTCCCCAATACCTGCATACAATAAATGTCACAAGAAGCTTAAGGAAGTAACTATACGATGTGCTAGCTTAAGGCCTATTTTAAGAAATTTTAACTGGGCTTAACATACATTTTCACAGTATGTGTGTAGTCTTCTAACTTCAGTCGCTGTCAGGGCTGGTTCTCTCCGGGCACTGCGGCTTCCTCCACCAGAAGAAGTTAGCTTGTAGTGATTAATTCGGTGAATTCCGTCTCAACTTCAGATATTTCCGGCCGTGAAAAACTATCCGTATTTCTAAACTAAATATGTAAACCGCTTATACCGTATTTCTGGCCGTGAAAAACTATCCCCGACGGCCACGAGATTTCTAAAAAATAATTCTTCATCAATTTCAGAATATTTGACGCCGTTTTCAGCGTCCGAAACGCGTAATAAGCTTTAAAAAAATGTTTTTTCAAATGCTCGAATCTCATTGGTTCTGGTGTTTGGTGACGATATTCGTTGAAGATATCGAGGTTGGTCTTAACGTATTTTAATTACAAATTAGAGGTTCATTAGATTGTGAATCAAATTAGACGGGTGAAACAAACTCCTATTGAACTTTTTCGCAATTGTTTTATGCAAACTTCCGCATCCGGTCGATGGCGGCCTCCATTGCATGATTTGGTTTTAGAAATATTTTTTCAAATGCTCGACTCTCGTTGGGTCCGTTGTTTGGTGACGCGTTTCGTTGAAGATAACCAGGCCCGTGCAGGCCGAGGTTGGTCTTAAAGTATTTTAATAATAAATTGGAGGTGCATAAGATTGTGAATCAAACAATGACAGGTGAAAGAAACTCCTATTGAACGTTTTCAATTTGTTATGCATACTTCCGCATCCGCAAGATGGCGGCCTCCATTGCTCTTCGGAATTCTCAAGCCAAGGCATAATCAGGTTTTCGACATAATACGTACGCGTTTATTGACAACACCGGCTTCGCCGGCTACTAGTACCCGACTGCAAAGCCGCAATGAGCCGGCGAAGCCAAAGCCTCTTGCCACTATTTTACCCATCACTATAGCATCAGTAGGTTAGGTAGTTGGTCGTAGATCGGTGTAGTAGGTACCGTACCTAGTTCAAAATGACACCATTTGCATTCTGGATGAGATTAAAATTTATAAAATTTCCTTCTTGATTAATTCGGTGAATTCCGTCTCAACTTCGGATATTTTCGGCCGTGAAAAACTATGCCCTGCGGCCGCGAGATTTCTAAAAAATAATTCTTCATCAATTTTAGGATATTTGATGCCGTTTTAAGCTTCCGAAATGTGGTAAAAAGCTTTTTTGAAATATTTTTTCAAATGCTCGAATCTCATTGGTTCCGGTAATTGGTGACGATTTTCATTGAAGATAACCAGGGCCCGTGTTGGGCCCGGGGAACAAGGTTGGTCTTATAGTATTTTAATTACAAATTAGAGGTGCATAAGATGTGAATCAAACAAAGACGGGTGAAACAAACTCCTATTGAACTTTTTCGCAATTTTTTTATGCATACTTCCGCATACGGAAGATGGCGGCCTCCTTTGAGTGATTTGGTTTTTGAAATATTTTTTCAAATGCTCGAATCTCATTGGTTCCGGTGTTTGGTGACGATTTTCGTTGAAGATAACCAGGCCCGTGCGGGCCGAGGTTGGTCTTAAAGTACAACTTAAAGTACAACTTGTATTTTAATTACAAATTAGAGGTGCATAAGATTGTGAATCAAAAACAGACGGGTGAAACAAACTCCTATTGAACTTTTTTCAATTTGTTATGCATACTTCCGCATCCGCAAGATGGCGGCCTCCATTGAGCGATTTGGTGCGTCAAAGCTTCGAAATTCTCAAGCCAAGGGATCCAGCAAAATCTGGCTTTTCAACATAATACGTACGCGTTTATTGACAACACCGGCTTCGCCGGCTATAAATCCAGAAAAGCGCAATCAATTCCAAATCGGAGATTGAAGACTCATATTTTGCAATGCACTATTTTCACCTGGTACACCTTAATTTTACCTGCAGAACTACACTTCTGTACAGCTGGTCTGGTCTTCACAAATGCGAGTTCAGATCGGTTTCAGTGACAAACAGGATGGAGGGCCAAATGTTTGCAGGGAGGTGATTCACGCAAACATTCAAGTGCAGAATATTTGTCAGTGGAAACAACATTTGATCCACCAAATAATTTGAAAGGGAAGGTTATAATGATGTCATGGATCAATCAAAAAACAAAACTTTATTTCACAAGAAAGTTTTTAAATAAATTAATTCGTTCTTTGCTTAGGTTTTGTCCTCTATAGTCTTACCCAACCAGACTTCCTTCTTGGATTGCTGGGGATGACTTGTTCGCCCAAAATGTCAAAAATGTCCCACCCAAAATCAACAACATTTCTTGCTACCTTAAGATCGAGTGAAGTTTTTGGAAAAGATGAATACAATTACAAAGTCTTTTGGGCGAAACAACATTTGCACACAGTACCCAAAAGCACACAAGCTCTCCGGGCACAAACTTCTGAGACTCATTCTTCAAGCTCCTCGGTCTTATTAGTTGTCCCGGAAAGTAATGTCGTTTTTTAAGCTGTGTCTTCGTCTTCGAAAAACGACATTACTTTCCAGTTCACCTGATATAATATACCTGCCACTCATCGTACACTCTCCCCCCAAAAAACCTTGACACCTAACTGGGGAAAGAATTTGGCGCTCGCAAGTCAAGTCCACATCCCTGGCCACACACAAGGCCTTCAAAGAGAATTCCGATGAAATAAAATTTATTTGTCGATGTACTTTCAGAAACATTCTGTTCTGCACACGTTTGTCAGAACTCGTCTTCGTTGCTCAATGGAATAGCAATACATAGAAATGTTTTCCTAGTGCAGGTAGCTAATATGTGGATGGATGGGTACATGGACATTGGCAGGAATAGTAGGTACAGTGTGGGTTTGGATAGGTTATTGTGACGTCTGGGGAAGGTGAATTTGCTGTCAATGTTTGTCCATTCCTCAGCCAACGACTCTCTTAATCCCCATTCCTCACCCCATCCAAAGCGAAAATAGGGGCACTACCCCCTGGGCACTCACCTGGTAGAATAAAACAGTGCACTACTCTGACTAAAGTTATTTTAAACAGTCACGGTATTTTAAACCAATTTCAATGGTTGCTATAGGAGACAGGGAAACAGGTAGAATCATTATAACGCAATCACAAGACTTTAAATAAACAAAAAAATACCTATTTTGGGGAGCAACCCCTCCACCACGCATAGACCTCCTGAGACCCCGATTTTTTTTTTGGCTGTGAACACACTTTCGTACATCACGGGTGATGAAGGTTGTGGTGAAGTTTCACCGAAATAGTGTGTGTAGTTTCAAAGGGAAAAACAAATTCCTATTTTGGGGGTGGGGGGGGGGGGGTCAAACCTGGATCCACTTTGACCCCCTTAGACCCCCTTAGACCCCGATTATTTTTCATGAGATCTCCAAATGTCCTCATCATTCATGGACATGTTCACCAATATCCCCAAATGTCCTTGTCATAGATGAAAATGTTCAGAGAGATCCCCTGATGTCCCTGTCAATTATGGAAATGTTCACAGAGATCTCCAAATGTCCTTGTCATCGATGGAAATGTTCACAGCGATTCCCAAATGTCCCTGTCATTGATGGAAATGTTCACCAAGATCCACAAATGTCCCTGTCATTGATGGAAATGTTCACAGAGAATCCAAAATGTCCATTTCACAGATGGAAATGTTCACAGAGGTCCCAAAATGTCCCTGCCATTGATGGAAATGTTTACCGATATACCCAAATGTCCTTGTCAGTGATGGAAATTTTCAACGAGATTTCCAACTGTCCTTGTCATCGATGGAAATGTTCACCGAGATCCCCAAATGTCCTTGTCAAAGATGGAAATGTCCACTAATGTCGTTTTTAAGCTGTGTCTTCGTCTTCGAAAAACGACATTACTTTCCGGAAATTTTCATCGAGATTTACAACTGTCCTTGTCATCGATGGAAATGTTCACCGAGATCCCCAAATGTCCTTGTCCATTGATGGAAATGTCCAGTAATGTCGTTTTTTAAGCTGTGTCTTCGTCTTCGAAAAACTTTCCTGTCATTTATGGAAATGTTTGCCGATATACCCAAATGTCCTTGTCAGTGATGGAAATTTTCAACGAGATTTCCAACTGTCCTTGTCATCGATGGAAATGTTCACCGAGATCCCCAAATGTCCTTGTCAAAGATGGAAATGTTTACCGAGATCTTCAAATGTCTTTGTCATTAATGAAAATGTAAATCGAGATCTCTAAATATCCTTGTCATTCATGGAAATGTTCATCGAAATCTCCAAATGCCTTTATCATTGATGGAAATGTTCACCGAGATCCCCCAATGTCCTTGATAAAAATGCTCACCACGATCTCCAAATAACCTTTATGAAAATGCTCACTGAGGTCTCCAAATGTCCTCGTCATTGATGGAAATGATCAAAGTGATCCCCAAATGCCTTTATCATTGATAAAAATGCTCACTGAGGTCTCCAAATGTCCTCATCATTGATGGAAATGATCAAAGTGATCCCCAAATGTCTTTATGATTGATGGAAATGTTCACCGAGATCCACAAATGTCCCTGTCATTTCTGGAAATGTTCACCGAGATCCCAAAATGTCCTTGTCATAAATTTAAATGTTCACCGAGATCCCCAAATGTCCTTGTCATTTCTGGAAATGTTCACCGAGATCCCAAAATGTCCTTGTCATAAATGTAAAGGTTCACCGAGATCCCCAAATGTCCTTGATGAAAATGCTCACCGAGATCTCCAAATGTCCTTGTCATTGATGGAAATATTGATCGAGATCTCCAAATGTCCTTGTCACAGATGGAAATGTTTACCGAGATCCCCAAATGTACTTGTCATTGATGGAAATATTGATCGAGGTCTCCAAATGTCCTCGTCATTGATGGAAATGTTCATCGAAATCTCCAAATGTCCTTGTCAAAGATGAAAATGTTCACCGAGATCCCCAAATGTCCTTGATGAAAATGCTCACCGAGATCTCCAAATTTCCTTCATGAAAATGCTCACTGAGGTCTCCAAATGTCCTCGTCATTGATGGAAATGTTCACCTAGATCTCCAAATGTCCTCGTCATTGATGGAAATGTTCAAAGTGATCCCCAAATGTCTTTATCATTGATGGAAATGTTCACCGAGATCCCCCAATGTCCTTGATAAAAATGCTCACCACGATCTCCAAATAACCTTTATGAAAATGCTCACTGAGGTCTCCAAAAGTCCTCGTCATTGATGGAAATGATCAAAGTGATCCCCAAATGTCTTTGTCATCGATGGAAATGTTCACCGAGATCCGCAAATGTCCCTGTCATTTCTGGAAATGTTCACCGAGATCCCAAAATGTCCTTGTCATAAATTTAAATGTTCACCGAGATCCCCAAATGTCCTTGTCATTAATGGAAATGTTCACCGAGATCACCAAATGTCCCTGTAATTTCTGGAAATGTTCAACGAGATCCCCAAATGTCCTTGATAAAAATGCTCACCACGATCTCCAAATAACCTTTATGAAAATGCTCACTGAGGTCTCCAAATGTCCTCGTCATTGATGGAAATGATCAAAGTGATCCCCAAATGTCTTTACCATTGATGGAAATGTTCACCGAGATCCACAAATGTCCCTGTCATTGATGGAAATGTACACCGAGATCCCCCAATGTCCTCGTCATCGATGGAAATGTTTAACGAGATCCCCAAATGTCCTTGTCATTGATGGAAATGTTCAACGAGATCCCCAAATGTCCCTGTCATTGATGGAAATGTACACCGAGATCCCCCAATGTCCTCGTCATCGATGGAAATGTTTAACGAGATCCCCAAATGTCCCTGTCATTGATGGAAATGTACACCGAGATCCCTCAATGTCCTCGTCCTCGATGGAAATGTTCAAAGTGATCCCCAAATGTTTTTATCATTGATGGAAATGTTCACCTAGATCTCCAAATGTCCTCTTCATTGATGGAAATGTGCAAAAAGATCCTAAAATGCCTTCATCATTGATGGAAATGTTCACCGAGATCCCCAAATGTCCTTGATGAAAATGCTCACCGAGATCACCAAATGTCCTACATGAAAATGCTCACTGAGGTCTCCAAATGAACTCGTCATTGATGGAAATGTTCAAAGTGATCCACAAATGTCTTTATCATTGATGGAAATGTTCACCGAGATCTCCAAATTTCCTTCATGAAAATGCTCACTGAGGTCTCCAAATGAACTCGTCATTGATGGAAATGTTCAAAGTGATCCCCAAATGTCTTTATCATTGATGGAAATGTTCACCGAGATCCCCAAATGTCCCTGTCATTGATGGGAATGTACACCGAGATCCCCCAATGTCCTTGTCATCGATGGAAATGTTCACCAAGATCTCCAAATGTCCTTTATGAAAATGCTCACTGAGGTCTCCAAATGTCCTTGTCATTGATGGAAATGCTCAAAGAGATCCCCAAATGTCTAACATTTATGGAAATGTTCAACGAGATCCCCCAAATGTCCTTGATGAAAATGCTCACCGAGATCTCCAAATGTCCTTCATGAAAATGCTCACTGAGGTCTCCAAATGTCCTTGTCATGGATGGAAATGTTCAAAGTAATCCCCAAATGTTTTTATCATTGATTGAAATGTTCACCTAGATCTAAATATGAACTCATCATCGATGGAAATGTTCAAAGTGATCCCCAAATGTCTTTATCATTGATGGAAATGTTCACCGAGATCTCCAAATGTCCTTTATGAAAATGCTCACTGAAGTCTCCAAATGAACTCATCATTGATGGAAATGTTCAAAGTGATCCCCAAATGTCTTTATGATTGATGGAAATGTTCACCGAGATCTCCAAACGTCCTTGATGGAAATGTTCACCGAGTTCTCCAAATGCCCTTGATGAAAATGTTCACCGAGATCTCCAAATGTCCTTGATGAAAATGTTCACCGAGATCTCCAAATGTCCTTGTCCAACATGGAATGTGATTGATCCTCCACGAGTCTGAGCCAGTGTAAGAAATAAAAAAGATGAGGGTGTGACGGCCGAGGGGATGTTGAGAGAAAGGTGAGGTGGAGGTGAATGAAGGAAAGGGAAGAAAGGTAGAAGGTGAGGATGAAGAAGACTCACGCCAGACAGGATCGCCCCGCCCTAACTATCAGTCCTCCCGCTCGGGTTACTGGTTAACCCGTTACCTGCCTGCAAGCTGCTGGACCGGCGGAGCCATGAAGACGGAGCGGAGCAATGCGTCCACAGGTAAGGATGTGTATTCGCACATCACCGACACGACGTGTACACGAGCATCGCGGACTCGTAAATCCTGCCGCATCATTATAGTGAGCACAGGTGTACTTGTCGTCGCTCTTCACTGTGACGTGGATTTTAAAACACCTAATACTGCACCTGTAATCTGTGGCTTACTGAGGTGTGACGATAAATAAGTGTGTTCAAGGTACGAATACTGGAGGAAAAAAAAATGATACACCTCCGACTTGATCCAATAGTTATTCGTGTTTGACAAGAGAAAGCTGGGTTGGGGAAATACTGGGGTTGGGGTTACCTGAGATGGTGTTGAGCCGCCTAGTGGGAACAATTCAGCTTCGCTCGGTCTCCGTAACACTCATGCGCAGAGTTTCTGAACTTCGCTTAAAGTTTACTTTTTGACAAGTTCGCAGGTGGTGGTGTCACGTGGTAACTGGAAACCACTCGGACTACTTGTGTCTGCACGCTGACCCACGCGATGACGTCATGTTGTTTGTTTATCATGAAATAAATTTGCCTTAAAATTCCCCAAACTGGAGTCACAGGCTTTTGATGTTTATTTAATTGTCCAGGACCTATGGACGTCGTGGCTTTTAAATCACCATTGTAGAGCCTATCACGAGTGCCTCTGACGTCATGGTATTGGGACCTCAGCGGAGTTATGACGTCATTGAGCAGGGAAAGATGGAAATATTTTTGATTTTTATTCGTTCGGAGTATTGATTGTGATTGTTCGACGTTTGCTTTAAGTATGGCGTGAATATTGTTATTTTTTCTGCACAAAAATGCACAATTCTGATGTTAATAAATGCGGAACTTTAGATATGGCATGGCAATTTCAGGATGGTTATCCATAATTGTTGTGTTCCTGGATACAAATCGGACTCACAAGATATATCCGTGGATGAGAGGTGTTGAGTTCCTACCATTTCCTGTTAATAAAAGCAAGCGGTGGCAATTACACACACACTTCTCCTTTCACCACTGGAAGCAAAAATCGAAGTATAATTCTGTTGTGGCCCCATAACCAAACAATATATATTTATAACAGCACTCACAGCTCCACCCCAGCCCCTTACCCCCACTCCCAGCATGATTAATAGTAGATATCATCATTTTAAAAGTTGATATTAAACCTCCCCTGTGCATTCACAAGCCCCAGATATGTCCCATCGTTGTTCAGAAGCACCCAAACCGGATACGGTGTCTCACTCCAACTCTTTCATTTTGCAGAGGTACACATACCACAGCTTTCTCTCAGGTTCTTTTCCAAGTATTTTCGGCTTATTTTAGAATCATTTTGTGCCACTTTAGGTCACAATCCGTATCACACATGATTTATGTAGATTCAAATGCCCCGAAGATCCCTATTGCTAGGGGTTTTCTGCACATGCGCGCTGAGACTTCTGGGGCGGATTACCTTATTTTGAATGTCCCGCATTCAATATTGCTACAATTAAATAAATAATAAATCTTTTTGGGATTTGTGATTTTTATTCTGCTATACCCAAGACAAACAAGACTTCATCAATACGTTGTTGTGGCCAAATATCGAAGTTTTAATGACTATTTTTTATTGTTGAAAGTGTTTTTTTATTCCCTTTTTAAGCGCTGATCATTGTAACAGTATATATATATATATATATATATATATATATATATATATATATATATATATATATATATATATATATATATATGTCATCATTGTATATGCATGTGTATATATATATATATACACATGCATATACAATGATGACACATACAGTATATGTATACATGTATGTATATACATATATGTACATACATATATATATATATGTGTGTATGTATATGTATATATATATATATATATATATATATATATATATACATTTTTTCACACTCTTTCTAACCACTGACTGATATTAATGGTCGGTACCTTCCGGGTGTTATAGAAAGCTGAAATTTGGCATGTGGATGGACATCGAAGCCTGTACACCAGAAGAAAAAAAAATCACAAAACCGTCAGAAAGTGCCGGCAAATGAAAATTTATTTTTAAAAACCGTATATGCAAATGTAAAAAAAAAAACACAAAGAAAACCTCAATCAATGTATAGCATTTGAAAATTGTAATTTCTATAACTGTAAACTGTGAAATAAAAATCTCAATGAAATTTTACGTAAAAACCATGAACGCATCCATAAAATAAATTTAAAAAACCTAAATTGATATCGAGCAGCAGGTCGTTGATGTTTGCCTATAACCATAAAGCTTCTATTTATTATGTACCTACGTAAGAAGCACGGTTTGTTATTGAGTAAGCACACCCCACTACTGTATGTATATGTATGCATGTATCTGTATATATATATATATCAGGATGGCTCAAAGGTCCACACACACAGTGCATTCAGAAAGTATTCAGACCCCTTCACTTTTTTCACATTTTGTTACGTTGCAGCCTTATGCTGAAATCGTTTAAATTCATTTTTTCCCTCATCAATCTACACTCAATATCCCATACTGACAAAGAGAAAACAGGATTTTAGAAAGTTTTGCAGATTTATTAAAAATAAAAAACTGAAATATCACATTTACATAAGTATACATACCCTTTGCTAGGACACTTGAAATTTAGCTCAGGTGCCTCCCATTTCTCTTGACCATCTTTGAGATGTTTCTACACCTTGATTGGAGTCCACCTGTGGTAAATTCAATTGATTGGGCATGATTTGGAAAGGCGCACACCTGTCTATATGAGGTCTGACAGCTGACAATGCGCATCAGAGCAAAAACCAAGTCATGAGGTCGAAGGAACTGCCTGCAGAGCTCAGAGACAGGATTGTGTCGAGGCACAGATCTGGGGAAGCCTACAAAAAAAATTCTGCTGCATTGAAGGTTCCCAAGAGCACAGTGGCCTCCATAATTCTTAAATGGAAGAAGTTTGGAACAACCAGGACTCTTCCTAGAGCTGGCCGCCCGGCCAAACTGAGCCATCGGGGGAGAAGGTCCTTGGTAAGAGGTGACCAAGAACCCGATGGTCACTCTGGCTGAGCTCCAGAGATCCTGTGTGGAGAGGGGAGAAACTTCCAGAAGGGCAACCATCACTGCAACACTCCACCGATCTGGGCTTTATGGCAGAGTGGCCAGACGGAAGCCTCTCCTCAGTGAAAGCCCGCTTGGAGTTTGCAAAAAGAGCACCTAAAAGACTCTCAGACTGTGAGAAACAAGATTCTGTGGTCTGATGAAACCAAGATTGAAATGTTTGGCTTCCGTCTGGCCACTCTGCCATGAAGCCCAGATCGGTGGAGTGTTGCAGTGATGGTTGTCCTTCTGGAAGTTTCTCCCATCTCCACACAGGATCTCTGGAGCTCAGCCAGAGTGACCATCGGGTTTTTGGTCACCTCTCTTACCAAGGACCTTCTCCCCCGATGGCTCAGTTTGGCCGGGCGGCCAGCTCTAGGAAGAGTCCTGGTTGTTCCAAACTTCTTCGATTTAAGAATTATGGAGGCCACTGTGCTCTTGGGAACCTTCAATGCAGCAGAGTTTTTTTTGTAGGCTTCCCCAGATCTGTGCCTCGACACAATCCTGTCTCTGAGCTCTGCAGGCAGTTCCTTGGACCTCATGGCTGGGTTTTTGCTCTGATACGCGTTGTCAGCTGTCAGACCTCATATAGACAGGTGTGTGCCTTTCCAACTCATGTCCAATCAATTGAATTTACCACAGGTGGACTCCAATCAAGGTGTGGAAACATCTCAAAGATGATTAAGAGAAATAGGAGGCACCTGAGCTAAATTTCAAGTGTCATAGCAAAGGGTATGAATACTTATGTAAATGTGATATTTTATTTTTTTCTTTTTCATAAATTTGCAAAACTTTCTAAAATCCCGTTCTCTCTTTGTCATTATGGGGTATTGAGTGTAGATTGATGAGGGAAAAAATGAATTTAAACGATTTCAGCATAAGGCTGCAACGTAACAAAATGTGTAAAAAGTGAAGGGGTCTGAATACTTTCTGAATGCACTGTACATCTGAGCGATCTGATTTGTGTTTGAATCTTGGACCAACTGTAAACTGTCATCCTGGTGTTTTGTAGGCTGGCTCGTGGAAGAGCTAGTACACTGAACGGATCGGAAAGACAAAAATAATATAGTAGAAAGTGGGGGTCAGTGAGGGTAGGAAATATTTGGATTGGGGATGATCCTAGTTGGGAGGTGATGTGTTGGCATAACTTATGCACATTACGTCAGCGTCATATCTCATTTAGGGTTCGAGTTTCTCTTGTGATCAATATATATATATATATATATATATATATATATATATATATATATATATATATATATATATATATATATATATATATATATATATATTGTTTAATGATACATCTCCGATCATGACATTGGCGTTCCTAATCAGCCCTCGTAAGTAATTTGTGTATCAGTCACCATTCACCATTCAGGAAAATGATATATTTTATGTAATTTACTTTGTTTTACGATAGATTTGATCGAATCTTTATTCATAGCAATTGTAATTTCTAGATTGTACTAAGTACATTGTTCAGTAATGAAGTGTTTTGTGATTTACATCTAATTAATTAATGGAGAAACACATCAGGATCAAGGCACCTGCTACAACCACATGGGTCTTTAATATTTATCCTATTCCTCATGGATATAGTTCCTATAAAAGATCATTTTTTGCGAAAAGTTCCTAATTGTTACGAAAGCACAACGTGTTGCAGTGCAAAATGATCCCAAGATACAATATGGTTATCACTCCAGTTGCAGCAGCACCTCCTTCCTCCCACTCAGTCATTTACTGTTGTTGACATAACCTTCCTTGTTGTTTGACTTCTGCCGCGCTTGGAGCTGTAAAAGATACCGTCTCCAAGTAACGTATTAGACATGGATACATCCATCGATTAGGTCACAATAATGGGTGAGCCATTTACAAGTTTCAATTTCCTACCTTATTCGATGTCCAAATGAACATCAGCGATGCAATGTGGTGCTGATGTGGTTGTGCTGATACTGTTCATTTTTGATGAAAATACTGATACTGTGCAAATATAAATCTCATAGAGGAGCTTGTACATATAAATCGCATGTAGGACAATGACAGTTGTGGACATCAGCATATTCTTGCATTAATTACAAGGACATTACATTTCCTAAAATACAGACATGGTTTCATATTATGATCTCAATGTCTGGAATTGATCAATAAAACACAAAATTGGAAACTGTGCGAAAAAAAAATTGTGCATGTTCATGATCATGTATGTTCATGTTTGTGTGTGTGCATGTTCTTGCATGTTCATGTTTGTGCGTGTTCATGCATATTCATAGTTGGGTGTGTGTGTGCTCGTGCATGTTCGTGTGCATGTTCATGTTTGTGCGTTTTCTACCACACTCATATTTATGCATGTTCATGATCATGCATGTTCGTTTTCGTGCATGTTCATATTTGTGCATGTTCGTGTGTGTGTGTGTGTGTGTGTGTGTGTGTGTGTGTGTGTGTGTGTGTGTGTGTGTGCGTGTGCATGCGTGTGTCACCACCACCAGTTCTCATCTTCCTCAGGCACCCCTTCCACTTGGGTCTACCAAATCTCAGCCCCCTATATCCCACCTGGGTCTGCCAAATCTCAGGCCTCCCCCTCACACTCGGGTCCGCCAGATCTCAGGCCCCCTTCCCTATTGGGTCCGCCAAATCTCAAGCCCCCCCTCCCACTCGGGTCTGCCAAATCAAAGCCCTCCCCCGCCCCCACTTCTACTCGGGCTCGCCACATCTCAGGCCCTACTTACACTCAGGTCCGTCAAATATCAGGCCCCCTTCCCTGTATGCACGTGCGTGTCCTCCTCGCTGGGTTCGAGTCGGCAAAACTCATCAAGGACCGTTAAAGCCAAGCATTCCCACCAGGCAGCACCACGGCCCACAAGTCCCATCAGGCTCCAGAGCCAGGCCGCCCAAACGCACATCCAACGGCGTGACACCGATCACCATGTTGTCCCATCAAAGCTGCCGTTCTCAGGTCAGTCTTTACTGTCTTCGAAACTGATTTATTCGACAGCTCCTGGTCCTCTCCATCCCAGGCGAGATGGGGGCGGCATGACCTTTAAGTGTGTGTGTGTGTGTGTGTGTGTGTGTGTGTGTGTGTGTGTGTGTGTGTGTGTGTGTGTGTGGTGTGTTATCCTGGCTGCATTATAAGTTAACCTCAGCAATTCTAACATTCATGATCACCTACAAATTTAGGCCAGAACATATGAAACGTATCTTTATTCCCAGTGATCCAAGGGTCATGGGGTAGCTTTTTAGCCAATTGGCAAACCCGATACACTATGTGAGATTTAACCTACCACCTCTGGCTGCGTGCTCCAAAGAGAACAACAAATGGCAACGACGTGGTCACCACGAAGCATCAGGTGGAAGTCAAACCCGTCCATAAAGAGTGTTGTTGTCGACAGCAGTTTCTTTGACCTTCTGTTAAAAGCCATCTGTCATAGACCCATAAAGGGTGCTGATTCAAAGAAAAAAAAGATCTCAACCTGCAGGAAACACAAAAAAGTGGCAACCGAGTGATGGTAGCTAGATGAATCAAAGTCAATATTGCAAAGCGGGTTAATTTTAGTAAACTACTCCAATTATTTAATATTGCATCTTTATTTTACTATCTTTGGCTAAGGCGTCGTGGGAAGGAATACAAATGACTTTGTTGTTTTAATTGGTCAAATTGTCTGACTCTCAAGTTAACAACTGTGCTTGCAATTTGTGAGCAGAGGCTTTATTGCTTTGGCCACCCTTATAGGATAGCGAGAGCTTATTATAGCTGTTGTAGGGTTTGTTTCTATAAATGTGCATGCAATTTTTAATGATTCTAGTTGGCGCTAGTACCACAACTTTTCTTAGACCCCAAAGAGTACAGTCCACCATTTAAAGAAAAATACACCTCCGCCACCGAAGGTGAACAGAGGTTATGGTTTGACCCCTGTCTGTTTGGATATATACAGTCACATGAAAAAGTAAGTACACCCCATGTAAAGTTTTGACTTTTTCAACATATTTCAACATATAGCTATTTGATCTTCATTTCAACAATATTGATAGATAAAGGTGATATAATACAACAAATATCATGAAACATTTACATTTTGTAGTCCATTGTATAATTTAAATAAACATAAATGCAAATTTCGCATGTGGAAAAAGTAAGTACACCCCTACATTTATCACTACTTCAAATACCTAAACTTAGAATCAGGTGCACCAGCTCAGGTGCAAATGATTAGAACATCGTTAGAGAGGATCTTGGAGGAACCTGTCTCATTTAAACCTCAGACATTTAGTTTGGTTTGCTCTTTGTTGTTGAAGTGTGCGGTGTCACCATGCCTAGATCAAAAGAGCTCTCTGAGGCCTTCAGAAATAAGGTTATAGATGCCTACAAGTCTGGGAAGGGATTTAAAACGATCTCCAAACAATTTGAAATCAATCATTCGACTGTGCGGAAGATCATCTACAAGTGGAGAAGATTCCAAACAACTGCCAACTTGTTCAGGCAAGGCCGCCCCAGCAAGTTCAGCCCGAGAGCAGACCGCAAGATGCTGAAATAAGTCTCTAAGAACCCCAGAATATCATCACGGGACCTACAGGTAGCTCTTGCCACTGTTGATGTCAAAGTGCACGAGTCTACCATTAGAAAGAGGCTGCACGAATTTGATCTACATGGGAGGTGTGCCAGGAGGAAACCTTTGCTGTCCAGAAAGAACATCAGGGCAAGACTAAAGTTTGCCAATGAACACCTATGGAAAGACCAGCACTTCTGGAACAATGTGCTCTGGACAGATGAGTCAAAGGTAGAGCTATTTGGCCACAGTACCAGAAGACATGTTTGGCAAAAACCAAAGACAGCATTTGACCACAAGAACCTGATACCAACTGTAAAGCATGGTGGTGGAAATATTATGGATTGGGGCAGCTTTGCTGCATCAGGGCCTGGGCAGCTCACCATCATAGAATTCACGATGAATTCTTCATTGTACCAGAGGGTGCTTGAGCATAATGTGAGACCATCTGTCGGAAAGTTGAAGCTCAACCGAAGGTGGACCTTGCAACATGACAATGACCCTAAACATACCAGTAAATCCACCAAAGAATGGCTGAAAAGAAAGAAATGGAGGGTTCTGGAATGGCCAAGTCAAAGCCCGGATCTAAATCCCATCGAGATGTTGTGGGGGGATTTGAAACGAGCTGTGCATGCAAGAAACCCCTCAAGCATCGCACAGCTGAAATAATTCTGCATGGAGGAGTGGGCAAAAATTTCTCCCAGTCGATATCAGACACTGGTAGACAGTTATAAGAAATGCCAACTTGAGGTTGTTTCTGCCAAATGGGGGAATACCACCTATTAGAGCCAAGGGTGTACTTACTTTTTCCACATGCAAAATTTGCATTTATGTTTATTTAAATTATACAATGGACTACAAAATGTAAATGTTTCATGATATTTGTTATATTATATCACCTTTATCTATCAATATTGTTGAAATGAGGATCAAATTGCTTGTATGTTGAAATATGTTGAAAAAGTCAAAACTTTACATGGGGTGTACTTACTTTTTCACGTGACTGTATATATATATACCGCCTTTGGAGGCCATTTTCCCCCGCAGAGTAGGGGTTGGCCTTTTTCCGGCACCGTGGTCCCCTTTTTGAAGCAATGTTTTATGGCCGGATGCCCTTCCTGCCACCAACTCTGTTTGTCGCCTCTTGCGAACTGTATCTCGGAGCAAGCTGGGACTTTAGGAATAAAATGTTACATCAACAATATTAATAGAAAGTATGCGGGTTGACATTTTTATTTGACCTTGATCTAATTTTTAAGTTCATGATCTAATTATAAACATTTTAACATTCTTCACCAAAACTCGATTAATGTCTGTCCGATCAGAACGAGATTGCCCTTCTCGATAGCCTAGAGAAAGTCGCATTTACTTTTTATTTACATCGTACCCCTCCAAGTCAAGGATAAATGGCGGTCTAAAATATAAACAAACGTATTTTTTTGTCCACACTCAATTTTGCCAATGTGAATCTTAAAGACCGCTTTCCCTTCCAAGATGTTCTTGCATTATAATAGTGGACCTGCACTGAAGTTGTGCACCTGGTATTTGATTGGTGTCCTTGACCTACTTTTTATGCCTCCGCCAACCAAGTCGCTCGAGGTATTGTGTTTTTGGGCTGTCTGTCCGTCTGTCCGTTTGTGTTAGGTTTTTGTTCCTGTGATAACTTGAGAACGGCTGAAGGGATCCAAGTCAAACTTTGTGCAGGTATGTATAATGAGGTACCTGATGAACTGATTATAGTTTGGTGTCATTAGGTTAAAAGATCAAAGGTGAGAGGTCATGTGAGGTAAAAATCCTGTTCCTGTGATAGCTTGTGAACCAGTGATGTGATTCTGACCAAAGTTGGTACCAATATGTACTATGATGCAAAGATGAACGGAATTTATTTTGGTCTCAAGGGGTCAAAGGTCAGAGTCTGTAAAACGTTTATAACTTGAAAACAGCTGAAGGGATCTAAGTCAAACTTGGTGCAAGTGTGAATAATGATGTAAAGATGAACTGATTCGATTTTGGCATCGAAGGTCAGAGGTCATGTCAGGTAAATATGCGCTACTTCAGAACAGCTGAAGAGATTTAAATCAAACTTGGTACAAGTATGTATAATGATGTAATAATGTGGCTGGGGGCTTATCGGTCGACGCTGCGATGTCGAAGAGTGCCGTTATAGTTTCTTATTGTGACATAATTAACAAAAACACCTTTTTGATCATAACGTGAATAGTTTTCCTCTGATTTTCATGATGTTGAGTTTTATGGATAGATTGTAGATCGGGACACGTTTTCTTCATTTACCCTCTATCGCTAAATGTTGAATGTCAAGGTCCAATTGCCATCTGACCAAAATATGACATCATTGGATCATGGGCCAAGGGTAAGTCACGGGCGATCGCCAAGGGTAAGGTGGATGAGGGTTACCCTTGGTGATTGCTTTGTGATCGCAGATATTTAGTTTGTTTTCTTATTCACCATAGTAGTTCAACGTTGTTGTGGACATTTTACTCGAGAAAATGGATAGATAACTATCAGGGGTCTTGATGAGACTCCACCAATTTCTCAATGTCCTTCCCTGCTACATGTACATTCTTGTCCTGTCGATCTGGTATGGCCTTGATCCCATCTATGTAGACATTTTTGGCTCATCAACTAAATAAAAAAGGGTCCACCCCCCAAGAGAGGTAGCTGCGCCCCTTAACTGGGCATGAGGATTAGTAGTAGTACCAAGAACGTCTCCACTCCATGTTGGCTCACTTTTTCTGGCATGACATGCTGGACCTCATCATACATCCCAATCTTCTCAATAGATCATCTCCCTCCCTCTGGTGATGTTCCAGGAGCTCTGCTGTAATGGCCAGACGAGTTACCTTTTTGTCAAACATGAAGTCCTGCCGTACCCACTGTGCATGACCCTCATTGAATTAGAAGTGATAATTACCAATTGTTTCAACATTTCCAATGCTGACATCACTTTTTCTTGCAATTTCACATGAAGCTATCGTCTGGTGATTCTCCCAAATTATCTGTTCAACACTTAATGTTTGTTTCATTGCCAGCAGTTGGTTGCACAAGAGAATGCCAAAGATCGCTCACCAAGTCACAGCCATTCTTTGAACTCGTTGCATCATTCAAACACATAACTACCTGAAAGTCATGCATCACCTGACAGTACAAACAGTCAACTGTGACCTTAATCTGGTTGATGTTGGCTGACTTGACTATGTTGGCTGCCATCTTGATTTTACCTAGAATGCTTTCATCAGCATTGATGCCACTTTCTGTAAAACTTGCACAGGAGAGACAAGAACGTTGCACAACATTTAACATGATAAACATTAAATGACATGAGATTACTCTAAGGTTCTGCTGCTAATCACTGTTTCTTGGTACAGGTTATGCTGGATAGTTTACCATTTCCTTCCTCGCACGTAATTTTGTTCAAGGTGCCGGAGATAACTTGTTGACTCTTCACAACGGACACCTTTAACGTCCACCAATTAATGCTGGCAGAGGGGACACCCAGCTAATGGTCATCAGAGGGACGGCACACACATTGATGTCTCCCCCTGCATGTGAACCACCGGAATGACAGTTTCAAACCCAGGTTAGAGAACACAGAAGTGAGTATGCTTACCTCTAGGAGTCTAGGTTATCCTGGTATTGCACATGATAAACATGTGATACAGATATATATTACGAATATCACATAATGTAATAGATGTGTGTCTACCACATGCCATTCTGTCTATGGATGTCCACTCAAGCAGATCTGTAGAGGCAGCCGGGATATTGACACTTAATAGAAGCATAAACTCCACTGGTGAGCAGCAGATTCTGCTTTATCAGCCTGCACGAGAAGAAACAGTTTATGCTTATTTTAATCACATAACGATTAAATTATCATATTGTAACATTTGGTGGTTTTGTACCATTTTGTAACGTATAACATTTGGTGTAACATATTGGTGCTCCTGCCTCACACCTTGCTCGGGTTCACGCTGTTGAAACCAAAGCTTTCAGAATCATTGGAATCTCCCGCGATGACGCTAACTCCGAGGGCCTTTCACTCACTCACCGCAGGCAGGTTGGTGGTCTTTCTGTCTTCTACCGACTCCTCTCCGGCCTAGCTACGCCAGCTCTGTCTGTCCTTTGTCCAACAAATATTCCTACAGGTCGCACAAGATCTGCCAGCAAACCTATCATAGTGAAATTGCCAAAATCAAGACTCTCTAATCACCTTCACTCTTTCATTCCTCTTTTCTCCCACCTCTGGAACAAACTCCCTCACTCTATTCAATCCCTCTCCTCCCTCCAGGTCTTTAAAATAGCTGTTCACCACCATCTCTTATCTTCCCCCATCCAAAACCTTGATCTTTTCTACCCCCGTTAATTCACCCCAGATCCACTTTTTTGAAATACCAACTTCACTCCGAGAAGTCCTAGTTGAGATTACTCTAATGGTCCATGTGTTATATACCTCTCCCACTCCCCCCCCCCCCCCTTCCCATGCCTCCTCCCCCCAAGCTCTCTCCCTCCCATAGATCTCCCGATGTTCCTGCTCTCAAATGTTGTACTTGTGTGCTTCCCTCACTCCCCCCATCTTGTCTCCCGCTCCCTTTATCATATGTTTTATGTGTCAGTTTGTCTTTTTGTGATTAATGTCAGCTCTTACACGAGCCTCGATCTTGTATACCAAAAAAATAAAATAAAGAGACCAGAATGACCGCACAGTGGTCACAACCTGTGACAAGATCCGGTAACGCACAAATTGGGAAACGTGTATTTAATGTGCTATTATAAGATGAACAGTTTGGAAAACAAATTGGGAAACACAAATTGTATGTGTTATTAAAAGATTAACAGGGCGATTGGGCAACACACATTTAACGTGCTATTAAAACATGAACAGCGCAATTGGGAAGCACATTTAATGTGCTATTAAAAGATGAACAGCGCAAATGGGAAACACACATTTAATGTGCTATTAAACAATTAACAGCGTGAATGGGAAACACACATTTAATGTGTATTCAAAGATGAACAGAGCGAATGGGAAACACACATTAAATGTGCTATTCAAAGATGAACAGAGCGAATGGGAAACACACATTTAATGTGCTATTAAAATATGAACAGCATGAATGGAAAACACACATTTAATGTGCTATTCAAAGATGAACAGAGCAAATGGGAAACACACATTTAATGTGCTATTCAAAGATGAACAGAGCAAATGAGAAACACACATTTAATGTGCTATTAAAAGATGAACAGCATGAATGGGAAACACACATTTAATGTGCTATTCAAAGCTGAACAGAGGGAATGGGAAACACACATTTAATGTGCTATTAAAAGATAAACACCGAAAATGGGAAACACAGATATAATGTGCGATTAAAAGATGAACAGCGTGAATGGGAAACACATTTAATATGCTATTAAAAGATGAACAGCATGAATGGGAAACACACATTTAATGTGCTATTCAAAGATGAACAGAGCGAATGGGAAACACACATTTAATGTGCTATTAAAAGATGAACAGAGCAAATGGGAAACACACGTTTAATGCGCTATTGAAAAAGGAACAGAGCAAATGGGCAACACACATTAAATGTGCTATTAAAAGATGAACAGCGCAATTGGGAAACACACATTTAATGTGCTATTAAAAGATGAACAGAGCAAATGGGAAACACACATTTAATGTGCTATTAAAAGATGAACAGCGCAATTGGGAAACACATTTAATGTGCTATTAAAAGATGAACAGCGCAATTGGGAAACACACATTTAATGTGCTATTAAAAGATGAACAGCATGATTGGGAAACACACATTTAATGTGCTACTAAAAGATGAACAGCACAATTGGGAAACACATTTAATGTGCTATTAAAAGATGAACAGAGCAAATGGGAAACACAAATATATTGTGCTATTAAACGATGAACAGCACGATTGGGAAACACACATTTAATGTGCTATTAAAAGATCAACAGCACAATTGGGAAACACATTTAATGTGCTATTAAAAGATGAACAGCGCAATTGGGAAACACACATTTGATGTCCTATTACCCTTAAGATTCCAGTCCAGTGACCTCAGCAATAACCCCTAATATGACTGCACCCTATGTGATGCTCGAACACATTCCAAACTAGAACGGCACTCAGTAGAGAGCATACCTCCGGCAGGTGGACAGTTTACGTTTTGAGTAGACCAGAAAATCACAATACAGAATCACATTTAATCAAAATAATCTGTCCACAACTTTTTGAGATATCCAGCTATGTATAGTTTTTGACCCTATCGCCCAATGGTGAAGAATCACTTAAAAAATTCTACTAGCCGTATCCGGATCCGGATCTTCACCAAAATTGAATTAATTCTTCCGTGTCATACACACAACCTGTCCACCAAGTTTTGTCCAAATCCATCCATAACTTTTTGAGATATCCTCCTATATGTTGGTTTTTATCCCCATCACTCATTGGTAAAGAATCACTTAAAAATTAAATAATTCTCATATCCGAATCCATATTCAGATCTTAACCAAAATCGAATCATCCTTTTCACATATGCTACGTCTCTGCCAAATTTAGTCCAAATCCGTCTGTAACTTTTTGAGATATCTTGTTCACAAACGAACAAGCAAACAGACAGACAGACAGACAGACAGCGGTGAAAACATAGCCTCTATCCACCTTTGGTGGTGGAGGTAACAACAAGTTACCAAAACAGCATTTGGTGGGTAGATGTTGTTGAGTGTATGAAGTAAAAGGCATTGAAACACAATCCATACAAATATAACAGACAGGCCTGCATGAAGTCTAAGGGTAGAACAAAAGGAGAACTTCTGCAGCATCTTTCATATGATCGGTACCTTTAACTGCTAATGTTTTGAACTTGGCGAACTCAAATGAGCATCATGAAGCTCCCTCCACTCGAGAAAGGGGAATCCTACTATTCATTTGGAATTGGTCACTGGCTTTGACACCAATACATTTTTTTTATTATGAACCCAAGGCATCAAAAAGCTACACATATCGAACAAACACTTTCAAATGGAGAACCGCGTCGCCATTAGAGAATTTAAATTGCATCAGATCTGACAATAAATGTGAACTGTTGCTCCCAGTTTTCGGGCTAGGTGACGGAAGACACTATTTGTATTTTTGCCACCCCCATCCTTAAGCTGTTTGGAATCCGTCGGGCCACGATTCTAGTAACCCTAGTATTCTTTTGAACTACAAGTGAATACTTTGAGAATAGTAAGAAGATTATCATAACCTTACCAGCCTAGGTGGTGGAATAGTTGTTGAAGACCTAGTGTGTTGAAGTTCACCTTGTAAGGAAACATACATATCAAGAATGGATTTCATCCGAGATGAAGAAAGCCAATGCAGTGATTTTCATGTAAAGTCTGATTTTAACTATGAACATCCCAAGAAAGGTCACTCACTGCAAAGGGCTGCTTTGTAAAATCTGATTAGAAGATATATTACGAGAATGCATCAAGACCTGGGTGGTTGCCTCAACAATGATGCCTCGTCATCAACAAACTGTCATACTGGTGTCTCACAGGCAGAGCGAAGCATCAATGTGTGTGTGACGTACTACGTATGAATGACAAATTCCCCCACAGTTTAGGAAGAGATTTTTATAATCCGGCTTAGATAATGGCAAACAATGGCCTACCATTTTCGAAAGGTGCCACCACACAGCTGGAGAGTGAGCCTTTTAGGGTCATTATGTAAAGACATGCCAAGATCTTTGCATTTCGATGGAATGAAAGATACATCTCAAAATGAACATTCAACGTTTTTGAGATTGAAACCGATTAAATAATTGTTTTACTTTCACATAAAATTTGAACAGCATCACCGAATATGGAATAATCAGCCAAGTGAAAATGACGGTTATAACCAGGGTTGCTGGCAGGTCATTGATGAGTGTCTGCCGTGTGGATGTTGAGTGCTTGTAACGCAATGTAACAATAAAATGAGTGTGAAATTGATCGGGCCATTTACATGAGAATTACGGCGAAGATGATTTGGGAACAAATTCAGCAAGGTTCAACTTGATGGCAGAAGTAAATTAGATGTGCCAGTAAGATAATATTTGCTTGCGCAGCTTGACCCTGCGTGACATTAATCTTAAGCTCGTGGGCTAACACCAAGCTATTTCTCTCTATTCTTCTTTTCTTTGAATTTCACTCTATTTCTAGTTGTCTTCTGGTGGTGCATGGATGTTAACTCATCGTTTCATTCGGCCGCAGACCTCAGCTAGTAACTATATATATATATATATATATATATATATATATATATATATATATATATATATATATATATATATATATATATATATATATATATATATATATATATATATAATATCGACGAGTGGAGTATGTTTACAAGGCTAACCCCCGCTCTAGTAGGGAAAATGGCCTTTAAAATGCATGTTGTTGTGTTGTTGTTGGAGTATGTTTACACATTGTGTAAGCAATAACGAACTATGATCCGTATGTAGGTACATAATAAATAGAAGCCTTATTAGCAAGGCAGCTCAGCAATTTTTGGGGGAACGACTTTACAAAAGTACCATTTTTATTTTAGTGGTTCATTGGACCATATGCAACAGAATTAGGACCGGAGGCAAGACATATACAGTGTTTTTCATCTTTTATTGGACAAAAACGAAAAATCGCACTTTTGCGCAAATACGACTCGCACAGCATAATATCGAGCCATACATTTATGCAAATAAATCATCAGCTATTGGAGTTAGACTAAAATCGTAAATACATAAATTGCTGGACAAATTACCTTGAACAACATGTTGTCTGTTCTAAAGCTATATTGTCATTACATCCTTGTAGTTGCGTACATGTTAGATATATGAGAGGTGCGCGAGTCACAAGTATAACACATTTGTATAAACACTCGGTATTATATTACTAATTATTATTACATGGAAGCGTAAGATTTATTATGCAGGCATGCATAAGTTTTACAAATAACACTGCATGTAATGAAATAAAAGTTAGCCTCCTTGTTGAAAATATATACGTAATATTTTTGTCATTGAACATTCGAGATTGGTTATGAAAGGAACGAGTCACTTTTCACATTTACAACTACATAGTTCTGTGCAGCTCCAGCCTGCCTTCTTACACGAACATCTGGCAGTGCAGCCAGTGGTAGCCTTGCAGTTGCATTTCACCAGTTCCGCACATACATTGGATGCCACTGGCAACGTTGTCCACAAAGGAGAAGAACACTGTATATTTCTTGCCTCCGGTCCTAAATCTATTGTATATGGTCCTAGGCTGCTGGGCCATAGAAGTTCACGGTTCACGTTTCACGTTGCACGTTTCACGGTTCACGCGTGTAAAGAAAAGTGGACAAACGTAGTATGACTTGCTCTGGGCCATAGAACGCCTTTCATGTTTCACGTTTCACGTGTCACGTTTCACGCGTGAAAGGCGGAATGAACATGCACACTTTTTCTATGCGTGAAAACGGAGATCTCGGTCGACCTGATTATTTTTAGACTGACATCCGGGCAAATTTCTGACATTAGACTGACATTAGACTCGCTAGACTACTAGACAAATTACCCTAGCCTAGGTCATCACGACCAACACCACATTATCCAAATTAATAGGTACCAACCTGAGAGTAATGATGAGCTGTTGTTCTGCTTCGATCGATTTTCTCCAGTTTGTTTGACCTGGCTGTAGATGTTCCAGGACGAGGGTCTTCAAGGCATCGTAAGTCCTGTATGACATCCTGGTATAATTGAAAAACAGTTCTTCATCGGGATTGTCAAGCAGATAACGGAATGTTCGGTGGAATTCACCACGGGTTTCTCTCAGAAGGAAGTGCTCTCGGCTCCAAATTCTGTGCCTTTTTCTCTTCCTCCGTCTTAGTAGAAGCAGAATGAGGCAATCTTCTTCATCCGAAGAGTCCATGTTGACGGTTACTCGGCCAAAGCAGAACTGGCGCGCAACACGTGAACAGCCAAGCGTGAAATCCTATGGCCCAGGGTCCGATTGTTCACGTGAACGTGAACCGTGAAACGTGAAACGTGAAACGTGAACCGTGAACTTCTATGGCCCAGCAGCCTTAGGATGGATATAATGGACCACCAAAATAAAAATGGCGCTTTTGTCAAGCCGTTCCCCATTTTCGATAAATATGCTGCTAAGCTGCCTGACTATATGATTATAGCCAAGCATCACCAACCTCCTGCTAGATATTGTTACGGGTCGCGGACAAGATGTTACTTTGGGCCGAGCGGATGGTCAACCGCGACCGTTACAGGATCCCCGATTAGCCCGACTCCCCCAACGTTGACCAAATCGCGCCACAGATATTCAATATGGAAACCTCTAAAGCGACCGAAAGAGAAGGAAGAGAGAAGAAGACAGAGTTCGGAGGAATAACAGGATTTATTATACACACAAGCAAAAAGAAGGAGCGATCAAAGTTATTTACAAGCAATGGATGGGAGAAGCAGTCACACAGTGAATCGTTAGCTTATCTATGCAGTTTACTTAACCCCAGGACAACGATTAAGACAGACGACGTTCACACTTACACGGGGGAAATTGCAGGCAGGAATGGCAGAGGTGGGTTGCTGGAGAGGGAGGCAGGGTCAGGTCCCTGCAACCGGCAGGGCTGGAGGTAGCAGCTCCCACTCTTCGCGTTTTTGGCGGGAAAACCCTCGGTCGCGTCGACGCTGCTGATGCTGTGGACGTCACGCACTGGCTCGGTCACACCTGCTCCTCTCCTTCTGGTGGAGCCGTCTCCCTCCTCTCAGCGCGTCTCTCCAAAGCTTGTTCCATCTCCAAGTACCTCTCCTTTTTGGAGCGTCTCTCATCTCTCATCTCACAGCTCATCTCTCATCTCACAGCTCATCTCTCATCTCCTCTCATCTCACCTCATCTCATCTCATCTCATCTGCTGAAGCAGTCCCTTCCAGTCGCTTTTATTACTCGGGTCGGAATCAAGCTGCCGGCTGCGAGGGCACGCCTACCGGGTCGCTCACCGCGGTGCTGGTTGGCTGTTAGGGCTGTCCGATTCCCCCTTTGATCATGACGACGTGCCACGCCCGTGAGTTGGCGGCTCCTACCCCCCTCTTCTCCGAGATTAGCACATGGGCAATGGCGGCTTGCGGGATTGAACACCACTCGCACCGCTTTTGAAAGGAACTTTGGAGAGCGGAGATGATTGGGGAAATTGAAAGGGGCCTACGCTTATTTCGTTTGATACAATGCAGAGTCAATCTAGTGGGAAACACATATTTAGCCTACATAGAATAAGGAAATAAGCTATTTTAAAAAGATATATCGTGGCCTGTCTGTAGGTTCATGGAATTAACTAGGGGGACGTCTTTCGATCTTATTTACTCTACGAGGGCCAGTTAAAACACAGCAAACCAGTTCTCACATTCTTTACACTTTCCAAATTCGTTACAATATCAATTGAGGGGTTTTTTGGCAGACGCGTTTAGTGGTTTTTTTGTCATAAGTTTTCATTTACGGACGCTTTTTCTTTTTTTTAATTTGCAGACATTATCGTCATGTTTATTTCACAGTTTACAGTTATGGAAATTACAATTTTCAAATGCTAAATATTGATTGTGCTAGATAACAATCAATATCTAGCATTCCACAAACAACTCTAGAAATGCTAGATTTGAAGCTTGGAGATGCATATTTGATGAGCAATAAGGGCATTAAAATGGGCAAAATGCCAAAAAGTCACTTTTCTGACCATGGCACCCAACTTTGATAACTCACTGTGTTTTCCTGGGCCGAGATATTGTGGTGAACTTTTTCCCCACTCCACCATACATTTGTCTACCAGTAGCCAAAAGTTCAAGTCGCACATTTTCCTTGGAACGAAAAGTGTTTTCTAGCCACTTTTTGTCTGACTGGCTCTGGCCAAAATGCTTCAATTCTGTGTTTGAATCTATATATCTGGGTTTTTCCCGACACCTTTGTTCTTTGTTCCTTTCACAATTTTTACCCTGCGCTCGTGAAGCGAAAAGCGAGGTTAAGCGTTCAGTTACGTACGTGTGCCGTGTGCCGTGTCTGCATTATAAAAATTCATTTTCTCGGCAACTGTTGATCCGATTGATATGAAATTTTACCTAGGAGCGCCTCTGCCTGTGGATTTTTTTGCTGATAATTATGACGTCATAGGTCACGTGGTACGGACGCCATCTTGGAAAAAGATTACACCTCTATATCTCCCAAACCGCTTAATGGAAAAAAAATTGTAACATAGCTCATTGTCAAGTACGCACCATGGGGAATAAGATATGTTAATAATGATATCATAGGTGCCTCCATTATGATGTCATAATTCGACAAGTACAACACTTGATCTGATCAGTATGAAAAAAAATATTTTCCTCTTGAACTGTTAGTCTGATGAACACGAAATTTTCAGAATATGAGCGGCTCCTGTAGAATTGTTCTAATGATAATTATGACGCCATTGGTCACGTGGTACCGGCGCCATCTTGGAAAATCGAAAAAGGTTGCACCTCTATATTGTTGCAGATCCCGGGTTTGTCGACGTACTAAGGGGTTTATTATCCCGCTCCCCCTCAAACTCTGGGTCCACTGAGGCCGTCGACCGCGACTAAGCTCGTGATCGACGGATTGCTAAGCAATTCCGATCGCCAACCTCCCAACCACGAGCCAAAGAGTCTGCTGGTCAAATAATCTCAAATACCTTCAAGACACGCGACCGAAGAAACCGGGGATCGAACCCTCGCTTCCCACACTTTATTGCGTGCCGATGGGATTTGCATGGTGTGGAAAGCGGTGTTACCTGACGTGATTTACAGACCTAATTCAAGCCAAATTCGGTCTCGGATGATGCTAGGCCAATGGCGAAAAGCCGTACCCGAACAGGTTTGAAAGCAACAACAAAATGTACAGCCTTTTATTTACAAGGCAATAGAAAGAGACGAAGATGCAGCATTATTAATTCCTTACCTATAATAAACCCCACAGGCGCCTTCACACACTCACACACAGGGAATGACACACCGGTTATTCTCGTACCGATGGTGGTTTTCAGGGACTGACTCGAGGGTGGCAGCTTGGTGTGCACACTGCGCAGTTCGATCCTCGATCTGGATGTGCAGCCTGGATGAGGCAAGGTCCTAAGGACGAACCGCCGCCTCGAAGACAGTACGAACGACGAACTTCAACGCAGGTCAGATGAGCTTCAACGCAGGTTGGATGACCAGTTTCAAGATAGGTCGTGGGAGGGGCCAACGCTTCCAGGTCAGCCGGATCAGAGCGAGGGATCGGCGAAGAGCGATGGGCGTCGGCGAAGAGCGATGGTTCAACACTTTCAGGTCGGATCAGATAGACAAAGGGCGTCCGTGAAGTCAAAGCTGATGAGGGGCATCGGCGAAGCAAAAAGCAAGAGAGTCAGTGAAGCAAAAAGCAAGAGCGTGAAAATGCGATGGGCGGGGGTTTTTTATCAGACCTGAAAAGCTTCCAGAATGTTCCACAGCCTCCCATTGGCTGAGGTTGGTCATGTGCTGGCATTCAATCCCTCCTTTTTTTTTCTTTTCTTTTTTTGTTGTATACTGAATCGAGGCTCGTGAAAGAACTAACATTTACTTCACAAACAAATCAACCAGACAAACAAAATATATAAAAAGAGGGAGCGGAAGACAAGATGGGGAGAGAAGGGGAAGCACACAAACACAACATTTGAGAGCAGGGAGATGTGTGGAAGGGAGAGGGCTTGGGGGGAGGAGGTGTGGGAAGGGGGGGGGGGGGGAGGGAGACGTATAAAACACAAGGACACCAAGGACTTCCAGGACAGAAGTTGGTATTTCAAAAAAGTGGAATTGGGGTGAAATTAGCGGGGGTAGAAAAGATTAAGGTTTTGGATGGGGGAAGATAAGAGATGGTGGTGAACAGCTGTTTTAAAGACGTGGAGGGTGGAGTGGGATTGAAGAGAGTGAGGGAGTTTGTTACAGAGGCGGGAGAAAAGAGGAATGAAGGAGTGAAGGTGAGCAGAGAGTCTTGATTTTGGCAATTCAACTATAAGAGGGTTGCAGGCAGATCTTGTGCGACCTGTAGGAATATTTGCGGGACAGAGCCCAGAGAGAGCTGGGGGGGCAAGGCCAGAGAGGAGTCGGTAGAAGACGGAAAGACCACCAACCTGCCTGCGGTGAGTGAGTGAGAGGCCCTTGGAGTTAGCTTCATCGCGGGAGATTCCAATGATTCTGAATGCTTTGGTTTCAACAGTGTGAAGACGAGCTAGGTGTGAGGCAGGAGCACCAGCCCAGAGGGGAGAGGAGTATTCCATTGAGCTGCGGATGAAAGCCTTGTATGTGGTGAGGAGCTCAGGTGTGCCAAGGAAGGACTTCGCACGACGGAGGATGCCCAGTCGGCGACTGGCTTTGGAGGCCAGATTTGAAATGTGGTTTTCCCAGGAAAGATCATGGCAGATAGTGAGACCCAAAAGCTTGAGTGACAGAACTTCTTGGAGAGGATTATTCAGAAAGTGGATGGGAGGGTTGTCCAGTCGGTCTTTTCGGAGAGACATCGTCAGAGTGTGAGATTTGTCAGGATTGAAAGACATGTTCCACTTGTTTGCCCAGTCTGTGATTTTGTCCAGGTCTGCAGAGAGTGAGGACGCTGCAGACTGCCGATCTGAGGGATGAAGAATGGAGCGACAGAGAGTAGAGTCGTCAGCAAAGAGATAGAGAGGATTTTCAAAAGAGTCAGAGAGATCATTGATGAAGACCAGAAAAAGCACAGGGCCCAGAACACTGCCTTGGGGAACTCCAGCCTGAACAGGAAGAGGAGATGAGAGAAACCCATTCAGGGCCACACGTTGACTACGACTAGAGAGGAAGTCCGCCAGCCATGCGTGGAGATTTCCATGGATACCAAAAGAGGAGAGTTTGGTGAGCAGAGCGGGGTGCCAGACCGTATCGAAGGCACGTGATATGTCAAGGGAGACTGCTCTAATTTCCTGTTTGGCATTGAGGACCTCCATCCATTGTTGTGAAAGCAGAAGCAGCATGTCCAGAGTAGAGTGTCCATGTCTGAAACCAAATTGATGATCAGAGATCAAGCCATTGGAGAAGAGGAAAGATTTCATATCTGAAGCAATGATGGATTGCATGACTTTGCTGATAATTGGGAGAAGGCTGATTGGTCTGTAGTTGCTGGGATCTGTTTTTGCACCTTTTTGTGCAAAGCGGTGATGTTGGCAGATTTCCAAGCAGATGGAAGATGACCTTGAGCAAAAGAGAGGGTGAAGAGAACAGAGAGAGGGAGTGAAAGAGCGGAGGAACAGGATTTTAGGACCCGTGGGCTGATGCCGTCAGGTCCAGTTGCAGAATCCGAGTCGAGGGTTGACAGAAACTTTTCCACCTTGTCAGGAGGAAAGGACACAGAGTCCAGGAGCAGCTGGGTACGACTGGGTACAGAGAGGGATGGGTTTGGGCCACAAGATTTAGAGGCAAACACAGAGATGAGGCATTCAGCTTTTTCACGTGCGGAGTCAGCCGTCTGGCCATTTGAGGTGAGGGAGGGGATGGAGCGGGAACAAACACCAGAAACAGATTTGACCAGACGCCACCAGGATTTGGAAGAGGGAGACAGATAAGAGAGTTCGGTCCTGAGAACGGAGATATTGTTTCCTGGCTCTCCTGAGGGTGGACACACACTTGTTTCGGGCTTTGTGAAAGGAAATGAGATTTCCTTCCGTTGGATTTGCTTTCCAGGAGACGAAAGCAAGTTGTTTCTGGGCAATAGCCTCACCACAAGATTCCGTGTACCATGGATGGGAGGAAGGGTATGACAACTGAAGACGAGATGGGATAAATCTGTGCATGAGAGAGAGCAATTTACTTTGGAAGAATTCCCAGGATGAGTTGATGTCAGAGGCGGTAGCGATGGGAGACCAGTCCAGATGATTGATGGCTGCTTGAAGACCGTGCCAGTTGGCCTGAGTGAAATGCCAGACTCGTCGAAGCTGAGGAGGCTCTCTGAGAATGGTCAGAGAGATGTCCACTTTAACAAGCACATGATCAGAAGAGCCGATTGGAGCAGAAGAAGAGCAGCAGACATTTTCAGGGAAGTTAGTCATAACCAAGTCCAGAAGAGAAGATGCTCCGTTGACTGAAACTGACTCCTCCCCCTAGGAAGGTTTCAGTCCTCCTTCCCTCATTCATTCGGGAGGTTTGAAATCCTGCCTAAATCAACGCATATTGGTCTCGATTATTACACAATGGAAAGGGGATAATCTTTACATTCAATAAGAAACTAGAACGCCACTCAGTAGAGCGCATACTCCCGCCGTGGGTGGCTGCTGCTGAGCCCTATCTTCCAATGGCAAAAAAATCCTTCAAAAAATTCCTGGATCCAGAATAATATCCTGAGCTTCACCAAAAACTAATCAATTCTTCCTTATCCCAAGGGCAATCATCCCACCAACTTTCATCCAAATCCGTTCAGAACTTTTCCAGATATCTTGATCACAAACACACAAACACACACACACGGACGGACACGATCGAATGCATTACTCCCTGGCGGGAGTAATAACTAACTACTGCAGGCTACATGTTGTCGTGCAATTAACTATAGGGGGTTTGCTTTTATGGCAAAACTGCAACAATATCTTCAAAACCACTCCATGGGTTTTTCGAAGCTGTACCGATCTTCACGCCCTGCTCTCAAATGTTGTGCTTGTGTCCTTCCCCCTCTCCCCATCTTGTCTACCGCTCCCCTTATTTTGTGTTTTATGTGTCCGTTTGACTTTTTGTGTGATTAATGTTAGCTCTTTCACGAGCCTCGATCTTGTATACAAAAAATAAATTTAAAAAAAAGGGAAAAATTGAAACATAGCTCATTGTCAAGTACTCCCCTTGCGGAATAAGATATGTTAATGATGATGACCTCGGTGCCTTCGTTATGACGTCATAATTCGACAAGTACAACACTTATCCGATCATTGTGAATTTTTTTTTCTCAGCAAAAGTTGGTCTGATGGGCACTAAATTTTCACCATAGGAGCGCCTCCTCCTGTAGAATATTTTAATGATAACTAACGCAGGAATTAATGATATTTAGAGGAGAAAAACATCATTTAAGAATAAGAATAAAAGCTTTAATGCAGTAAAAAAAAAAATTCCCAAAAAAATTCCTGGATCCGGAATAATATCCTGAGCCTCACCAAAAACTAATCAATTCTTCCTTATCCCAAGGGCAATCATCCCTTCAACTTTCATCCAAATCCGTTCAGAATTTTTCCAGATATCTTGTTCACAAATACACAAACACACACGGACGGACACGATCGAATGCATTACTCCCTGGCAGGAGTAATTATGACGTCATATGTCATGTGGTATAGGCGCCTTCTTGGAAAAACCGAAAAATGTTGCACCTCTATATCTCCAAAACCGCTGCACGGAAAAAATTTAAACATGGCTCATTGCCTGGTAAAGAACTCTGCATGGGGAATCGGTGTTGTTAACGATGACATCATTGGTGCCATAATTATGACGTCATAATTAAACAGGGACAACGCTTAGTCTGATCAGTTTGAAATGTATTGAGCGTGATCCATGCAACAATTATATTAGAGAGTATAAATTTATGATGTCATCGCTCACGTGGTCTGGCAGCCATATTTGATCAAATAAAATAAAAAACGTTCAAAAACAAAAAGAGTTGGCTCACACCAAATTTACTGCAAGGTAAGTATTCTATAAATACCATCTAGTTTCTACTTTTTCACATTTCTCTTTATTCATTCTAATTCTTGCTTTTTCCTTTCTTTTATCTATTTTACTCTTTATGTGTCTTTTCATCTATCTGTCTAAGGTAGACAACTCTTGTATGGTGCTGTTCTCTATTGCGTATGGTGCTGTTTTTTTGTTTTTTTTTGGTTTTTTTTGTATACTGAATCGAGGCTCGTGAAAGAGCTAACATTTATTTCAAAAACAAATCAACCAGACAAACAAAATATACAAAAAGAGGGAGCGGTAGACAAGATAGGGAGAGAAGGGGAAGCACACAACATTTGAGAGCAGGGAGAAGTGTGGGAGGGAGAGCGCTTGGGGGCAGGAGGCGTGGGAAGGGGGGGGGGGGGGGGGGAGAAGTATAAAACACAAGGGGACCGAAATTAGCGGGGGTAGAAAAGATCAAGGTTTTGGATGGGGGAGGATAAGAGATGGTGGTGAACAGCTGTTTTAAAGACCTGGAGGGTGGAGTGGGATTGAAGAGAGTGAGGGAGTTTGTTCCAGAGGCGGGAGAAAAGAGGAATGAAGGAGTGAAGGTGAGCAGAAAGTCTTGATTTTGGCAGTTTAATCATAAGAGGGTTGCAGGCAGATCTTGTGCGACCTGTAGGAATATTTGGGGGACAGAGCCCAGAGAGGGCTGGGGGGGCAAGGCTAGAGAGGAGTCGGTAGAAGACGGAAAGACCACCAACCTGCCTGCGGTGAGTGAGTGAAAGGCCCTTGGTGTTAGCTTCATCGCGGGAGATTCCAATGATTCTGAACGCTTTGGTTTCAACAGCGTGAAGACGGGCTAGGTGTGAGGCAGGAGCACCAGACCAGAGGGGAGAGCAGTATTCCATAGAGCTGCGGATGAAAGCCTTGTATGTGGTGAGGAGCTCAGGTGTGCCAAGGAAGGACTTCGCACGACGGAGGATGCCCAGTCGGCGACTGGCTTTGGAGGCCAGATTTGAAATGTGGTTTTCCCAGGAAAGATCATGGCAAATAGTGAGACCCAAAAGCTTGAGTGACAGAACTTCTTGGAGAGGATTATTCAGAAAGTGGATGGGAGGGTTTTCCAGTCGGTCTTTTCGGAGAGACATCGTAAGAGTGTGAGATTTATCAGGATTGAAAGACATGTTCCATTTGTTTGCCCAATCTGTGACCCCGTCCAGGCCCGCAGAGAGTGAGGAGGCTGCAGACCGCCGATCCGAGGGATGAGGAATGGAGCGACAGAGAGTAGAGTAACGTTGGACCCACTTATTCCATTACATGGTGGTACATTGGCCACACTTATCTCATTGTCTCCACCCATCATTGACTCCATCTACATCTCGCTGTCTGATAATATGGACCAACTTCTATCTACCCATCCCAACTCTCTCTTCCTCATATGTGGTGATTTCAACTGTCACCATGCCAGTTGGCTGGGGGTGGGTACCTCTCTCACCAGCCATGGCTCTTCAGCAAAGGACTTCTGTGACTCACTGGGACTGACACAATCTGTCAATTTCCCAACCCGGATCTCAGTCAACGGAGAATCTTCTCTTCTGGACTTGGTTATGACTAACTTCCCTGAAAATGTCTGCTGCTCTTCTTCTGCTCCAATCGGCTCTTCTGATCATGTGCTTGTTAAAGTGGACATCTCTCTGACCATTTTCAGAGAGCCTCCTCAGCGTCGACGAGTCTGGACTCCATCTTCGTTCTGTCTGTTCTCATCTTGTGTAATACTGCGCATTGTTATTTGCATATTCTGTATCTATTATCTTATTCTAATATCTACCATCGCTTTCTTTGTCTTGCAGATTGATTGTTCATCGTTGTTGCTAATAAACCTGCATTCAATTGATACATTCTTGTTTATAAGGAGAAGTTTATTCTTCCAGAAAATTTTCTGTAGGTCTCACTTGGTTGCACCTGGTTGGTTTGTGGGTTGTGGAGTAGCCGCTGAAACCCAAATCCTCTCAAAGTTCCTCCTGATGATTCTATCTTTGATCTTTACTTATCCAAGTTTCTCCTGGTGACTCCATCTTTGATATTTGCTTATTCAAGTTTCTCCTGATGATTCCATCTTTGATTTTTGCTCTTTGCTTATTCAAGTTTCTCCTGGTGACTCCATCTTCGTTCTTTGCTTATTCGAGTTCTTTCTGTTGACTCCATCTTAGCTCTTTCCTTATTAAAGTTTCTCCTGGTGACTCCATCTTAGCTCTTTGCTTATTCAAGTTCCTCCTGATAACTCCATCTTAGCTCTTTGCTTATTCAAGTTCCTCCTGATAACTCCATCTTAGCTCTTTGCTTATTCAAGTTCCTTCTGATGACTCCAATGCAGCATTTGGTTTTCTGTTTGATTTGCTTCCAAATATTGTCCCCAACCCCTCCCTCTCAATAGTCACCCTTCTCTATCATACTCAACTGCTCCTTAACTCTGTGTCTTTTGCTCCTGAGAAGGTGAAGAAGATAATTTCAACCCTTGACTTTGATTCTGCAGCTGGAGCAGATGGCATCAGCTCATGTGTCCTAAAAAACCTGCTCTTGCAAATCCTCTCTGCCCTTGTCACCCTATTATTTGCCATAGAACATCTTCCATCTGCTTGGAAATCTGCCAACATCACTGAATTACATAAAAAGGTGCAAGGACTAATCCCCTTAACCACATACCATTAATCTTACTTTCAATCATCAGTAAGGTCAGGCAATCCATCATTGCAGTTGACATGAAATTCTTCCTTTTCTCCAACAACCTCATCTCAGATCATCAGTTTGGTTTCATACCAGGTCACTCCACCCTGGACATGCTGCTTCTACTCACCCAACAATGCATGGAGGCCCTCAATGTCAGACATGAGATCAGGGCCGTCTCTCTGGACATACATATCTCGTGCTTTTGATACAGTCTGGCATCTGCCTTACTCTCCAAACCTTCTGCCTATGGCAACCAAGTCCAACTACACAACTCCAAGGCTTAATGACTTCCTCTACTTTCATAGCCAACATAATCCTTTAATCTCAACTGAATCTTTTCATCTTCTCTCCTTGTCAAGTGTGAAATGCCCCCAAAGCATTGTTCTGGGCTGTCATATTTCTGATCTTCATCAATGATCTATATGACTCTCTAGAAAATCCCCTTTATCTATTTGCTGATGACTCCACCCTCTGTCGTGACTTCCCTCGTCTTTCAGATAGTCAGGCTGCAGCCTCTTCCCTTTCTTCAGACCTTGAAAAAAAAATCACAAGCTGATCAAACACTTGGAATATTTCTTTCAATCCTGACATATCTCACGCTCACTATCTCTCTCCAAAAGGAGAGTCTGGCAAACCCTCCCATCTACTTTCTTAGCAATCCTCTTGAGAAAGTTCAGTCATTCAAACTCCTGGGTCTCATTGTCAGCCATGTTCTTTCTTGGGCAAAACACATTTCAAAGTTGGCCTCCAAAGCCAGCTGCTAAATGGGTATCCTCTGTCGTACAAAATCCTTACTTGGCACACCTGAACTCCAATTCACCTACAGGGCTGTAATCTGCAGCTCGATGGAGTACTGCTCTCCCCTCTGGGCTCGATCCCCTTCCTCACACCTTGCTCAGCTTCACACTGTGGAAACCAATCTTGCACCAATCACCTCCTTTCTGGTCTTGCACCCTAAGCTCTTTCCATGCATTGTCCCCTTCGCCATACCCCCAGGTTTACGCAGGGCTCACACGGTCCACCATCAACCCCCTTCTGATGAATCTACCTTAATCCAGGATCACTGCTCATCTCCACTCATTTATTTCTCTTTTTCCCATCTGTAGAATCAATTTCCACATTCTATTCAAACTCATTCTTCCCTCCAGGTCTTCAAGATAGCTGTTGAGTGCCATCTCAGATCGTCTCCAATCCAAAACCATAATCATTTCTACCCTCGCTAACCCCTTCACCACACCCCAATCCCTCCTCCTTCCAAATTTCCAGTTTTCTCTTCTGTATATATCTTGTCCACCTCATGCATCCTCTCTGCCCCCCATTCCTCCCACACCCATTATTTCTCTACCTCCCTCTGTCTTAGCCTTCAGTTCTGCTGTTGGTGTATCCTCCCTCTCTCAGCTGTTCCTTTTGTCCTGTTTATGTCGATTGATTTGTTTATGTATGAAATAAATTGTGAAAGAGGTTTATTTATTTGATGAAGTGGAAAACAAGTAAAACAAGAATGAATGATCAAAATTGGCTCTTTGTTGAACACTTTTCAGGTGTCGTGATTTTAAATGTAAAAACGTCAAAAGTTCAAAAATAAAACTATTCTTTATCTTATTATACGTGGCTTGGCAATACATACAGTGTATATCGTTCCAGTTTACATTGCTATTCGTGGCATGGCAATATATATATATATATTTTATTTTTTTCAGAAAATACATACAAGTTGTTTCAAGCCTGTAAAATCACATTATCAATGTTCAACTTAACCACTATTTTTGGCTCATAAATAAAGGGATCGCATATGTCTCCCTCCTGTGTTGCATTATTACTGCAATGATGGTGTTGTTTTTTTAAAATCTGTTTACTGTTGTGTGTTTTAGCAATTTAGCCTGTCATCAGTCCCATTGTCTCCATTTCAACAATTGATGGGTGATGTATCAATCATCATCGTTTTGTTTTATCAATCCTGTAAACATACTGGCTATTCTAACCTTCTTCTCTGCTGTTCCCCAACATGTAACATGTATCAGTACCTGCGCCACTGAAGGTGGACAGAGGTTATATTTTCATCCATGTCTGTTTGTTTCTTTGTCTGTCTATGAACAGGATATCACAAAAAGTTGTGGACGGAATCAGATGAAATTTGGTGGAGAGGTTGAGTGGGTATGTCATGGACTAAGGGTGTGTGTGTCACGGACTAAGAGTGTGTGAGTCACGGACTAAGAGTGTGTGAGTCACGGCCTAAGAGTGTGTGTGTCACGGACTAAGAGTGTGTGTGTCACGGACTAAGAGTGTGTGTCACGGACTAAGAGTGTGTGTGTAACGGACTAAGAGTGTGTGTGTAACGGACTAAGAGTGTGTGTGTCACGGACTAAGAGTGTGTGTGTCACGGACTAAGAGTGTGTGTGTCACGCACTGAGAGTGTGTGTCACGCACTGAGAGTGTGTGTCACGGACTAAGAGTGTGTGTGTAACGGACTAAGAGTGTGTGTGTAACGGACTAAGAGTTTGTGTGTCACGGATTAAGAATGTGTGTGTCACGGACTAAGAATGTGTGTGTCACGGACTAAGAATGCGTGTGTGTCACAGACTAAGAATGTGTGTGTCACGGACTAAGAATGCATGTGTGTCACAGACTAAGAGTGTGTGTGTCACGGACTAAGAGTGTGTGTGTCACGGACTAAGAGTGTGTGTGTCACGGACTAAGAGCGTGTGTGTCACGGACTAAGAGTGTGTGTGTGTGTCACGGACTAAGAGTGTGTGTGTGTGTCACGGACTAAGAGTGTGTGTGTCACGCACTGAGAGTGTGTGTCACACACTGAGAGTGTGTATCACGGACTAAGAGTGTGTGTGTAACGGACTAAGAGTGTGTGTGTAACGGACTAAGAGTTTGTGTGTCACGGATTAAGAATGTGTGTGTCACGGACTAAGAATGTGTGTGTCACGGACTAAGAATGCGTGTGTGTCACAGACTAAGAATGTGTGTGTCACGGACTAAGAATGCGTGTGTGTCACAGACTAAGAGTGTGTGTGTCACAGACTAAGAGTGTGTGTGTCACGGACTAAGAGTGTGTGTGTCACGGACTAAGAGCGTGTGTGTCACGGACTAAGAGTGTGTGTGTGTCACGGACTAAGAGTGTGTGTGTGTGTCACGGACTAAGAGTGTGTGTGTCACGGACTAAGAGTGTGTGTGTCACGCACTGAGAGTGTGTGCGTCACGGACTAAGAATGTGTGTGTCACGGACTAAGAGTGTGTGTGTAACTGACTAAGAGTGTGTGTGTAACGGACTAAGAGTGTGTGTGTCACGGACTAAGAGTGTGTGTTTCACGGACTAAGAGTGTGTGTTTCACGGACTAAGAGTGTGTGTGTAACGGACTAAGAGTTTGTGTGTCACGGATTAAGAATGTGTGTGTCACGGACTAAGAGTGTGTGTTTCACGGACTAAGAGTGTGTGTGTCACGGACTAAGAGTGTGTGTTTCACGGACTAAGAGTGTGTGTGTGTGTCACGGACTAAGAGTGTGTGTGTCACAGACTAAGAGTGTGTGTGTGTCACGGACTAAGAGTGTGTGTGTGTCACGGACTAAGAGTGTGTGTGTGTCACGGACTAAGAGTGTGTGTGTCACGCACTAAGAGTATGTGTATGTCACGGACTAAAGCATTTGATTTTGATGAATATCTGGATCCAGATACTAGGATTTAAAAAAGTGTTTCTTCACCAGTGAGAGATATGACTGAAACCGATGTATAATGTTCACGATATTTCAAAATGTTACGGACGGACTGGGCCGAAACCTGGACAGGTTGGGTGTGTGACGAGGAAGAAATGATTCAATTTTGGGGAAGATTCGGATACGGATACAGATAGGAGATTTAAAATATATATTTAAGTGATTCTTCACCATTGAGAGATGGTGCCAAAACGATGTACTGTATAGCACGATATCTCAAAAAGTTATAGACAAAACTTGGTGGATGAGTTGGTTCGGTGACAAGAACAAGCCGATTAGATATTGTTTCAGGTCCAAATGCAGATCCGGCCTATCAGTGGGATACAAAACAGAAACTGTTCATCCTGGCGAAGGTATGCGCTCTACCGAGTGCTGTTCTAGTTTTAATAAATGTCTTTTGAGAAGTAATTAAATAGTTATTGATTTCTATCGCCACCGTTTTAATTTATTTATTTCTATTTTAAAATCGACGTAAAATGTTGTTTTTTTTATCTATAAATCTGAACACTTTTGGTGATATATATATATATATTTCTGCTATCGTTTGACAATTTTTCCTTACAACCTTTTGCAACAATAACTTTTTAAAACATAAAAACTTTTTTATATCGTCTCTGAACCATTAGGGTAGTCGGCTACTTAATTTAAATGCTTTGTGTTGTGGTTTTAGGGGTTTTATTGTTTTGATACTAGTTTAAGTCCAACAGGACAGTACAAATATAACATACTTACCTTTAAGGTGTCCGATCTGCGTTGATTCCTTACTCGACTGTGAACTGTCATTTTGGTGTTTTGCAGGTAGGGTGTTGCATCACAAAGTGGACATTAATGGACATTACGCCGGATGTCCAGTGTGTTAGCATTAGCTGGTGGGTGTTAAAAATCCCACGGTGTTTCATAAATGGTGTGGGCTATTACCAAAAAAATAATAATAATCATCATCATAAACTTACAAAGTTTCACAAAAATAATAATAATAATTCCTGCCGAAAATCACCTTCAGTTGAATGTAAGGCCTAGCCAGCCGGTTCGTGAAAGACTTCGGCCAAAAACATTCCCTGGCCGACCGCACAGGAAGGCGGGATTCATTATAGCCATTAAAGAAGTCCATTTATTATTTCGATTTCAGTTTGACACAGACGATGAATTTGAACCTTCCTGACTTCACCGATTAAATTTAAAGGGTTCGTTTGATTGTGTTGAGATTTGGATGGTCTTGTTCATTTGTGTTCACAGTTCATAAGTCTAATTCCCAGGTGTTTGCTCGATCTAACAAGCCGTTACCTGTGTTTGAGATTATTTATCTTGGGACAAGAAAACTCTTTATGATTCCCCAATCTTTGTACACTGGCGATGGAAGGCCACCAGAGGGTGATATGTTTTCCTTATTCCAAATGAAACAACCTCTATCTGTCCGACACAATATGAAAGCAGCGGCAGAACAAATTATACGATTCTGTTTGTGATGTAAAAAAATTATATGGAGAGCGAATTTGTAGAATGAACACGATGAAACATTAATTTTTCAACCTCTCCAAATATTCAAAACATTTTATATACAGTATTTGCCATGGAAGTCAAAATGGCATCCACAATGTTTTTGATACCTTTAAACAACAATCTCATTCTCCTTTGTAAAATTAATCTACTTCGTACAATTATAATAAATAGACATCAATTGACGTTCAACAAATTCACATCAAATCTAAATAAACTGAATGCATCGATGATATTACCAAAGTCATTCACCCTCCTCTTCCTCTTCCTTCATCTCCCTCGCAACAATGGTCATTGTGACGTCACAGAATCAAGGGCATAGGTCGAGAAGATCTCCTCCGGATTGTTTGGGTCTGGAGCAATCTTACGCACAGGCCTATCGTCCATGTTGAACCATTTCCCAGAGGTCATGTCATCCTCATCTTCAGGGAAGATTAAACATGAGCTGCTTTTCCCAGAACTCTGAAAGAGAAGTCTGGCAGTTTTTTTATATAAGGGCTGGCCTTAACCTTACCTTTTCACTCTGGTTTTCCTGAAATCTGGCAGGTACAGAGATCCTGACCTATTACATTGTTACCTTGACTACTCCGTTTATCATGTCCTCACCTGCTCTCTTCACCAGGTCGGCAGTACAGCCACGCCTCGGTAATGATGCAACAAGCGGGACAAATTTGCAGTTGAATTTGGGTCATCCATAAATTTGGGATAGAGTGGGACCCGGTCCTTTTACGAGTCCCATTTGAACACTTGCCTCATGGGATTTGAGTTTCAAATCCCATATTATATGATTGATACCTCCCAATGACAGTATCCTGTATGGAAAAGCTCCAATACATTGTAGAGAAACGTTAGGTCATTTGGTCTTTGCCTGTCCTAGAAAGAATATTCGATTGTTGAGATGGCAGGGTGACATAAAGGAATGCACACTCTCATCTAAGCTGTCCTGCCTGCGTTCCATCTTGGCCCAGCTATAAACCACCATCCCGGTGTTTCACAGACAGGATGATTTATCAATGTGTGGGCCATCACTCGGATGGACGTTAAACTGGGTGTCCCATCTACCAGCATTCATTGTTGGATATTAAAGATCCCACAGTGTCCTTCGTGAAGAGTAGTCGAGCTATCACCGGCCTAAAGTCCAGGTGAGCTAAAAATTCTTACCACCCATCCCATGATATTTATCTCTGTTTGACCAATTTGGGCATATTGAGAAGTCCAGTTTACAGAGGTTGCCCACGACAACCAAATCCCTGTAACGGTGTTAGTACCCAACCCCACATCTCTGACAAGCCAGCGTCCTTCTAACCTCACCTCTTCAAGGTGTCCCACTCCTCAGCATCCCTCCACTTCATATACCCTCTTTCTGCATTCCCCTCACCCCACCCAATCATAGCTAAACTTCATCCGATCAAGATGAAATTTGTTGCGCACCATCTAGGGATAAACTTGTGGAGAAAAAATAATAGTGATGTCGTCATCGGTCATGTGGTTCGGCCGCCATATTTGTTTTAACACAAAAGCCTTAAAAATCACGAAAAGCATGTCCTGGCAAGTGTCTGCAACCTCTGATTGCTCTTTCTTGTTACCTCCGCCACCAAAGGTGAAGAGTTCTTTACAATGAGCCATGTCTCAATTTTTTCTATTCAGCACTTTCGGAGATATAGAGGTGCAACGTTTTTCGATTTTTCCAAGATGGCGGCCGAATCACGTGACCGATGACGTCATCATCAATTTTTTCCCCTCCACCAGTTTATGCAGTCTTGTCGCTCAAGAAATTGCATCTTGATTGGATGAAGTTTTGTACTTTTCGAAATTATCGAATTATGACATCATAATGGAGGCCTTGGATCGAGAGAGTTAAAAATTGGGCACAGTCTATTCCAGGGCAAGACAAATATGTGTGTAAAGTTTGGCGATTCTATGTGCAACGGTGTAGATGTAGTACTGCGCACAAACAGACAGACAAACAGACAGACAGACAAACCAACCAATCAACATACTTGACGGAATCTTTTCCGGCAAGTAACAAAGAAAAACTTTCGTTTATATATATAGAAGATATCGTCTTGTTTGTTAAATGGTACATGTTAAATACAATAGAAAGCTCGTCTTAACCGTGAAGGCTATAATGTCATTCTGACGAAGGGGTAATGCCCAAAACTCCTCCTAGCATCTCCTTGTTTCCCATGGTGGTTAGCATACTTCAATAAACATTCTTCCAATTCTACATCCATCATTTTAGATAATAATAATAATAATGATAATAATAATAGTTGAAACTGCGAGCAGTGATGCCGGGGACCAAGCCACCCCACTCTTATTGGACAAGTGATTGATTATGCCATTGTCAACGACAGCCCGGTCCTCATTATCTAACGTCTGAACTCAATCAATCACAAAATGAAGACTAGAATGGCACCCAGTAGAGAGCATACCTCCACCTGGTTGGCCACATCACTCAATGGTGAAGAATCACTTTAAAATTATACTAGCTGGATCCTGATCCGCATCTTTACCAAAATTGAATCGATTCTTCCTTGTCACACACACACAACCTCTCCAACAAGTTTCGTCCAAATCCGTCCACAACTTTTTGAGATATCCTGCTATGTATCGTTTTTGACCCTATCTCCCAATGGTGAAGAATCACTTTAAAAATTCTAGTAGCCAGATCCGAATCTGGAGCTTCACCGAAATTGAATCGATTCTTCCTTGTCACACACACAACCTGTCCACCTCTCTGCCAAATTTCGTCTGAATCCGCCACAAGTTTTTGAGATATCTTTTTCACAAACAAACCAACAAGCAAACAGACAGACAGACAGAGAGACACGGGTGAAAACATGGACTCTAGCCACCTTTGGTGGCGAAGGTAAAGATGCATTTTAAAGGTTTTCATGAAATCCAATATGGCCACCATGTCACATGACCTATGACACCATTCTTCTGATATAATTCAATTCATATGGCATACTGTAAGCGGTAAAAGTTTCAAGTTCCTCCGATCAACAGTTTGACCTACAGGTCGGATAAAGATTTCATGGAATTATAATAATCCGAACAATTTCAAAAGGGTACCCTTGGTCCCCTAATAATAATTTCGGTTATATTATCAAATAACAAACAAAAAGTTTGAAGACTAAGGATATTTGGTTTACATACGGCACACTTACTTCATATTCTCAAGTTATTTCTTACTAGCAGAGTACCCGTGGTAAGGGAGACCTTGTTCCAAGGATGCACCATGTTATTCTGACATTTCCTTTCGTTCTTCCTTTATTTGGGCGGTGTATAGGCAACTGACAGCTCCCTCAATCGCTCCCAAAAATAAAATAAAAACAACCCGGGTTACATGCATGAAGCAAAAACATGCCTACTGCTTATAATTTGAAACACCTCACTGCCCTGGAAAACAAACGTGGGGACAGGAATACTGACCTGTCAAGGGGACTTGTAATACCCTCTTCCACCTGGATGCGGCGCGACATGATACACCGTTACATAAACAATTTTCACCCCTCTTCCTCCACCCTTATGGCCACCGGCACAGATTAACAAGACCGAAAGTCTAACAGTGGCGTAGCCGGGCTTGTAAAATATTATAAACCACAAACACACATGATTAGCTTTTTAAACAGTCGCTAATGCCGTTGATAACATTAAGCAAAGAAATTTGGAGGAATCCAGACATCCATGAGGTAAGTTTTACTTATAGAACTGAGGGAAGATCTACTGTAATTTAGATCTCACAAGGGTTGGGTACGTACCGTTTTTTGGAAGAGACGTAACGCCGATGCTTTCGATATTTGATGGTCATTTTAACAATCGGTTTGTTTGTGTTTCACACTGAATGAAAGACGTAAAGGTAGAGCATGGCGATTGTGATATATGACAGGTTCGATGATATGATCGGCATGAAAGGCATATAAATCAACAAGGCGGTGTGTGGAGTGTCAGCCGCGGTACCGCCGTAATGACATCAGACTTAATCACATCACCCTGTCATGTGACCAGATCCTTAGCTCTGATTGGTATAAGTTTGAGGGGACATACATACATACAGACAGACAAACACTGTTCTAGATGGCTTTGCCATATGGGCTACACCATTAAAAAAACACCCCTATACATTAATTTGGCTCAGGCTGATACTATGTAGCAAGTCTGGATGTAATCGAGCCACAACTGTCGGAGAAGTAGCACGATAAACACACAAACACCGGTCCGTGAATTATAGTAAGGAAGCAGCTATGCTCTCCCTTTTTCCTTCCAAACTAACAGGATTAAAAATCAGTAAAAAGCAACATATTCATATATATATTCCACATATATTTGACCGATCCTTTCTCTTATTTATATACAGTATATATATATTATTATTATATTATATTTATTATTTATCAGTTTTTAAATTTTAATATGAGCAATGAAGTTTAAACAATCAAATATCAAATTTTAGCAATTCTTTTCTGTTACCGGTGTATTTATTATTATTTATCAGTATTTTATATACAGTATATATAATAGCAAGGAAGCACCGATTCTCACCCTTTTTCCTTCCAAACTAACAAGATTAAAAATCAGTAAAAAGCAACATATTCATATTGTTGTGGTTTTGCGAACCCTCCACTTTGTAAATATTGTAATATCCCTTATAAATAATCCCCTGTAAATATTCCCATTTTTGTGAAAGGTCAAAGGTCGCACCCTAGTTAGGCCACGAGCAACACGTAGCACACCATAGGATCTTCTTTAGTTATTTCATTAGTATGTGTTTCAGGTAAGGATTTGTTCCCAATAGTTGAATCTGCGTTGTATTAATTAAATAAGAGTAGGCCCCCTTTTCAAGTCGTATTGCGGCGTAGCCTTCCTCCAAATTGGGCTCCCTTGCTTGCCAGTAGCGTTCGCTGCCTGGCTCAGCCGCCATTACGCACGCGGTCAAGCTGGAGAGGCAGGGCGGACTGCCAAGAATGAAGGCGTGGCCCCTCAACGCCCCATCAAGGGGCAGACCAGTGAGCGCTCGCGACCACTCAGAGCCGAGCCCAGCTCACGGGTAGGCGGATCCAAAAGGCAAGCGGCTTGATACGCGAGTGGGCAATACAAGCGGGTGCGTGGGACTACTTCAAGGGATGAGCCAGAGAGATGAGTAAGAGAGGTGCCCGGGAGAACGACTCGAACCGATGCGAAAGGAGTCCTTGCTTGCCGTTTATGAACTATTGGAGTTAAACGCCACGCGCACAACTGGCAAAAGGCTAAGGGACAATTTATTACGTACGCCGCAGCCCAGTCTTCCCCCCCGCGATATAATTGTCCGCTCACGTTAAACGCCACGCGAAGCTGCCGGCCGCTTGCCGCGGTACGAGTGAACACCCGGAGCGTGGACCGGAGCGGAGCGTGAACCTGGGGCCGGACCTCGACGCCTACCATCTGCTTGGACCCTTCTCTTCCTTCCTTCCTACCATTACCAACTCCCGTGTAAGTCTGTCTGTATTGTCCTGGGCGTGTTAATTAAGAGTGTTTAAGGTTGCCCTGTGTCGTTTTATTTCCTCCTTTTGTACATTACCTCTTTCGTTTCCTCTTCATTAATGTACAATAAATTCTGTGTTCTTCCTTTATCTGGTTTCTTCTCATCCGATCGCTTTCGTCTTGTCCCCAATTGAATACCGGTGGCACGATATAGGAACCACTTATAATCGGGTCTAGTCTTTGATAACGGCCTGAGTCGTGGCTCGCTTCACTCGGCGTGTCTATTACAGCCGCGGCTCGGGCGAGGCACATTTCCTCGCTTACCGGGAGGCGCTGGTAATTAGGTAATAGGATAAATTGGCCTACCACCCTATTCAGCGCTGACCGGAAGTGACGTCATAGCTCCAGGACTCGGACGGCCAGCTTAATAGACGAGTGGATTAACGCCCCCCCCCCCACCCCCTCGGTAAGGGGAGCGCCGTAATCCGAGATCCGCAACAATATCTATATAATAATAGCGTAAGGACTCGACTTTGTTATCCCTTTTACGCCGCACCCAGTGACCCGATGCCCACGGCACTAATGGATTTACGATCTACGAACCGCGCTCTTTGTTTATCACATACAGCCATACTCGAAAAATCTGAATTAGCAGACGTTGGGGCCCATAAGCATCCGATTAACTACCGATACGACGCCATCTTACGACGCCATCGTAGTGGCGTCTGCTGGGCGAAGGCGAAGCAAGCCGTCCGCTGAGTGGACAATCCAGAGCATGCGTTTGTGCTGGTGTCGGCGATCGTTGTTCATATATGCACTCTTCATTCTCATCTTTCTTCCTAACTCTTACTCGGACAAGCAAATCCCCTATGCCATCCATAATGGTACACTCTATCCATACACCACATCCTCCCTTCCGTGGATTTTCCACGGGTTTCGGCTAGTATATATATATTCCACATATATTTGACCGATCCTTTCTCTTATTTATATACAGTAGATATATATATATATATATATATATATATATATATATATATATATATATATATATATATATATATATATATATAATATATATATAATTATTATATTATATTTATTGTTATTTATCAGTTTTTAAATTTTAATATGAGCAATGAAGTTTAAACAATCAAATATCAAATTTTAGCAATTATTTTCTGTTACTGGTATATTTATTATTATTTATCAGTATTTTATATACAGTATATATAATAGCAAGGAAGCACCTATGCTCTCCCTTTTTCCTTCCAAACTAACAAGATTAAAAATCAGTAGAAAGTAAAGAATATATATATATACAGTATATATATATATATATATATATATATATATATATATATATATATATATATATATATATATATATATATACAGTATATATATACAGTATATATATATATATATACAGATTTGGCATTTAATATGGAATATATTTTTTTCTTGACGGGTTTACTTTCTTAACTCAGTATGTCAATCTGGTGAGTTTCTTTTACACTTTGGTGATTTATTTGTTAAAAGAACCATGTCACTGATTGTCTGTCGCAGCAAGAAGTCAACAACAGGATTATATCACAGGTGGCGTGGCAAAATGTACGGACAGGTGCATTTGACGATTGGCTTCACAGTCGGGTATACAAGGGTTGTTGCGTTCTGTATTAATGGAAAACAACTGCTGCACATCTCCAAAAGTTATTGCCGCTTCCTCTGGAGATGGTCCGTCAACTCGACAATGCTGTTTGTCATGGAGTGGTGGCTTTACGAAATTACGGCATGAAAGAGCGTGCTATTGCTCGGCAGTATGGCATCACTCAAGGTCAGGTGTCAAAGATCCTGAAACGAAATGCTCAGAGGGGTGTCCCTACGCCAATACCGAGGCCAGGACGTCCCCGCAGAACCACAAGGAGGGATGATCGCCAGCTGCACCGGTTAGTCCGCAATGGCCGTACCAAGTCAGCTAATCGGCTTAGGGCTGAGTGGCAGCAACTGACAAATGTGCCTGGATCCAGAAGGCTAGTCAACCAACGACTGGTTCAAGCAGGCTATCGTGCCAGGCGTCCCCTGAGAAAGCCACGCCTGACCAGACAACACCGCCAGCGCCGATTGCAGTGGGCCAAAGAGCACCGTCAATGGCAGCCAGGACACTGGAATCACGTGATCTTCAGTGACGAGTCTAGATTTCTGGTCTATCGTCAAGATGGCCGCGTCCGAGTGCGCAGACAAGTGCATGAAGCCGACAACAAAGATTGTATTGTGCCAAGAGTCCAAGCTGGAGGTGGTGGGGTGACCGTTTGGGCTGCTTTTCATGCAGGGGGCAAAACTGACTTGGTTGTTCTGAATGGAAACCTGAACCAGTTCAAGTACAGGGCCATTCTGGAAGAAACATTGCTTCCATTTGCTCGTGCAGCCTTTCCAGGAAACTTTGTCTTCCAAGATGACAATGCACGGCCTCATCGTGCTCGCATGATCCAACACTTTCTTGCTGACCGTGGTGTAGAGCATATGGAGTGGCCTGCCATGTCCCCGGATGTGATTCCGATGGAGAACTTGTGGGCAGAATTAACGCGTCAAATCGACCACTTGGACCAGCAGCCGACCTCTGTGCGTGAATTGCAGCAGGCTATTGTCACTGCATGGCAAGCGATTCCTGTCCAAACATTGGCAAATCTAGTGGACAGCATGCCTCAACGTGTACGTGCTCTCCTGAATGCTCGTGGGGGTTACACGAAGTACTGAACTGTAATTTTACTGTCCGTAATCCCAGTCGTAATTTAACTTTTGTTTTTGTTAAAAAAAAATTTGGCTAATGTGCAAAATAAAGAGATACTTCTGGAAAACATACAGAAGTTTAACACACTACTGTCCATGAATTGAGTTCGATTTCAGTTTACATCACTTTCAAGGATCAATTTATTTGTTTCGAAATGTCAAATGTGGTTTTTGTTTCTTTTAAAGGTCACATTAACAAAATCGAGAATAATTTCAACATAATTCCAATGAACTTTTGGTTCGAAGACATCTTGAAAAGTAAGTTCAACCCCACAAAAAAAATATTCCATATTAAATGCCAAGTCTGTATATATTGCGCTCGCCTCACCAAGCGTCGATACTGAGGAACGGGCTTATTTTAGCTGAGGCTAATGACTGTACCTGAGTTGCTGTGTTGTCATGATTTTCACCAATCATAATAATACAAACAATTACTTTGCACAAATGTATTTGTTGTGTTTGTGATATTACATTTTTATAGGCAATTTAGGTTGAAGATTTAGGTTGAATGTTTTTTTTTCAAGAAAGAACCCCTCATCACATACATAGGGAAGGGGTAGGTGCAGACTGGAAGTTTGGGACGATTACATCTCACCACCACGTAATTCAAAACACCTCACCACCAAGTAATTCAAAACACCTCACCACCATAAAACACGTAATAAAAACACCTCACCACCACGAAATTAAAAACACCTCACCACCACGAAATTGAAAACACCTCACAGCCATCAAGTACGTAATAAAAACACCTCACAGCCATAAAACACGTAATAAAAACACCTCACCACAACGAAATTAAAAACACCTCACAGCCATAAAACACGTAATAAAAACACCTCACCACCACGAAAATAAAAACACCTCACAGCCATAAAACACGTAATAAAAACACCTCACAGCCATAAAACACGTAATAAAAACACCTCACCACCACAAAATTAAAAACACCTCACAGCCATAAAACACGTAATAAAAACACCTCACAGCCATAAAACACGTAATAAAAACACCTCACAGCCATAAAACACGAAATAAAAACACCTCACAGCCACGAAATTAAAAACACCTCACCACCACGTCATTTAAAAACACCTCACCACCAAGTAATTCAAAACACCTCACCACCACATAATTAAAAACACCTCACCACCACGTAATTATAAATACCTCACCACCACGTAATTCAAAACACCTCACCACCATGTGATTTAAAAACACCTCACCACCATGTGATATTAAAACACCTCACCACCACGTCATTTAAAAACACCTCACCACCACATAATTCAAAATACTCACCACCACGTGATTCAAAACCACCACAACGTTATTAAAAATACTTCACAACCACGGAAACAAAAGTTTGAGGGAGTCGTTAAGTGACAACACAGACACTGCCCAGATGTGTAGATATATAGATAAACGACTGTACCCGAGTTGCCGTTTTGTCATGGTTTAAACCAATCACAATTCAAACAATTATTTTGCACAAATGTATTTGTAATATATGTGATATCACATTTTATAAACAATTGAAGTTGAAAAAAAAAATTCCCCCAAAAATTCCAATTTTTTTTTTTAATTGCTTTTTTTTTTTATACCCTTAGGACATACCGACGGGAGAGATATGTGCATACCAGAAGTTTGGTACGATTTCACAAAAGTTTGAGAAAGTAGTTCAGTGACAACACAACACAAGACAACACAACACAGGACAGGACAGGACAGACGCTGCACAAATATATATGGAGATCCGAGCCATTAGCAATGCCTAAACCCAATCCAAGCAGTTCTTAATCGTGCCATGCTTACCCAATGGAGGAAATCACTGAAACGGTCGAATTTGGAAGAAAGGAATAACACGATTTATTTACACTTTGTACAATAAGAAGAAGAAGAAAACACAGTGCAGCCTTAAACAGTCTTATACTTATCCCCTGGACAAACGGGCCCGTTCACACTCAGACACACTCACACGGGGTTTGCAGTTGACCAGGTCAGCACGTCCAGGGATGGCGTCCAGGCAGTTCGCTCTCCGGTCCCCAACTCGCACCGCGAAGCAAATGAAACAGACGGCAGGAGCTCTCCACGTGTCGTTTTCGCGCACGGGATAACACGGGGCGAATGGTAGGCTGGGCTCAGGCGGTTACACTGGCGGCTGCGGTCACGTACGTAATAAGCGGATAGTTCAATATGTGCTCACAATGCGCTCTTCAATTCCCCGAAACTGTCGTGTGCACGCCGGCCCTCTGAATACAGTTCTCTTGCACAAGTTCTCACAAGCGCCTCTCCCTTCTCAACCGGGTCAGTCCTCGTATCAGTTCTCATAAGGGCAGTCCTCTACAATGCGCGATTCCTTTCAGCCAACGAGTCCTCGTATCAGCCAGTTCGCTCAGTCCTGTTCAAGGGCTTTGTGTGAAGGCTTATATAGCCCTGCCCAGCGAACCCTCTGGAACTTACTAGATGCGCCTTGCCACGCCCTATCAAGCCATGCCCTCTCAGCCCTGGTTGGCTGGTAGCCCTTACCATCACCGCCTCTGACGTGCTGCTTATCGCAGCCACACCTCGACCCTCGTGCTCCTCCCTCTTCTTCGGCCTACCTCGTGGTACCCGACTAGTTTCGAGCAAACAAAGGGCAGCGAAACACACGGAGGGATCAGCCAAAGCGTAACAAACTTGAGGGATGCCAAATGGGGCGCGGGATCGATTATTCCCATGATGTAATTGGAGGGTGGCCGCAAAATGAAAGGGACCTAAGCTCATTTCTTTGCACAATGCAGATGTTACTAGGGAAATGGCCTACTCTTACACATACTATGACATAACTAATTCTAAGTGGGCCTACGTGTTGCTTGTGGACTAAACTATGGGGGGGGGGGGGGGGGAACCTTTAACCTTTAATGATGTCATATGTACACTCTCAAAACCGCAACACTGCCCCCCTCCTTCGCCAGGCTCGTCCTGGAGCCGAACCCACACAGGTGAGAACGACCGGTTTTGAGCAAGGGTCAGGACTACTCTTTAAATTTTGTGTGACACTTCGGTGTGGTTCCCCTCTACATTTAATCTAACACCCTGTGTGTGACAGTTTTACAACACTAAATATGTCCCACCTACTGCGTTGTGTACTAACTAACAGACTCACACCCACAGCTAACCGAATTGCGGAAAGAATTCTCAAGCTATACATAGAGCCGGTGGGGAGCATGTTATTTACAAGACTAACTAATTATTTACAGTTCTACAACCCAGGACCTGTTCTTTTTGTGGGAAATAAAATTTGAGGAGAGAAACACAAAATGCACTGCACCAATACACCATATAGAAAATGCACAAAAATGCACAAAAATGCACAATCATCACAACAACAACAACATGCATTTTAAGGCCATTTTCCCTGCTAGAGCAGGCGTTGATGCACAATCATATTTGCTGCTTGGCTGCTGCTGGGCTGCTGCTTCTTGCGTCTTCCTGCTTCGTCTTCGGTGTGCCACAATAAACTTGGAGATCTTCTTTCCTGACACACCAAAGGATATAAAAAATGCACAAACCGTGTCCGTTTTATATTTGCGGGGCCATCTCATGGTCCATCTGCGTGACTTTGACGCCACATAAAACCAGTGTTCTGCAGGGCAAGATAACGCTTGCAGCAATTGTCTGCTCCAGCAAAGGTGCCAGGCCACAGAACGTGTGGTCCATTAGGTGTACTGGTGCAGCATGAGCTAGCAGAGTGCAGCTGCACAGGTAGAGCAAAGTGCAGCCGCACAACTCAGGGTTCCTACACACTCCCCTCAACAAAAATATGGGTCCATGGGTGGGGAGGAAAGACAAAGCAGAGAGTTAGCGGAGGAAAGGGTGCAAGGGTACACATCAATACGAGGCAATGCAACATGAGGGGCGCGGGTGAGCGAGTAGAGAAAGCTCGTCCCTCGCCATTCGTACCCCCCCACCCCCCCACCCCCCCCCCCCACATGTCAGCCTACACTACCCTTGCCCTTCCCTGTATTTACAATTTACAAATTCGTCTCTACGTCTTGTCTCTTCTATCCCCCCTCTACTCCAAATTCATCATACAATCCCTCCCAAGAAGGAAGAGATGGAATATCACACAGTGTCACTTCCACATCGAGATGCGTCTTTACATTCCAAACATTTGCAAACCTTGTGTGGAGTTCCGTCTCCCTTGGTGAGTGGATGTGGATGGTGCGAAGAGATTTCTCATCCTACCTATACTCTAATAACATTAACTCTTAAACTACCCGGGGTCTTGCCCTGCCAATTGGCATCTTTAAACTATGTGGTTCTAAAAACCAATTCCCATTGACCATCCCTGTGGTGCCTCCCAAATTTGGAGTCTCACTCCCCATTTTTTCAATACTGTGCCTTCCCACAATTTCGGGGCTGGGTCGTGTGGCTCTACTAGCAGGTCTACCTACCTGCGCACCTCCGCCACTGAAGTCGCCACCCGAGCTTGCCTAACTCCTTGCGACTACCCTAACTCGGGGAAGGCCCCTCCTGGCTCTCTCACCCCTCTGATGCCCTCTCTGGCATTGGGCTACCCGGGTCCTTCGCTCGGATCCTCGGGCCCTGCTGAACACTATTCTGAACGCTAACTGGCACCAAGAGCCTACCTGCGGCCTCACCTGGCCGACAGACTACCAGTGGCGGAGTGCCCGAATAACCATACGTACCAATTAAGCCCACACGCCCAGCCATTTCCACAGACTCATGCACCCATCCAAGCACTACATTGCTACTACACGCACCACAGGTGTCAATTTCCAAACAATTTACCTAAACCTCTACCTACTTTTAAACTACCCACCCCGGGTATTCGTGAAGGGGTCCATCTTCCCCCATCCACTCCTTCGCACAATGCACTCCACACCACTCATTCCACACCACTCATTCCACACCATTTATTCCACACACCTGTTCTCCACTTGCACACTATGCAAATCATTCACTCAACACAATGACACTCATCCTCAATACACCACTTATACATCACCCCTGGTCATCACCGACCAATGCCTCATTTGCACAAGTTCATCCACACACACAATTTCATTCAATTCCTCATTTGCGCCTCAATCTCAAGCTCATCCTCACACATACAGCATCATCTAACTAACTACTTCCCACTAAAACTCGAGCATTCCCGTCTTCTCTTACACTAAGCACTTCCCTCGTCATTAACATCCATCTAATCTGACTGCGTCCCCACTACCGGTACAAAAGTCACTACTTAAATCTCGTCCCTACTGTCATTTCTAAATCCCTAACAATATCCTAGCCCGCCCTCGGCTAGTTTACACTGCCATCCCCATAATCTAGAACTCATGTGCCCCCTACAAAAGAATGGTAAAGCTACCATTCGCCAACGCCGTTACTATCTGTCCACTATACTGGAGCCTCTCCGTGCGGTAATACATTTCCATCACAGCTCGGCTTCTGAAAGCCGAGCAACGCATGCGGGTGGTTGGTCTACTGTTGGTTGGGTCCGTCCGGCATTTTCGATTCTGGGGAGGAGGCATGCTTGGGCCAAGGTTCCAGGCGCCATCCCTACGCGAGGCCTTTCGGTCCCCGGCATGGTGGCCCAACCTCCCCCGGTCGGAGCACCGCGCCTGCCAGGGGGCGAAGGTCCGACCTCGCCTTCCTCCCCTTGAACCATGCCAGTCACCGCTACGACACGGCACCGACCATACAGGGCGGGGCCCGGCACGAATCGTGCACGGCGCTCCTTGCGAGACCGCCGCGGCAATGATCCCCGCCGGTCCCCGCAACACACACAGCACACCACGCACCGAGAGCTCGCATCGGCTATTCGTCGCGCTAAACGCTGCCCCGGGTCCGCGTCGATGCCTGAGTCGCATTCTCACACCGAAACGCTCCAGCACCTCCCATACACCCCCTGCATTCCGTTGTTGCACTTTCTCTTGCATTCTCTTTTCTTGCACACTCAGGTGCACACCACTCAGGTGCACTCATGCCGCTCGCATACTCCCTTATTACACATCCTCGCGCACACCCTGGTGCACTCATACCACTCGCACACTCCGTTACACACTTGGCCATCGCACACCCTCGCATACACTCTCCCGTTACGTACTCAGTATCAACCACGGGTGTGCACTCCTGCACAAACCCAATCAGCGCACACTTACCCACGGGTGTGCAATCTCCTGCTGCACACCCAATCACGTGCTCTGGTGTGCACTCCCACACACTCTCTTCGGCCATCGCACAATCTGTGTCACACTCCATTCCACACTCTGTTTCACACTCTTCTTCAACACACTCTGCCCCCATACATTCCGTCATACACTCGCGCTCCGGCGCCGTTCGCACACGCGCCATTCACCTTCACACAGCACACCACGGACCTTCTATGAGCGCCCGGGTGACGTCGCGATCCCAAGAGCGCGAAAAATCTTTTCGCGCCAAACACTTTCGCGCCGAACCTTTTCGCGCCATACACGCTCCGACTCACCTTCGGGTTTCTCTTCTCCTCCAACCGCACCTGCAAACTTTCATTGGGGTTAGGCAGCACGACATCACAATGCGAACACGGACTTTGCACATATTCCATCTCCATCTCCGATTTAATTTCTGCTTCTGCCGTCTCTTCGTCCCCAATTTTCACTACAATTTTTTCATTTCCTTTTTCCTCGACGACCGCCGGTGCTAATAAAATTTACTCTTCTAATTTGGCGGCCGTCGGCTTTTCCATACCCCGCAATTTCTACCCCGGTCATTTTACCTGCGCCTCGCTCAGGCTCGCTTTCCCCGCGTTCCTCAAATCGCGTTACCTCGTCGCGTACCAATGCCACTTCCTCTCTCAACCTGCGATCAATGTTCTCCCCAAATTTTTTTATTTCCCAGTTGTATTTGTCACTTTGGGCATCCATCTTATCATTCAGCTTTTTCATTCCATTCATGATTTGCGCCATGAAGGCTTGCATGTCCGAAATCGTTGGCACCGTGGGCTCGGCCCTCGCTGCCATGTGCGAGGCGCCGCCATCTTCTACCCCTACTGCCGGCCCCTCTTCTGCTTCCTCCTCTATTTCTCCCAATTATTCCCGGGGGTCCTGGGTTATTGATTCTAACTCCTCATCCTCCTCATTTACCCCCACCGGCATGCGACCGTCTTGGTTATCCATGGCACGATTTTAATTTGGATGTTAAAACTAAATTTTTGGTCGCTCGTAATTTTGAGTGCGTTAGGCACACTTCGGGTCCAATCCCACTTCTGACACCAATTGTTGCGGATCTCCGTGCCGGCCTTTTCCCCTTACCAAGGGGGGATTAGTCCCCTTGTCTTTGACTAGCCGACGGGACCCCGGACCGATGACGTCCTTCCCGGACAGCGCGAAATAGGGTTGTAGGACTAATCACAAATACCTAATTACTTGCGGTGACCGGAAACGAGGAAATAAGCCCCGCCCGAATCACGGGTGTTAGCGGATATGCCGAGTGGTAGCGAACCCGTGACCCGAGCCGTTAGCAATGACTAAACCCGATCCAAGTGGTTCTTAATCGTGCCATGCTTACCCAATGGAGGAAATCACTGAAACGGTCGAATTTGGAAGAAAGGAATAACACGATTTATTTACACTTTGTACAATAAGAAGAAGAAGAAAACACAGTGCAGCCTTAAACAGTCTTATACTTATCCCCTGGACAAACGGGCCCATTCACACACAGACACACTCACACGGGGTTTGCAGTTGACCAGGTCAGCACGTCCAGGGATGGCATCCAGGCAGCTCGCTCTCCGGTCCCCAACTCGCACCACGAAGCAGATGAAACAGACGGCAGGAGCTCTCCGCGTGTCGTTTTCGCGCACGGGATAACACGGGGCGAACGGTAGGCTGGGCCCAGGCGGTTACACTGGCGGCTGCGGCCACGTACGTAATAAGCGGATAGTTCAATATGCGCTCACAATGCGCTCTTCAATTCCCCGAAACTGTCGTGTGCACGCCGGCCCTCTGAATACAGTTCTCTTGCACAAGTTCTCACAAGCGCCTCTCCTTTCTCAACCGGGTCAGTCCTCGTATCAGTTCTCATAAGGGCAGTCCTCTACAATGCACGATTCCTTTCAGCCAACGAGTCCTCGTATCAGCCAGTTCGCTCAGTCTTGTTCAAGGGCTTTGTGTGAAGGCTTATATAGCCCTGCCCAGCGAACCCTCTGGAACTTACTAGACGCGCCTTGCCACGCCCTATCAAGCCATGCCCTCTCAGCCCTGGTTGGCTGGTAGCCCTTACCGTCACCGCCTCTGACGTGCTGCTTGTCGCGGCCACACCTCGACCCTCGCGCTCCTCCCTCTTCTTAGGCCTACCTCGTGGTACCCGACTAGTTTCGAGCAAACAAAGGGCAGCGAAACACACGGAGGGATCAGCCAAAGCGTAACAAACTTGAGGGATGCCAAATGGGGCGTGGGATCGATTATGCCCATGATGTAATTGGAGGGTGGCCGCAAAATGAAAGGGACCTAAGCTCATTTCTTTACACAACGCAGATGTTACTAGGGAAATGGCCTACTCTTACACATACTATGACATAACTAATTCTAAGTGGGCCTAAGTGTTGCTTGTGGACTAAACTATGGGGGGAAAACCTTTAACCTTTAATGATGTCATATGTACACTCTCAAAACCGCAACAATATATATATATACATACATATATATATATATATATATATATATATATATATATATATACATACATATATATATATATACATATATATATATACATATATATATATACATATATATATATATACATATATATATACATATATATATATATATATATATATATATATATATATGTATGTATATATATATATATATATATATTGTTACCGAACCCAACGTCGGCCTATGGTTCCCCTTTGAGGGGGGATTAGTCCCCTCGCTTGTCACTGACCGACTTGGTCCCTGAAGCTGCACCGCGACCCCCGGAAAGGCCGGTGAGCAGCTTCGTTCGCGACCGCGGGTAAGATGTTAATGGATTGCCGAGCGGATGGCAGCCGCGGCCCAAACCGTTAACAAAGACTAACCCGATTCTGAACGTTGGCCAAATCGTGCCGCAGGTATTCAATTTGGAAAAGACAAAGATGACGGATGTGAAGAAGAAGAAGACAAGAGGTAGGAAATACGAATATGATTTATTATTACTATTTACAATCAAAAGAAACCAAGGAGAAGGAAGGATAATAAAATAAAGGCAGAAAGAGGGACGGACCAGAAGGACACAGTGAAACTTAGCTTACCTATGCAGTCTTACTTAACCCAGGACAGAACAAACAAAGACGGACTCACACGAATGGGGAAATGAAGGCAGGAACGAATCACTGGAGGTGGATGGCTTGGCGGGAGAGGAAGGTTCAGCGGGGATCGGTCGGGCTGGAAGCGGACAGCCGCCGTCAAGATTCGAGCTGCGATCGCCAAAAACCGCCGCGGTTCCAAAACTGCGCGGCAAAGCTCCTCCTGTGCACCGTGCGCTCTCCAAAGCTGCTCCGGTCTCTCTCACGTTCCTCCACTCGGGCTTGCCAGTTCGCTTCTCTTTTTCTCTCTCTGTCTGGGCTCGTCTCGCTCACCTGCCGTCTCTGGCGCAACTCTTAGAACTTTGAACTCCTTTCAAAGGCTTCCGCGCGCGCTTATATAACGCCTCCGGCGACCAAACCGCCGGCCTCCAGGACACGCCCATCGGTGAGCTCGCCTCGGCCCTGATTGGTGGGCACGGGCTCTCTGGCTCCACCCTTGATGACGATGGGCGGGCACGCCCTTCTTCTCCGAGTTGGAGCACATGGGCAATGGCGGCAAATGCAGTTGGCAATAGAGGCTTTGGGAATGGGGCTTTGGGAATGAAAATGAAAGGGGATCTATCTATTTGAATTCGGTGCAATGGAGTGTCAATTAATGGCAGACACAGCCTTAACCTACATAGAATAAGGAAATTAACTACCAACAAGGAGGAAACCTATGATTGGCTAACGTGATTGTTTATGACCTAATTACGGGACGCCCTTTTGACCTTTATACACAACTGGAGGAAGGAGGGTGATATTTTACAATGTACTACACAATAGAAAAACACAATTCTCATATCCACAACAATATATATATGTATATATATATATATATATATATATATATATATATATATATATATATATATATATATATATATATATATATATATATATATATATATATATATATATATATTTCTATAATATTTATAACTAACAAGATTAAAAATCAGTAAAAAGCAAAGAATTTATATATATATATATATATATATATATATATATACGAGTATTGCTCTTTACTGCTTTTTAATCTTGTTAGTTTGGAAGGAAAAAGGGAGAGCATAGGTGCTTCCTTGCTAAAATTCACGGACCGGTGTTTGTGTGTTTGTAACATATTTGACCAATCCTTTGTCTTGTCATTGCAATCAGTGTGTATTTTTGTGTCCATGTGTATGCCTACATATGTTGGGGATAAAATACAGGGGTTGGGTGGTGTGTTTTGTCAGAGCACAGATGTTGCGTGTGGCCTCGTGTTTGTTGTTTGATCCACATCACCGACACTGGCTTGGCAAACATGGAGGAACACAATGTGCTGATGGTAATGGTTTGCCATGAGATACCTTCTGTCACATTGCTAGTGAAAGATAGACAAAAGGGAGCACAGGTAGAAATCTTTAACTCGTAGCAATGTTTAACTCCATTTTTTAGAGAGGCTTTCACAAGTGTTGGAATCTTTCACCCACCTTGTATATCACCTGCCAGTATATCAGGTCCTAGTATTCCATTCCAGCTACTGCTCCACCAACTTACTTCCAACCGCAACAACCTCTGACAATGGAAACAGTGATTTTGAGACTAAATTCGATGATAATCTATTTTACTCAACAATAACTCCAATCACTGGAGTTCACATACAGAGATTCCATATTCAGTTAACTGCCATATTAATAAACATAATAACCCATCTACAAATCCCAGCACAGTTTGTTGTGTTGTTACCTGCTTCAACATGCCTCCAGTACAGCAGATGCACAATTATATAATTATTGGGGTTGTTGTTGTTTTTACAATAGATGGACTTGAACCGGCGAAAATGATTCTAACCATGTGTGGGATTTCGATCATGCTCTAATTTGGTTTTACCTGTGATGTGTCACAGGTCTACAAGAGTTTTGCATGGTTTTTATTGTTGTTGTTGTGGATCTTGTTGGGGTCGATTTTTGAAATGTGCACCAATTGGTTGGACAGCTGTCGGACCCCACCCACATTTGTCGCTTGACTCCACCCACCATGGCACCCAAATTAAATAATACGGCCTCCATCTTGGTTTTCTGGTGGGCCTAAGACATCGGGCCTGTGGCCTCTGTTGATTATACACTGCCCGGGTTTGTGGTTAGATTTCCATTGCCTTTATTTTGGTCACCTTACTCACGATGAGAGACCTCAAAAAATGTAATCATATGTCGAATAAAAATTATTAGTAAGGTTTAATGAAGCCCGTCAGCATGCACGGTAATCAAGCGTTACACTACGTTGCATAATCAAGCGAAGGTTATGTAGATTACTAAATAAAAATAGCATTACGTAATTTTGAATGGCCTGCTATTGGGGTCAAACAATCCATGACAGTGTGATGAATTGGCTTGTACTGATATAACCATGGTGAAGGATGTCATTGATGAGAGGTGTCGAGTTTGTTTCCCGATTCCGCTGTTCATCTTTTAAGAGGGCTTTAAATGCGCGTTTCCCAATCGACCTGCTTCCGGATTTTGTCACAGGTTGTGACCACAGTGCGGTCATTCTTGTTCCATCACAACGGATCTTGCTGTGCTTTGTCATTGTGGAGAATCTTGTCTGTGTTGACAGTCATAAACTGCTTCTTCATATTCTTCTTCATCTCTCTCTGTCGTATGCAGCATGGCTGCAGGTAGCATAATTTGCTAGGAGTGCAAATGTTCCCCCTGTCGGTGGAATTGGTAATTTGTTCATGGTGCCAGCAATACACGAACCTGCTCTTCACAAAAAAGCAAACATGGAGGAACACAATGGCAAACATGTATATATTATGTGTAATATATATATATATATATATATATATATATATATATATATATATATATATATGTATGTCTATATGTATAATGTATATGTATAATTCAAATAATAAATAAAAACAGCATTTGTCTGTCCATCCGGTGTATGTATGTATGTCCCTCACAAACGTCCACCAATCAGAACTGAGGATCTGGTCACGTGACAGGGGGACAGCGTTTAGTAATCATTACAGTTGCATATTTTACTAAAAGGAAATATAATAATAACCTTTTGTGGAACGTTTTGGGGTCCCAGCGGGTGTTGTAAGGTAAGTAGGTGGTTTTAGAAATTCCTCAATACAATTATGATTTTGAAATGCGATCGACATGGACCTTGCTCCCAAATCCGGAAGTGAACAGATGACGACGGTTTGCTGGTTTGATAATATCGAAATACAATCGTGATTTGACATTATATTTTGATATATTAATATTACAGTATTAATTTGTAATTAGAACGATGAATGATGATGATTGGAATGAAAATATAGAGATATTGAGTTTAAAGCAGAATGAGGAAATGATATAAGGGTTTCCATCTGTGGCATTCGTAGATTTTCCATTACAGTTTCGCCATTGCCTGGACATAGCAACATTCAGACTAGGTACGTTTTTTGTCCCAGTCCTTCACGAACCTGCTGGCAATGCCTGATGTTCGACTCAAGGAGGCACAGGAATGCAGAATTCATTTTAAAAAATTGAATACATTGAAAGTTTGATCAAAATCTGTTAATATTTGTGGACGCTCGAGTGTTAACGTCGTTTTCATGACCAAAAACAAAATGGTCGCCTAAGTCTGTCATTTTTCAACGGATCGGGCTGAAATGTAATACCAACCTGGTCCTTAGGGTAAGGATGCTGCATGTCAAGTTTGATCAGAATCGGTTGATATTTGTGGACGCTGGAGTGTTAACGTCGAAAAGTTAACGGACGACAGATGACAGACGACGACGACGACAGACGCCGGAGGGTTCAGTATGTGACGAACTCAACTGGACAGTAGTCCAGTTGAGTTAAAAACGTCGGGACAGGCCCTGGGAAGTTTATAGGTTAGGTGGCGAGGCCGGTCGAGGCTGGGCTGGGCTGGGCCCATTTCGCAATTAAAAGCTGAGCTGAATTATAGTAGTCAATCTTCTATGGCCACGAGTAAAAGCTGAATTATAGTAGTAAGACCTATGTACAGAAGATTAAATTCATTCAAAAAGAACCACGGGCAACGCCGGGTGCATTCAGCTAGTATTATATATATTCATATGTACAGTCACGTGAAAAAGTAAGTACACCCCATGTAAAGTTTTGACTTTTACAACATATTTCAACATAGAGCTATTTGATCTTCATTTCAACAATATTGATAGATAAAGTTGATATAACATAACAAATATCATGAAACATTTACATTTTGTAGTCCATTGTAAAATTTAAATAAACATAAATGCAAATTTCGCATGTGGAAAAAGTAAGTACACCCTTGGCTCCAATAGGAGGTATTGCCCCGTTTGGCAGAAACAACCTCAAGTAGGCGTTTCTTATAACTGTCTACCAGTCTCTGACATCGACTGGGAGAAACTTTTGCCCAATCCTCCATGCAGAATTATTTCAGCTGTGCGATGTTTGAGGGGTTGCTTGCATGCACAGCTCGTTTCAAATCCCCCCACAACATCTCGATGGGATTTAGATCCGGGCTTTGACTTGGCCATTCCAGAACCCTCCATTTCTTTCTTTTCAGCCATTCCTTGGTGGATTTACTGGTATGTTTAGGGTCATTGTCATGTTGCAAGGTCCACCTTCGGTTGAGCTTCAACTTTCCGACAGATGGCCTCACATTATCCTCAAGCACCCTCTGGTACAATGAAGAATTCATAGTGGATTTTATGATGGTGAGCTGCCCAGGCCCTGATGCAGCAAAGCTGCCCCAAACCATAATATTTCCACCACCATGCTTTACAGTTGGTATCAGGTTCTTGTGGTCAAATGCTGTCTTTGGTTTTCGCCAAACATGTCTTCTGGTACTGTGGCCAAATAGCTCTACCTTTGACTCATCTGTCCAGAGCACATTGTTCCAGAAGTGCTGGTCTTTGCCTAGTTGTTCATTGGCAAACTTTAGTCTTGCCCTGATGTTCTTTCTGGACAGCAAAGGTTTCCTCCTGGCACACCTCCCATGTAGATCAAATTTGTGCAGCCTCTTTCTAATGGTAGACTCGTGCACTTTGACATCAACAGTGGCAAGAGCTACCTGTAGGTCCCGTGATGACATTCTGGGGGTTCTTAGAGACTTATTTGAGCATGTTGCGGTCTACTCTCGGGCTGAGCTTGCTGGGGCGGCCTGGCCTGAACAAGTTGGCAGTTGTTTGGAATGTTCTCCACTTGTCGATGATCTTCCGGACAGTCGATTGATTGATTTCAAATTGTTTGGAGATCTTTTTAAATCCTTTCCCAGACTCGTAGGCATCTATAACCTTCTTTCTGAAGGCCTCAGAGAGCTCTTTTGATCTCGGCATGGTGACGCCGCACACTTCAACAACAAAGAGCAAACCAAACTAAATGTCTGAGGTTTAAATAAGACAGGTTCCTCCAAGATCCTTTCTAACGATGTTCTAATCATTTGCACCTGAGCTGGTGCACCTGATTCTAATTTTAGGTATTTGAAGTAGTGATAAATGTAGGGGTGTACTTACTTTTTCCACATGCGAAATTTGCATTTATGTTTATTTAAATAATACAATTGACTACAAAATGTAAATGTTTCATGATATTTGTTATATTATATCACCTTTATCTATCAATATTGTTGAAATGAAGATCAAATAGCTGTATGTTGAAATTTGTTGAAAAAGTCAAAACTTTACATGGGGTGTACTTACTTTTTCACGTGACTGTATATACTGTATATATGTATATATATATATATATATATCTGTTCTTCATTAACAACGCCATACTGACCATAATACAGAACACTCATCAGATCAGTGCTTCAATTCCAGGAGCTTGCAAATTGGAGAAATACAAGAAGGATTTGAAATATAATAAAGATGTCACCCTTCTATATGAACAAATGCTACCACAGCATCCTCCACAGGGCCATTACTTGTTTGTCTTAAACCCCTCACAGTATGAAATGTACTTTGTGAAAACTTGGGCAGACACCCATTCATCCTTACTGACACTTCTTTGTTTAATCAAATCAAAAATTCTGAGAATCCTTAACATCCGCAAATATTGACTTTAGCTGCAGGACATGCTGTGTTTCAACTGGAGATGAATGGAGATGAATCAGTGGCCTCTTTGTTCTCTAATGTGCTTTATCTTCTTCATCTTTCACTGCCTCTAACATATGTCATTCTCCTGCATCTCTATGTAATACACACGTCTCATACATGTGCCTTTTTACCCCACCCGTCCAATTCCCCCATCCGACCCAACGCCGCACCCCTCTCTGCACACGTAGCAAAAAGCCAGGTTAATAATTGGTTCACATTGTTTGTCTGTCTGTCTGCCTGTCCACAAACGTCGGTTTATGACTGAGGAACAACTTGATTTAAATTGAATGTTATATTTTGAACATGAATCGGAACATGAATCACTTGTAGTTTTTGGCTCTGAATTCGTCCAGATCGCACAGGCGCAGAGAGGCGTGAGATATTTTTTAGGCGTGAGATATTTTGTGAGAGGCGTGAGATATTTTTTACAGCGTGGCCCGTAAGGTAATACCGTCTGAACAGAATTTGTCTGTCCATCCGGTGTATGTATGTATGTCCCTTACAAACGTCCACCAATCAGAGCTGAGGATCTGGTCACATGATAGGGGAACAGCGTTTAGTAATCATTACAGTTGCATATTTTCCTAAAAGGAAATATAATAACCTTTTGTGGAACGTTTTGAGGTCCCAGCAGGTGTGTAAGGTAGGAAGGAGGTTTCAGAAATTCCTCAATACAATTATGATTTTGAAATGCGGATCAACACGGACCTTGCTCCCAAATCCGGAAGTGAACAGATGACGACTGTTTGCTGGTTTGATAATGTCTAAATACAATTGTGATTTAACATTATATTTTGACATATTATTATTACAGTATTCATTTGTGATTGGAATGATGAATGATGATGATTGGAATGAAAATATAGAGATATTGAGTTTAAAGCAGAATGAGGAAATGACATAAGGGTTTCCATCCGTGGCCCATTTGCAGTTTTGCCATTGACTGGATTATAGCAACATTCAGACTGGGAACGTTTTTTGTGCCAGTCCTTCACGAACCTGCTGTCAATGCCTGACGTTCGACTCAAGGTGGCACAGGAATGAAGATTTTATTGAAAATAATTGAATACTACATTATTTTCTGACTGCTAACTGGTATCCCCACCCAGGTTATACTCTCCTCTTCAACTAAAGTATCAAACAAGCCCAGCCACACCATTGTTAGACAATCTGATCGGTCTTGTATTACTCTGCCTCGTAAAAAAAAAAAAAACACCGTTTAGAGGCCATTTTTCCCCGCAAAGCGGGGGTTGGCCTTTTTCGGGGACCGTGGTTGTTGTTGTTTTTCGGTCCCCTTTTTGAAGCAATGTTTTACGGCCGGATGCCCTTCCTGACGCCAACCCTTTTTGCCGCCTTTAACGACAAGCAGGGAATTACCGGTGAACTGGTACTCAAATTGCCGACCTCGGAAGGATGACAGGCTGAGTCAACCCCCCTGGCGTAAATTCGGCGATCGACCTGACGTCTGATTCGACCTGACGACCTGACGTCAACGACCTGATTCGACTCTGCCTCGTAGTCAAACAAAATTGAAAATCATTCCAAACAGGAGACTTACTGTTTTTAAAGATGTTATAAAAGCCACAAACAACAGGCACGAATAACTAATGTAAAGTGTTAACTAAGTTGGTGTAAATGACACTGTGTTAATGGCGGTAAACTTCCAAAAAAAATAGTTCATACAACCTTTAAAATCTTTATTATATTTCAATTGAATTATATACCAGAACACTGTAGATTGTAGACCACAAATCACCTTATTGTCACTTTCAATAACCTTCTGTTTAACAGTATGTACAGTACTTGGACAAAATATTCCGGCATATTACATCATCTCGACCAATCAAATTTGCTGCCCACCCATGTCCTTTTTCTCAAGACTGCGTGGGGTAAGGTGTTCTCTGAACTCTCGAGTTTGTTATTTCCAAAGACCAAAGCAAGTTGTTGGTGTACATAAGTTTTGAAATAATTATTATATGTAAACCTCATTACTTGCACAAGTGGACATCCAAACAATTGGGTCCTTCAAAATGACAATGCCTTGGTGGAAACTTTGATGTCTTTGCACCAGTTTTATTTCCCTCTACCATGGCTACATATTATATGTAGCTATATGTATAAGTGTGTGTGTGTGTGTGTGTGTGTGTGTGTGTGTGTGTGTGTGTGTGTGTGTGTGTCAGTGTGAAGCCTTTTCTTTCATTTCATACATTGCCATACCCTTAGGCCAATCTCCACCAAATTTTGCATACATTCTGGGGGTACCCAGGGTCAGGTCACGGGCGCAAAAAATATCCCCCCCCCCCCTATCTCTGCATGGCTGCGGTTCTGTAAGTAGGTCACGGCAGTGGGAGTCGCGGGGAGAAGCGGGTTTTTATAGCTGTGTTAAAATAAGTTGTGCTGCTTGGAATGATAAATTATTTTGATTTGGATTCTCCACTATCGTTAATTGCATCATGGATTTAGGATAAAAAGGTGAGCGCGACCAAGGTTTGTAGACATTACCCATGAGGATTTAGCAGGGAAATAACCATATGGTACATGCATGGCAGCAACCACTAATAAGGAGGATTATGTTAAAAGTTAAATAACGTTTTGTGCCAATATCTATCCACATGTTGTCTACATACATTAGATTGGCTAAATTCACTCACTTGTGCTCCAAAGTCAAGGCCAAATTGTTGAAGATGTCCTGTTCCTGACATTTACAATGATAGCCTACTTATTAAAACTAGACCGGTACTCGGTAGAGCGCATATCTTCACCAGGTGAATAGTTTACGTTTGTATCCCACTGATAGGCCAGATCTGGATTCGGACCTGAACCAATATGGAATCCGCTTGTTCTTGTCACCTACCCAACTCATCCACCAAGTTTCGTCCGAATCCGTCCATAACTTTTTGAGATATCCTGTTCACAGACAGACAGAGGTGAAAGCATAAATGTCCACCTTCAGTGGCGGAGGTAATGATGGGCATTGTTACCTAGAGATAACAAAGGGCTTGGATACATCCATAATTAAGCTTTGTTTACAGAATATGGTCAGCCATTATGGCCACCATGATAGGGAATTGTGGGTAATTTTACAATAATTAAATCCTTGTTTTTCAATGATAGCTTTGTTTATTCTTCTTTTGCTCAGGACAGGCCTGCGTTTGACGCAACATCAGAAACTTCCTCCATTTACAGTAGGCCCACTAATCAAGGGAAGCACACATCATTTGTAGACACAGGGCCATAGGGTGGATATCTATTTTTTTTTTTTGATTTCATGACCTGAACCTAGGGATTGGGCAAGAAAGGTGTGGGATGAAGCCTTATGACCTCCAAAACATCTTGTTTTTTTTCACAAGCGATATCGTGGTACGTTACCGAGAACCGCTGCCCCAAAACACCAGTATATGTACACCAATTGTATGTTACATTTGAAATACCCATTTACACAGTAAAAAAACAACACAAACTATATGATGTCATGTTCACATTGGTCTTGGCAGCAATATTTATTAATTCAGACCCCCAAAAGTAGTAAAAATGTTGTTTTAACGACTTGGTAAAATAACATGCTGTTGATGCATTTATCAGAAAGTCATGTTTTTGGACCTTAAAACCTGCATAATTTTAAATTTTTGTACAATATTTGTGATTGGTGTTGCTACTACGATCCATGGTGGTTTACCAATGCTATTTTGAAACTGTTAATAGGTCCAATAAGTGTGTAAGGGGTGATATTTTAACCCATCAAAGACGATTACGTGGCGTACAAGTGAACCAGTGCGCATTGACGTCATGATAAACTCGAGATGGGCTAGAGAAGCTCCACCGTCTCAATGTATGAACTCCAGAAGCGAAATGTTGGTTTGGTGTCACTTGCTTCTAAGAATTTGTCAAAGGAGGTTTTGAAGTCTTTGAACTTGTCACTGTTGAGAATGACATGGTAGTTTGGATGTGGGAAAGCTTCAGCTAAGTTTGACAAAAGTTCCTTCACTCTACCCGCTTCATGTTCTGGAATAGATTCAAAATATGCATCCAGGAGCATCTGCTGCATCGCGTCTGACATCAGCTTATGGGCTCGAACTGCCCTGTTGTAATGCTTGCCGCTGAACACTCCATTCACAGACCCCACTGCAACAATCTCTGACTCAACCAGGATGTCTTGGAGACCACCATCTCGAAATCTCTTTCCAATACAGCCAAGAAAGGACATTGCAGTGTGGAATGCCCCAAGTCGAATTACCAGTCTCTTCATGAACTGTGCATTCTTCCATCTAATGAGCTGTGCCTTGCAATAGATGGCTTGGTCAACGACAATGACGACTGCTTCCAACTGTAACTTGTCGGCGATCTGAACACTTCTCTGCAGTATTGTTAGTACCGTATTCATATCAGTCGGAGTGGCATCAATGACAGGGAGATACCCTATCACGCTCTTTGGTGGAACTTCAACACGAGACAGTAGTTGGTTGAATCCTGTCCAAGATGGCAGAGTCCCGTCAATGTTGTACTTGGTGATGTGGTATGCTAGGTCTATCGTCTTAGGGTGCTGGAGTAATGGGAAGTACGTTGCTCGATCCAATGGAACGCTGGTTGCGAATGGAGCGGGTCCTTCGTTTTTCCCTCCATAATATGTGGCAAGGTTCACTGCAGGTGGCTGCATCGATCTCTCCCGCGTCCTCTTAACTGTAGTGACTGGTGCTGGTTGTACTACTTCATGGGATTGACTTGGTCGCTGTATTATAATCCCATTGGTATTGTGCGTTGTTCCACGCCCAGACAATGTCTCCTCCCTGAAGTCATTATTGTCCCATACGAGTGTGACATGCTTGCCCGCCTGAATGATTGATGGAAGAGCATCCTCTCCACGATGTAGTTCTTGGTTAGCCAGTGCAGTGTCATGATTTAAGACGACAGAGTTTGAGACGCAGTAACCAAACCCGTTCAGTAGGCTGATTAATTGGGCTGAACCTGAGAGATGACGTACTGTCATTGCAAGTGACAAATGTTTGGGCATCTGTTTCCTTCCCTTTGATTGGAGGTATATGATGTCCTGTGCAATTGTGAGAATTCTTCTATGTATTGTAGATTCTATCTTTACAAACTCATCAGAATCAGGTTCGTCTGACACTCCCACCATCCATGCAATAAAGTTATAGAGACAGGCAGGTACAATTGCTTCTGCGGCATTTGTTGTCAGGTGCTCAGAGGTTGGGGGCCATGGCATATTTGGCTTGATCTCATCTATTGCATTTCTCAATTGTAGCGCAGTGAAGTAGTGTTCTCTAAGGTTATTCTCAGTATACCCAGGTTGCTTTGGTGGGGTTGGTTCAGAGTCGGATGTTTGTTCTGTCTCTGTTGTGTCATCACCTGAACCATGCATGGTTTCTTGCAACACTTTCTTTTCTTCAACCAGCACTTCAGTGGAGATGTCATTAACATACACAAGGTGTCCTTGGCAGCGCATATACGGGGTTATAAAGCATAGTTGTGGAAATGTTTTCATCAGTCTTGTCTTGAGAAAGCCACTTTTGTAGTTTGATTCTATTCCGCGTGTTGCTTTGATTTGTTTCATGAACATGTCATTAAGTCGTTTCAGTCTGTAGATTTCCTTGTTGTCTATTATAAGATCCTTGACTGTTGCACAAAATAATGTGTATGCTTCTGAGTAGTTGGAGTCTCCTTGTTGCTCTGCATTAGGTGTTGTTGCTAGCTTGCCTAAATACCGGGTATACTCCTTGTAGCAGCGACCATGGTATTTTACCTCTATCGCAACACAATCGCGGTCTTGAATTTGAAGCAGCAGGTTTGTATTGTTGTTGTCTTTAGCGGCTTGCTGCAGTCTTGGTGCCTCAATTGTTGAGCACCTTGTTAGAGGCTCTTTTCTTCGGCCCCTTTTGCCTGTATTGATTGTTCTCTCTTTCTGACAAAGGATGCATATATTAGGCAACACATATTGGGATCTGGCTGAACATTTGGGCTTGCCTAAGCTGGAGCGTAGAGCACGTTTCTTGACTGGTTGTGGGCCTTTATGCACCTTGTCAATGTTGACGTTGATGTCATTGCATGTTGAAGCTGCAATAAATACACGTAAAAGAAAACAATTAAAATTATGTGAGTTTAAAATGTCTAGACCTCAAGTCATGGTTAGCCCGACTAGAATCCCTCCCCCCCCCCCCCCCCTTCCTCAGACTTCCTTTTAAAAATGTATTTGTTTCACCTCGGCCCTACCTCCTTGCATAAATATTGGACAGTTCCTTCAATTCAAAATCGTTCGACTACACACAAAATCATTTTACATATACCTCACAAAAAAAAAAATCAAACTAAGTTTTGAAGCATTGTCATGATTTATTATTCAAGTTATTCAACCTACCAGTATAGGCTGCATTTTCTTCTCTCTTTTTCATGCTGCTTTGCACCCTGCTCACTCATTGTTTATCGGTAAATCGTGAATAACACACTTGATGAAACGCTGCATCATGCGGTATAGCTATAGCAGGTATTGTTACCATACTGTTGCCACGTTCGCCGAATTCGTCAGCGTGGTTCTTCACGAAATTTCTCGCAATTTCAGCTTGATCACCTTCTAAATTCTGCCACGTAAGAACAAATTGCAAATATCGCGGCCATGTTATATCACTAAAAGGTAATAAACTTGATCTTTTGGCCGGAGAAATGCACATATAACAGCGTTTCTCGCTCCCACCCTCGTCACCGTCGCTGCTACTGGAGGCCGCCATTTTGTTTATTCGCAGCCGGAAGCCCAGACATCGTTCGTAGCGCGAATAAGCGCGATCCTCATTGGTCAATACATCGAAATGCGTTCGAGGCTAAACGGAGATTTTGGAAATAAAATTATACATTTCAACATTATATTACAGACTAACGTACCAGAATCTGACTTGTGAAAAGTCATGAACATTATTTCTTAATTTTTTCTATATTATCATGCCAATTTGATGCCCACCCGATTTTCAGGTCACGAAATGAAATGAAAAATTGGAACACCTGGCAGTCTATTGGTAGCATCTTCTATTCTTCAATATAAACCCACAGTTGAGAAATTTTCCTGTCGGCCATAATGATGGATGGGATGCTGCGTCGTCGCAAGGCACCTCAGCTCATCCGACATCCCTTGGCTGGCTATTCCGAGATTTCCCACGAGCATCTGCAGTGTATTTCTCATCGATTGACCAAGGTGTTCAAGGTATATGTTTATATATTTTAAAAATCAAATTCATAACGCAACGCATCAATGCTGCCCTCGAAAGAGTATGTATTGCTGATGTGTAGTTAGTGTGTTATAAAAAGTATGTAGCACATGGTTTGAACAAAGGCAAACAAATACAGTGCCTTCAGAAAGCATTCACACCCCTTGACTTTTTCACATTTTCTTGTGATACAGCCTGAATTTAAAATGGAATAAATTGAGATTTTTTTGTCAATGATCTACACAAACACCCCATAATGTTATAGTGGAGTTTTTTTTTCGAAATGTTTTCAAAATAATTAACAATGAAAAGCTGAAATGTCTTGAGTCAATAAGTATTCAACCCCTTTCCGATGACACTCCAAATTGAGCTCAATTGCATTCAGTTTCCTTTGATCATCATTGAGATGTCTCTACAACTTGAATGGAGTCCACCTGAGGCCAATTCAATTGATTGGACATGAGTTAGAAGGAAACAAACCTTTCTATATAAGGTCCCACAGTTGACAGTGCATGTCAAAGCAGAAACTCTACCATTAAGTCCAAAGAACTGTCCGTAGAACTCCGAGATAGAATTGTGACGAGGCATAGATCTGGGAAAAGGTATAAAACAATTTCTAGAGTGTTGAAAGTTCCCAATAACACAATGACCTTCATCATTTGGAAATGGAAAGAATATGGAACTCTCAAGACTCTTCCTAGAGATGACCGTCTGACCAAGACGAGCAACCAGGCATGAAGGACCCTAGTTAAGGATGTGACCAAGAACCCAATGACCACTGACAGAACTACAGAGTCCCATGGCTGAAATGGGAGAATCTGCTGGAATGACAGCAGTCTCTGCAGAACTTCATAAGTCTCAGCTTTATGGGAGAGTGGTCAGTTGGAAGGCACTTCTGAAAAAAAGGCAAATGACAGCACGCCTGGAGTTTGCAAAAAGGCATGTGAAATACTCCGAGGGCATGAGGCAAAACATTCTGTCATTTGATGAGACGAAATTTTAACTCTTTGGCCTGAATGCAAAGCGCTATGTCGGGTGGAAACCGAGAACAGCTCATCACCCATCTAACACGATCCCTCCATGAAGCACAGTGGTGGGAACATCATGCTATGGGGATGCTTTTCAGTGGCAGTGACTTAGGGACTTGTAAGGAGCGAGGGAATAATGAATGGAGCCAAATACAGGAAAATCATTGAAGAGAACCTGCTTTAGAGTACAAAAGACTTCAGACTGTGGCAAAGACTTAAGTTCCAACAGGGCAATGACCCCAACCATACAGCCAAAGCCCAGATTGTATTTTGTAAAAATGTCTGGAAATGTTTTTTTCCACATTGACATTATGGAGTATTTTGTGACGATCAATGACAAATAATCTCAATCTAATCCATTTTAAATTCAGGCTGTAACAACAAAATGTGAAAAAGTCAAAGGATGTGAATACTATTGCGGTTTTGTGGTTTTATAATAAAGGTTAATTTCCCCTCCTAGTTAGTTACACTACAACACGTAGCCTCGTTTAAAGCTGTTATTTCTTAGTAAATGTAAGCGTAGACCTTTCCTGTGTTAGTTTTGCGTTGAGTAGGATAATGAGAATTAGGTGTCCTTATGGTGCTTTGGGTGGCATTGGCGCCGAAATACCACGAGGCAGGCCCGAACAAGTCGACCGAGGCCGAAGGAAGGCGGAGGAGGAGCCATCGGTAAGCGTGAGCCGCCAATCAGGGCTCGGGGGGAGTGGCTTACCACTGCTGCAAAAGGCGGGGTTTGGAACATTCGAGTCGGGCTAGGGCGGGGCGATATAACCCTGTGCCCAGAGCCCCCCACCTCAGTTAGGAGATGAGCGCAGGGCAAGTCAGATCGCCGTTGAGTCAGATGAGTTGCGCAGCCCATGAGTGGAGATGAGACCCCAGAGGAGACACGCTGAGTTAGTTCGGAGTTGAGTTCAGAAGGAGATGCGCATATTCCCGTTGTACACGAACTTGCCCTGCGTATTAATTGCCCTTGCCTTGCCCTTGCCCAAACTTGCAAGTTGCCCTTGCCCAACGCAGTATTAATCGCGCTGTAAAGACGACCCGCGCTGGGCCACAGACGCGCGATATTTCCTTCTGCCTGCCTTTGCCTGATACGCACCGCGAGGATTTTCCCACCTGCCTGCTTTCGCCGGGATACGTGCTGTGACCGCCAGAGGGTCACGCTGGGTGAGCTGTTCCTGGAGCGACCGAAGCAGGCACGTTCGGCGCGCGAACATTCTTCTTCCATTTCCCCGTGTGAGTGATCGGGCCCGTGTCTGGGAAATAAGTTAAGACTGCTTAAGTTCTGCCCCGTGTCCCCTTTTCGTCTACCAAATCATTGTAAATAGTGTAAATAAATCTGTTCTTCCTTCTGATTCGACCGTTTCGTCTCTTCCATCATTGGCTTAGCATGGTACGAATTAGATCGCTCTGACCGGGTTCTATAGCAAGGTAACAGCACGAGTCACATGGTACACCATCCACTCGGGTGTACTCAATCACGCGTGGTTCGTGCGAGACTCGATCCCCGCTTCCGCTGCGGCGTGGGTACTCAAGGTACGCGTGAAATTGCCCCGAAACCCTTTTCCACGTCTGCCCGGAAGTGGCGACTCAGTCTCACGGTTTTGAAGACCCAGAGAGAAAAAGGGGCTTAATCTCCCCTTTGTAAGGGAACGGGCTTCGGAAAACCACAACAAATAATCTCAATAATCACAAATAATCAAATGACAAATGACAAATGACACAAACATCACAAATTTTCAAACACATCACATTTGTCACATTTGTCAAATAAACATCACATTTGTCACAAATGACAAATAATCTCAATCTAATCCATTTTAAATTCAGGCTGTAACAACAAAATGTGAAAAAGTCAAGGGATGTGAATACTTTCTGAAGACATTGTGGATGTTAGGAATATGTAGATGTTAGGAACACCTATTAGGAATATGTTCTTGTCCACTGTGTATACTGCACATTGTACATACACAGCTCCATGGAAAATTAGAAATGAAAATTTAAGTATTATTTGGTTACAATATTTTGTTGGGGGATCGAAATACAATAGTGTTGTAAACTACCATCAGGACGACTTTTGTTGAGAGGAATGCTCCATGAAAGGACTCCATTCATTATAGTGGGAATCTGCTGTACACTTGCATGATCATTGCTGTATGTACAGTATATGCTGAGCAGACATGGTGTGGACATGCCTAACAACTTGGGAAAGATCAGGGAGAGTGTGGGTTTGGTTGAGTGCATGCCCGCAAAATGTTCAGCAAACTGATAAAATGATCAATCCATCAATTTCTTATATCACGCCTTTCATTTTGCAGTAAAATGTCAAGGCGCTATGCAAAGAAGGAAGATGGAAGAATAGTTTTAAGGAAAAAAGAAACAACAGTAAAATATGGAATTTTATGAGAAGGTTAAAAACTATAATAGAGGAGTATTTGGGAATTTTAAAAGTCGTGCAGAGAGTTCATGCCACATTCTCTTGTTCAGAGTTGCTTTATATTGCAGGCAGTGTAATGTGTGATGAGGTCAGAAATGTAGGCATAAACGACTTCGTTTGGTTTTAAACGAGCTTATGTTTGGTTTTAAATGAGGTTATGTTTGGTTTTAAATGAGCTTATGTTTGGTTTTAAACGAGTTTATGTTTGGTTTTAAACGAGTTTATGTTTGGTTTTAAACGAGTTTATGTTTGGTTTTAAACGAGTTTATGTTTGGTTTTAAACGAGTTTATGTTTGGTTTTAAACGAGTTTATGTTTGGTTTTAAACGAGTTTATGTTTGGTTTTAAACGAGTTTATGTTTGGTTTTAAACGAGTTTATGTTTGGTTTTAAACGAGTTTATGTTTGGTTTTAAACGAGTTTATGTTTGGTTTTAAACGAGTTTATGTTGGTTTTAAACGAGTTTATCTTTGGTTTTAAACGAGTTTATGTTTGGTTTTAAACGAGTTTATGTTTGGTTTTAAACGAGTTTATGTTTGGTTTTAAACGAGTTTATGTTTGGTTTTAAACGAGTTTATGTTTGGTTTTAAACGAGTTTATGTTTGGTTTTAAACGAGTTTATGTTTGGTTTTAAACGAGTTTTTTTTTGTTTTTTTTGTATCGAGGCTCGTGAAATCGAGGCTCGTGAATCGAGGCTCGTGAAAGAGCTAACATTTACTTCACAAACAAATCAACCAGACAAACAAAATATATAAAAAGAGGGAGCGGAAGACAAGATGGGGAGAGAAGGGGAAGTACACAACACAACATTTGAGAGCAGGGAGATGTGTGGGAGGGAGAGGGCTTGGGGGGAGGAGGTGTGGGAAAGGGGGGGGGGGGTGAGAAGTATAAAACACAAGGACACCAAGGACTTCCAAGACAGAAGTTGGTATTTCAAAAAAGTGGAATTGGGGTTAAATTAGCGGGGGTAGAAAAGATCAAGGTTTTGGATGGGGGAAGATAAGAGATGGTGGTGAACAGCTGTTTTAAAGACCTGGAGGGTGGAGTGGGATTGAAGAGAGTGAGGGAGTTTGTTCCAGAGGCGGGAGAAAAGAGAAATGTGTGAGGAAGAATGTGTGTGTGTGTTGGAAGAGGAATTTGGAAGAGGAAGAGGAAGAGGAATGTGTGTGTGAGCAGAGAGTCTTGATTTTGGCAGTTTAACCATAAGAGGGTTGCAGGCAGATCTTGTGCGACCTGTAGGAATATTTGCGGGACAGAGCCCAGAGAGAGCTGGGGGGGCAAGGCTAGAGAGGAGTCGGTAGAAGACGGAAAGACCACCAACCTGCCTGCGGTGAGTGAGTGAGAGGCCCTTGGTGTTAGCTTCATCGCGGGAGATTCCAATGATTCTGAATGCTTTGGTTTCAACAGCGTGAAGACGAGCTAGGTGTGAGGCAGGAGCCTCACAACGAATGAGTTTATGTTTGGTTTTAAACGAGTTTGTGTTTGGTTTTAAACTAGTTTGTTTTTGGTTTCAAACGAGTTTGTGTTTGGTTTTAAATGAGCTTATGCTTGGTTTTAAATGAGTTTATGTTTGGTTTTAAACGTGTTTATGTTTGGTTTAAATTAGTTTATGTTTGGTTTAAATTAGTTTATGTTTGGTTTAAATTAGTTTATGTTTGGTGTTAAACAAGTTGATGTTTGGTTTTAAAAGAGTTTATGTTTGGTTTTAAACGAGTTTATGTTTGGTTTTAAATTAGTTTATGTTTGGGTTTAAATGAGCTTATGCTTGGTTTTAAACGAGTTTATGTTTGGTTTTAAATGAGTTTATGTTTGATTTTAAATGAGTTTATGTTTGGTTTTAAACGAATTTGTGTTTCGTTACATATTTATGTGAATGTATGTGAATTACCATTCAGGTCTTTGCTTATCCGTGTGTAGTATATTAAGGGTTGTTGTGATTGGAGGGTCAGGAGCCCTTCTGAACAAGTGGCCGGAAACGGAAGTGACTGGAAACGGAAGAGGAAAAGACACGAGGAAAAAAGGAGGAGTTTTTCTTCTTCCTCGCCCCGCACCGACGAAAGGTGGGATAGATTGAGCCGTGTGGAAAAGCGGCGTTCCCGAGCCTGTCTGGCGAGAGGAGTTACTGGGACGGATACCTGCCCGGTGGACGGCAAACTGTCGTGTGGCCGTGCACCGACCCAGCGTTTGGCGCCGTGCGCGACACCGTCTAAAAAGACGCGTACGGGTCGCCCGTTGGGGCCTACCACGCCTGGCAAGCGGCGTGGGGCTTTTGGCTTGCTTTCCCATCCCCGCTTCGCGTGGCCGCGAGGGGCTGTAGCCGGGGTGCCGGGTACGATACCTGCCCGGTGGAAACACGTCCACCCGGGGTTCGTTCAACCGCCCGAGTGCGGCGACGCCGACCATCATCTTGGTCAGGAGGGGCCCAGAGACATTGTGCGGGACCGAGACCAAAAGGGGGTTGTGAGTACTCACCGGGACACACATATATAAGATGGCCATCTTACTCATAGGGAAGTGCTTGTGAATTGGGGAATTGTTGATGGTTGTGTATTGTTGATTGCTCGGGGAAAATCTCCGTGGTTGTGTCATTGAAATTGTATGGTATCATTACCATTGGAAATATATCCTTGAACATCAGTTGTCTCCTGGGTGAAATTCATATGGATTGCGTGGCGAAAGCGCATATATAATACAGCTTGCTGGCGGAGTTCCTCTCACGGTCCGGGGGTCACCGAGACCAGGTATTCACCGAGGGGACCACGTAACAGAATTGGGGGCTCGTCCAAATTACGATTTGCGGTTTCGCAATTGGGTCTACGTCCGGGATTTAAAATTGTATAAAATAATAAAATAATAATTTTTTTATTAATTAAAATTTATTAATTAATTATTAATTGGTACATTTTTTTGAGAAATTGGGGTAAAGTCTTGGGTGAAGGTTAACAGGTGTTAACGATAGGCACCATGGCGTTTGTGGCACAGAACTTTGGGGTAACCCCGAGTGAGGCACAGTTCCGAGCGTTGCTAAAGTCGGACCTCTTGAAATTGGCCAAACATTTTAACTTGGAGGTCCGAACTAATTTGAGGAAGGCAGAGTTGCAGGCCACGGTGATACAATCTATGGTGGGATTAGGAACATGGGACGAGTTAGCCTGGGAGTGGCTACCCGAAGAACCAGAAGACGTTGAGCTCCGGAAACTGGAGTTGCAATTACGGAGCCAGGAACGGATTAAAGAAGAAGAAAGGAAAGCAGAAGAGAGGAGGGAAGAGAAACAAGCGGAGGAAAGGAGAGTGGAACGAGAACTCCAGGAAAGGTTAAAAGAAGAAGAAAGGAAAGCAGAAGCGAGGAGAGAAGAGAAACAAGCAGAGGAAAGGAGAGTGGAACGAGAACTCCAGGAAAGGTTAAAAGAAGAAGAAAGGAAAGCAGAAGCAGAGGAAAGGAGAGTGGAACGAGAACTCCAGGAAAGGTTAGAAGGGAGAAAAGCAGAGGAGAGGAGAGCTGCAAGGGACCTCGAAGCAGAGGAGAGAAAAGCGGAAAGGGAATTAAAGGAACGTGACATGGAGCTTCAGCAAGAAATCAAATTCAAGGAGCTGGAGTTAATGAGAGAACGGGGAGAGGCACCACCCTTGCTGACGGGGTCGACACCTAACCAGAAAACCTGGGATGTGGGCAGACATGTGAGGCTGGTTCCACCGTTCAGTGAAAAGGAAGTCGCGAAATTTTTCCCACACTTTGAGAAAGTGGCTCGACAATTAAACTGGCCGGAGGAGGCCTGGACCATACTCGTGCAAAGTGTGCTGGTGGGGAAAGCTCAGGAAATTTATTCGGCGATACCAATGGACCAATGTGCAGATTATGAGGTACTGAAGAAGCACATCCTCAAGGCCTATGAGTTGGTTCCGGAAGCTTACAGGCAAAAATTCAGGAATGCCAGGAAGAGGGAGAGTGAGACCCATGTGGAGTTTGCCAGAGTGAAAGAAAACATGTTTGATCGGTGGTGTGAGTCAAAAGGAGTCGGGAAAGACTTCGAAACATTGCGGGACTTGATCCTGGTGGAGGAATTCCAGCAGTGTGTCCACGAGGACATCAAAGTGTACCTGCAGGAAAAGAAAGTACCAAAGTTGTGGGACGCAGCCACCATGGCAGATGATTATGCCTTAACCCACCGAATAGGGGTCCACAAACCTAACTCCTCGCCTAGACTTCAGCAGGGGAGTTATGGAACACCCGGTGCGGAGAACGACCTTACATGGCGGCGGCCTCGAGATGATTATGGGGACAACTATGATACCCCAACGGTTAGAAATCCGAGGGCTACGGGCCCAAGACAAACTTATTTTTCGGGGGGCTCAAGGCCGACCCCGAGGTTCTCCCCCGGGCCTACTTGTGCTTTTTGCCATAAAACTGGACACTTGATGTCCCAATGTTACCTCCGAAAAAGGGAGAACCCGGAACGGAATCAGTCTAGTGCGACTCCGAATGCACTGGCAAGTGTGAGAAATCATTCTTGGAGAGCAGAGCTGGGGGAAGATTCCCCTGTCAAAGGTACGGCGTCCCGGGAGAACCTTGTTCAGGAGGGCTACAAACATTTCATTTCAGAGGGGTTCGTGTCGCTGGATGGCGACCCGAGTAACCAGAAGCCAGTTAGGGTATTGAGGGACACAGGAGCCCACCAATCGTTGATGCTGGAGGGCATTTTGCCATTGTCGGAGAAGACGGCAACTGGGGTTAGTGTGCTTTTACAGGGGGTTGGGGGCTATGTTAAAGCTCCGCTTCATGTCATCCAGTTGAGTTCTGAGTTGGTATCCGGGCCGGTCACCGTAGGCTTACAAGCCACCCTTCCTGTGGAGGGAATCTCTTTTATTATCGGGAATGATTTGGCCGGGGGGCGAGTTTTGGGTAATCCAATAATGGTGGACAAGCCCAGTAAGGAAAATAACACCACTCGGTTAGAGATGGAGATTCCGGGTATCTTTCCATCCTGTGCAGTGACTCGGGCTATGGGTAGAAAGCACGCGGAAGAGAAGGAGGAAGAAAGAGAGGGGGAGTTGGAACCCTTAGAGGTACGGGAAGACAACTCGGAAAAGGGAAATAACCAGGGGAGGGATTCCCAGGAATTTCGAGAAATGGTAGCGTCTGGAACGCAAGGGGACGTGGAGTGTCCGTCGGAGACCGCGGAGAACGAAGTGGAGCAAACCACGCTGGTCCGAAGGAGACTAGTGGAAGAACAACACGAAGACTCGGAGATCCAGAGGTTAATTGAGAAAGCCGTTACGGAAGAAGAGGCTACGAAGATACCTGTGGGGTATTTCATGAAGGGGGAAACCCTAATGAGGAAATGGAGGCCCCCGGAGGTGCCCGCAGACGATGAGTGGAAAGTTCACTATCAGATTGTGGTGCCACCGCTGTACCGGAAGGAGATCTTGAGTTTGGCACATGAGACCCCTTGGGCCGGGCACCTGGGAGTGAACAAGACCTGTGACAGGATATTGGTACATTTTTTCTGGCCGGGACTGCGACGGGATGTGGCGGAGTTCTGCAAGTCCTGCCATTCTTGTCAGCTGGTGGGAAAGCCGAATCAAAAAATCCCACCCGCCCCGTTAAAGCCAATCCCAGCTTTTGAAGAGCCATTCAGCCGAGTCATTGTGGACTGTGTGGGCCCTTTACCCAAAACCAAAGCCGGACATCTATACTTACTGACCATCATGTGCGCGTCCACCAGGTTCCCCGAGGCAGTGCCTCTGAGGAAAATAACGGCGGCAGTTATTGCAAAGGCCTTGATTAAATTTTTCACTTGGGTTGGTCTACCTAAGATCATTCAATCGGATCAGGGGTCCAATTTCATGTCCACCCTGTTCCAGCAAGTGGTACACCTGTTGGGGGTGGAACAAGTAAGATCCAGCGCCTACCATCCCGAGAGCCAAGGGGCCCTGGAAAGGTTTCACCAGACTTTAAAGAATATGATCCGAACGTATTGTTTTGAATGTGCCAAGGATTGGGATGAAGGGATACCCCTATTGTTGTTTGCGGCGAGGGAGTCCGTGCAGGATTCCTTGGGATTCAGTCCGTTTGAACTGGTGTTTGGACACGCAGTGCGGGGACCGTTGAAATTGGTGAAAGAACAGTGGTTACTACAGGAGTCCCGGACACCGATGGTGGAGTATGTGTCCACAGTAAAAAACCGATTGGCAAAGGCGTGTGAGGTGGCACGACGGAACTTGAGAAGGGCCCAGGGGAAAATGAAGGAGAGACATGACAAGACCTCGCAGATAAGGAATTTCAGTCCTCAGGACCGGGTGTTAGTATTGCTGCCCGTTCCAGGTCAGCCCCTCCAGGCTAGATATTTCGGTCCTTATGCAGTGGAGGAGAGGGTGAATGAGACAGACTACGTGGTGACCACTCCCGACCGACGAAAAAAGCGACAGTTGTGTCATGTCAACCGACTGAAGAAATATCATGAGAGGGAACCGGTGGAAGACGTAGTTCCTGTCTCACCGGTCGTACCGGTGACAATGGACGGAAACGCCGGTGTGAAGTTTGATAACTTGGATGACCAGGCCTGCCCCAAATTGACGAACACCGAAGTGTTGAATCATTTGGATGAGAAGTTAGGTCATTTAACAAGGGAACAGCAAGGACAACTGTCCAGCCTAATGTTCGAATTTAAACATTTGTTCACAGATGTACCTGGTCGTACGGACTTAGTATATCATGATATCGAGGTGGGGGAGGCCACTCCAGTGAAACAACACCCCTATCGGATGAACCCGGTGAAGATGGAGTACCTTCGGAAGGAGATGCAATATATGTTGGACAATGACATCATCGAACCAAGCAACAGTGAATGGAGCTCCCCATGTGTGTTGGTTCCGAAACCCGATGGCAGCTTCCGGTGTTGTACAGATTTAAAACGGGTGAATGCAGTGACCAAGACCGACTCCTATCCGCTCCCGAGGATTGACGACTGTATTGATCGAATAGGCCCAGCTAAATTTGTTACCAAATTTGACTTGCTGAAAGGGTATTGGCAGATCCCTCTTACCGATAGAGCCAAAGAAATCTCAGCTTTGGTCACTCCGAATGGGTTATATCAGTACAAGGTCCTCCCTTTTGGGTTGAAGAACGGGCCGGCTACATTTCAACGACTGATTAATAGGCTCATTGCAGACCTGGAGGGGGTGGAGGCATATCTGGATGATGTAATCATCCACACCATGACCATGGAAGACCACATTAAGCAAATCCATGCATTTTTTCAGACGATGTCCGAGGCAGGTCTGACCATCAACTTAGCCAAGAGTGAATTTGTAAGAGCACAGGTAGTGTTCCTCGGCCATGTAGTAGGGCAGGGTCAAGTACAACCAGTGACCGCCAAGGTAGAAGCTATCGATCGCTTCCAAGTCCCAAAGGGGAAGAAAGAGCTGATGAGATTCTTAGGTATGGCGGGGTGGTACCGGCGGTTCTGTAAGAATTTTTCGGATGTGGTAGCCCCTTTAACGAGTTTGTTGAGAAAGGAGACCCCATTCGTTTGGGATGGCAAATGTCAGGCGGCCTTTGCCCATGTCAAAGCGATACTAATGAGCTCTCCGGTCCTAACCGCTCCGGACTTTCAGGCACCTTTCAAGTTGGCCGTAGATGCAAGTGATGTGGGAGCTGGAGCGGTCTTGTTACAGGAAGATGAGGATGGGGTGGACCACCCCGTGTGCTACTACTCCAAAAAGTTCAATAAACATCAGGCAAATTATGCCACCGTGGAGAAAGAGACCCTGGCTCTCCTGCTAGGGCTTCAACATTATGAGGTGTATTTAGGAATCACGTCCTTTCCCATAAAGGTCTTTACGGATCACAACCCCTTAACCTTCATTCAAAGAATGAAAAATAAAAATCAGAGGTTGATGAGATGGAGTTTGGCTTTGCAGGGGTTCAACTTGGAAATTGAACATGTACGGGGCCGGGACAATGTCGTGGCGGACGCTTTGTCCAGATTGAGTTAATCTGGGGGGGGGGGGGGTTGAGTTATCTGATTTGTTTCTCCAAATTGGCCGGCAAAGAAAGTTTTCGCTGGGTTCAAACTTTCTTTCTTGAAGGGGGGGAGTGTTACATATTTATGTGAATGTATGTGAATTACCATTCAGGTCTTTGCTTATCCGTGTGTAGTATATTAAGGGTTGTTGTGATTGGAGGGTCAGGAGCCCTTCTGAACAAGTGGCCGGAAACGGAAGAGGAAAAGACACGAGGAAAAAAGGAGGAGTTTTTCTTCTTCCTCGCCCCGCACCGACGAAAGGTGGGATAGATTGAGCCGTGTGGAAAAGCGGCGTTCCCGAGCCTGTCTGGCGAGAGGAGTTACCGGGACGGATACCTGCCCGGTGGACGGCAAACTGTCGTGTGGCCGTGCACCGACCCAGCGTTTGGCGCCGTGCGCGACACCGTCTAAAAAGACGCGTACGGGTCGCCCGTTGGGGCCTACCACGCCTGGCAAGCGGCGTGGGGCTTTTGGCTTGCTTTCCCGTCCCCGCTTCGCGTGGCCGCGAGGGGCTGTAGCCGGGGTGCCGGGTACGATACCTGCCCGGTGGAAACACGTCCACCCGGGGTTCGTTCAACCGCCCGAGTGCGGCGACGCCGACCATCATCTTGGTCAGGAGGGGCCCAGAGACATTGTGCGGGACCGAGACCAAAAGGGGGTTGTGAGTACTCACCGGGACACACATATATAAGATGGCCATCTTACTCATAGGGAAGTGCTTGTGAATTGGGGAATTGTTGATGGTTGTGTATTGTTGATTGCTCGGGGAAAATCTCCGTGGTTGTGTCATTGAAATTGTATGGTATCATTACCATTGGAAATATATCCTTGAACATCAGTTGTCTCCTGGGTGAAATTCATATGGATTGCATGGCGAAAGCGCATATATAATACAGCTTGCTGGCGGAGTTCCTCTCACGGTCCGGGGGTCACCGAGACCAGGTATTCACCGAGGGGACCACGTAACAGTTTGATTTTAAACGACTTCATGTTTGGTTTTAAACGAGTTTGTGTTTGGTTTTAAACGAGTTTGTGTTTGATTTTAAATGAGTTTATGTTTGGTTTTAAACGAATTTGTGTTTGATTTTAAATGACTTCATGTTTGGTTTTAAACGAGTTTGTGTTTGGTTTTAAACTAGTTTGTGTTTGGTTTCAAACGAGTTTGTGTTTGGTTTTAAATGAGCTTATAGTCAGGTTCACTATGTTAACAAATATAATTTCGTTCCAAATTTTGGTAGATTAGCAAAACTATACATTTTTGGAATATTCAGAGCATGAGGAATCCAAAAATTAATGTTTACATTTGCGTAGACACCTTTGCGAAAATGACACTCAGGACAGTGATGAAGATAGTCAGGTTCACTATGTTAACAAATATAATTTCTTTCAAAATTTTGGGATTAGCAAACCTGTACATTTTTGGAATCTTCAGAGCATGGAGAATCTGAAAATCAATGTTGGCATTTGCACAGACACCTGCATGGCCGCCATTTTGGATTTTGAAAATGGCCGCCATAAAATACATATTTTGCGCGATCTCAGCTTCTAGTCAACCTAGAGACTTAATTAAATATGCTAATCCTATGTTTTCTGGGTCAAGGAATCCAATAAAGGTCTCAAAATAGTGCTCAGGATTATAGAAAAGCAACAAACAAAGGTAATTAAAAACCATTGTCTTTATATTTGTGATATAACTGTATTACATAATACATGATATTGCAAGTCCTTTGAAGTTATAGGTTGTTTTAGGAAGTTATAGGTAATATCAGATTGAACTATAAGTCCTATACACAGGATCTACGAGGTCTATACCGTTCAGGAATATGCTTTTACAGATCTTCATCACTGTCCTGAGTCTCATTTTCGCAAAGGTTTCTACGCAAATGTAAACATTAATTTTTGGATTCCTCATGCTCTGAATATTCCAAAAATGTATAGTTTTGCTAATCTACCAAAATTTTGAACGAAAAAACATAGTGAACCTGACTATTATGCTTGGTTTTAAATGAGTTTATGTTTGGTTTTAAACGAGTTTATGTTTGGTTTAAACTAGTTTATGTTTGGTTTAAATTTTTTTATGTTTGGTGTTAAACAAGTTGATGTTTGGTTTTAAAAGAGTTTATGTTTGGTTTTAAATTAGTTTATGTTTGAGTTTAAATGAGCTTATGCTTGGTTTTAAACGAGTTTGTGTTTGGTTTTAAACGAGTTTGTGTTTGGGTTTAAACGGCTTCACGTTTAGTTTTAAACAAGTTTGTGTTTTTGTAATTTTGTAATTTGTTCAGGGTGCTGGCAATAGCTCACTTACTCGTCGCGAAGGACACCGTGGGATCCTGAATGTCCACCCAGTGGCACAGTGATGATTTGTGGCGCTCCGGGCGAAGGGCAAAAATATCGCCTCCTGCAGGCACTGATATAGTCAGAAATTCCTTTTGAGGGGGCCGTATGAAAGATCTCTAAGCTTCCCCAGCGGACTCAGCAGCAGAGCCCTGAAAGCTGTTCAAAATGAGAATACATTTAGATATGATCTCCTGAGATGATTAGGCGTATTAACTACAAAGAATCCGGAAGAATTCCTATCTTTCTAAACACGTGCCATGTTAAGGTGCATAGAGCAGTTTAATAGGTCCGTCCATGGCATGGTATTCCTATTACAAAATAAATAACAAAAACAATGATAACATTGTAACAAGGCATTCATTAATACTAATAATATTAACAACAATAATAATATTCGTACCATTTGGCAATAATAAAACGAACGTAGAATCACCGCCCTGGTCCAAGCAGACCTGGGCTTGGTGAAAGGTAAGCTTATGCTGAAGCAGTAGAGCAGGCAGTTAACAAAGTAAGCAGTAGAGCTACAAGGCCGTTAACAAAAACTACATCAAACATGCATGCAACATGGTGTGGTATTTCTATGACCTAGAGACTAGAGCTGATGAAACAAAGCAGCAGAGGAAGGCAAGGAAGTTAAAGAACTCACTTGACACGTGATCCTGGCCTCGCTGATTGGGACATACACCGTGAGCTATCTAGATGTGATCGACGTAATTACATAACAAACGTCCAACAGTTACACCCCTCCATCCCTTGGGCCAATGGGCGATTTCCATGTTACAGAGTGCACATATTAAACCTCATTATACAAGATAAGAGATATACGCAGCAACACCATACCACGGATTTATTTACTGTGCGAGGTGATAGAAATAGGAATTAGGAAAAAAAGTGAATACGGATGGAAAGGAGTTTGTAAACATCGACATGACACATTGACACGTAGCACTGAGTTTAAACTGGAAAACGTGGTTCTACAAGTTGCTTCTCGTGAACTCACGAGTTTGTTGTATTATAATTTATATACAATGCAAACAAATGACGCATGAAAACGGTTTTTTGAGGGTGTCATTTGGCACGCCATCCCCTTCGCGCCTGGTGCGGTCACCCTCTCTGCCCTCCCTTCCCCTCCTCCCCCACCATCACTTCACCACTGTGTCCACCAACTAATTCTGGCAGGTGTGGTGCTCAATTTAACGTCCATCTGATGGATGACACACATTGATGGACTACTGTGCCTGTGAAATACCGGGATGACGTTTATAGCTGGGTCGGGATTCAAACCCAGGATAGAGAGCTTAGAGGTGAGTATGCGTACCTCTATGCCATCCTGCCTGCCCTCTCCCTCCATACATATACATATACTGTACCTCAATCCTTTTGTTCAGCTTGCTAAACTTATTGAGTGACAATTTCTCCAATACCATCAGCCAGAGATCCCTATGATGTGGATGTTCAAGATACTGATCATAGCAACAGGACCGAGGAGGTTAATGGGGAAGGTGAGTGGGTGGAACTTGTACCACCTGACTCCACAAATCATTCTTTGTACTTATCAGTCATAGCAGTGGCATGAAATAACCTGAAAGGTATGCCTTGGATCCAACTCGCTGGATCTGCCATGACGCTGTCTGACGCTGTCTTTTATGATTCTTTGTCCCCTTTCGCCATCATTACCTTGTTGCTCTGTTCTCCATTTTAACTTTTGAGGCATTAAGTTGAGACTTTGTTAATGCTGTACTCTGTTTACCCCTAACCATAACTCTAACCCAAACTCTGCCTTAATAAATGTCAGTTGTCATGTAGCATGTCATCAATGATACAAATAATAAATAATAGCCTTTTCAACGATGTATTAGTACATTATGGTTGGTTGGTTGGCTTTTATTTGAATGTCCTATCCTCAGTCTGTACATGATCTGAGGACAGTTTAAATGAGATTGGGAAATCTATTAATTTATTATTCAATGTCTCCAATTTTAAGAAAACCATTATTTTTCTCAAATGTTACGATGGGATGTTCAAGATCATTCGCAACTGAGTGTTGTTGTTGTTGTTGTATAGCCCCGGACAGTTCTCTTGAACAAGCCCATGGCATGGAGACAGCCGATTGATCTCCCATCAGCGACCCAGAAATGCCCCACACCCAGGATGGTGCACCCCCGCCTTCAGGGCCACAATATAGTGAGAGTGAGAGAGAGAGAGAGAGAGAGAGAGAGAGAGAGAGAGACAGAGGGAGAGAGGGAGAGAGGGAGAGAGAGAGAGAGAGAGAGAGAGAGAGAGAGAGAGAGAGACAGACTTGACTTTTATGTCCTTTTATTACAAAAGTTTAAAATGAAGATTTTTTACAGTCAAAACAAAATAAACAAAACAGTTGCATGCAATTTTACCATCGGGGAAATCAAAACCAACAAACCGTTAAGCTACCAAAAAAACACAAAAGGATATTTAGTAAAGACTAGAGAGAAAGCACCAAATGACCCTCAGATATTTCACAAAAATCCTTTACACACCACATTCTTTCAAAAAGTTCAAGTTGGCTGGAAAGCGAGTAACAGTAAAAATCAAGTTTTATCCGGCTTTCGCAAAAAGCTCTGAACATTGCTCCAGTATCTGTACTGTACAAGTCATTCTTTATCTTTGATTTTCTGGTTTTGTAAATTGCCAATTTTGCTTGGGAAATGAAGAAGTTTGCAAGAATTGTTGCTTGGATGTTTAAATCTTGGACCTAAAATAAACATTGGAAAATTGAAATCAATGGAAAGACGTGCAAATAGAACTTTCAAGAAAACAAAAAGAGGAGTTAAACGACTGCATTGAATATATGCATGGGGCAAGGTTTCTCTCTGTCCACAAAAGGGACACTGATCACTTGTCGCTTGTGAAAAGCGGTGAATGAGAGAATTTGTGGGTATTATCCAATGTGCGATTCTCCATTGGAGATCACCAGCACGTTTTGGCACAGGATTTTTATAATACCATCCCCAGTTTGGGGAGAAAGGAGGAGTGTGTGGCAGGACTGCAGACCACTTGCAAGGATCTGGGGGAGACAAGGAGGGGAAAAGAGCTTTTAAACATTGGAGATATAAGGTTTTGCGGTTACCACTGGAAGAGGAAAAGGAACGGCCAAAATGTATTGGCTCCAAGTTTTCAGAGGCCGACAAAAGAAGGTTGGGGAAAGGAGAGAGGCTCGGCTCAGAGGGAGGTACAGGACGAACCAACCAAGGTTGGGAGGTACCGTAGGCACGAAGCACCACCCTTAAACATCTGTCTAGTTGGCGAGATGATCTGACGCCAGTCGCCGAGGCAATAGCAGCAACACTTAGCCACTTATCATTTGCATTGTCTCTAAGGTGGCACACTTTGGTTATTGATGCAGCCACAAACTTTTGAATGAAGGCCCTGCTGCTTCCAAAACCTTCAAAAAGTGAGTTGCAAAACAGTGGCTCGTTGAAGAACATGGATCTCTCGTACGTAGTATGATCCCGATGGCTTTTGAGAGCTTGCCATGCATTTAACAAACTTCGGTAGAAAGAGGGGAGTGAAGAGAAATCAAACATTGTCAAGTCCATTAGGAAAAGCTCCTTAGCATGACCGAAATTCTCAAAACGACCCAAAATGCAGCATGCAAGTTGCCTCCAAAGCACAACAGGCTCGTGCAAAATGGACCATATTGTGCGTAGATGAAAAGCCATGATTCGGCATTTTACATTGACAAGTCCTTGACCACCCTCAGATATCGGCATATTCAATCTTTCCGGTCGTAGCCAATGCATTCCAGACCAGAAGAAATGAGTGACGCTCTTCTGTATTCCGTCGATTAACCCAGCAGGTGGTTGCAGAGCCAAGACCTTGTGCCACAGAATGGAGGTAACCAGGCTGTTTATGACCAATACTAATACTCTGCCACGGTAAGACAATTGGCGGAGTAGGCCTTTCCATTTTATTAAAAGCAGTTCAATGCGTTCAGGCAAACCTTCCCAGTTATGCCTGATGAAATCTCCAGGACCTAGAAAAACTCCCAAAAACTTGATCCCATCTCTTCTCCAAGCAATATTTGCGGGGAGAAGCGGGGGCGAGGGGGGGTGGGGAGAATGGGGGTTGGGAAAGGGATTCGAGCCTCAGTGCCTGTCTTTTTCCAATTGATTTTTGCGGACGAGGCTCTGTTAAAAAGTGCTAAAGCATGCATCATCTTAGCAATATCATCAGAGTTTTTGATACACACACATACATCATCAGCGTAGGCAATGGTCTTTATAGTGTGGTTTAAACCTCTAACAGTGAAACCAGTCAAAGACTTTTGAAGCGTGTTTAAGAGGGGTTCAAGGGAAAGGGTGTATAAAGCACCTGACAGTGGGCAGCCCTGCCTAACACCTCTTTTAATACAAAAAGGGGGCACAAGCTCATTATTTATGTTTAGCAGGGCAGATACATTTGAGTAACACATATGTATACATGATAAAATAAAGGGTCCAAAACCAAATCGATTTAAGACTTCGGACAAGTATTCATGCGAAACGTAATCAAAAGCCTTCTCCTGATCTAGGAAAACAAAGCCAACACTTTCATGATGAATATCACAAACATCAATCAAATCGCGAATAACAGAAATACTGTCATGGATATTACGACCAGGAACACAATAGGTTTGGTCCATGTCTACAATGTTCTTTAGGAAGGGTGAAAAACGTAAGGCAATAGCTTTGAAAAGATCTTGTAATCAGTACATAGTAATGATATTGGCCTCCACTGGGAGATGAGTAAAGGGTCGCCTTTCTTTGGAAGCAAGGTAAGTACTGCTCTTCTGCAGCTCAGCGGGAGTTCCTTCTTTTCGAGGCTTTCCTGGAAGACTGATAGCAGTTCAGGGCCAATTAGGTCACAGAAAGATTCGAAAAATTCTGACGGTAGACCGTCGATGCCAGGTGATTTTCCTTTGCCAAGGCTCTTTAATGCGATGGAGAGTTCCTCAAGTGTGAGTGGTTTCTCCAGGCTCTGCCTTTGCTCTGGGGTTAAGGTGGAAACACCGTCAAATAAGTGAGAGACACCATTTAGGTCAACTTCTTTTGTTTTGTAACGGTTGGAGAAAAAGAGTCTAGCTTCCCTCTTGATTCCTTCAGGGTGAGTGATGACAGAATTGTCAGGGCATTTTAGAGCAGTAATTTGGGGGTGAGGAACCTTAGATTCAAAATCAAAGAAGTATCGGGTTGGCGTGTCCAAAAGATTGAGCTGCTGAAACCGTAATCTTTTTAACGCCCCTTGGGTTTGGTTCTCAATTATTGTCTTAAGGAAAGCTTTCTTTTCTTTCAGTCTCAGTTCTTGTTGGGGAGAAGAGTGAGTTTTTTAATTTGTTTGAATTTGCAGAATTTCCTTTTCTAAAGTAGCCTTTATTCTACGTTCCTCTTGTGTTCTAAAAAAACAAAATTGTTTACAAAAACCTCTACATTGGGCCTTTATGTTGTCCCACCACAAACGCTGATCTGTAAACTGGTGTTTTTGATTTAATAGAACAGACCATACGTCTTCAAAAGCAGCCCTAAAGGAGGGGTTTTCTAAGATGGTGACATTAAGCTTCCAGAAAGAATGGCGATTCAAGGACAGATGTGAATGGTAATTCACAGTAATTAAATGGTGTTCTGAAAAACCAGAAGGCAAAATTCCAGTGGTAGGGGAGAGATTAAAAAATGGTGAATTTATATAGATCCGGTCGAGCCTAGCTAGGGATACTTGGTTGTTTGTGATCTTGCTCCAGGTAAATTGATGTGTCGTGGGATTTTGTTGCCGCCAAAGATCCTGAAGCTTAAAATCCCTTATTATCTCTGCTAATAATTTAGCTGGTCCGGGATGGGGTTCCGCACCGTTCCTATCTAGGTTTAGTTGTAGAGTGCAGTTAAAGTCACCTGCCATTACAATACACCTGTGCAGGTCTATTTGCCTCATATAAGGCCCTAATCTAGCGTAGAAGCGTTGCCGCTCCGTGCTATTTGAAGGGGCATAAACGTTCAACAAAGTAAAATTTATGTTATTAATAACAAATTCTAGGGAGGCTAGGTGCCCTGGGATTATGTTTTTAAAGGAAAGTTTTGATGGATGGAAATGGGGATTCAAAAGAAAGGCCACTCCCACAGTTCGGGAATTGGAATCACTAAAAAAATTGGTCGTTTTCATCATCCGGTTCCATTCTGCATGGGATGCTGGCGTAGAGTGGGTTTCCTGTAAGAAAAGTACATCTAATGTTTTCTGTAGTGCAAGGTTCACCACTTGGAGTTTGTGCAGCTGACTCGTGCCACCATTTATATTTAAGCTTCCAAAACTCATTTTTTTAGTTCATCTTTTGCTCTCACAATGTACTTTTTCAGCCTGCTACATTGGGCTTCTGTGAAATGGTGGTCGCTAGGCCGGCGGATGATGTTCCTTGCCGTGTCGATAAACCCGTGCAGGTCAGAAAAGTGATCTTTAATGTCTACGTGTCTCTTTCTAAAAGTGTGGTTGAGGAATTTCAATATTTGGGCTGGTAAGACATTGGATTCACTTGTTGTAGGGAACTCCTCAATTTCGTAAGATTCCTCATCGGACATGTCGGAACCACTGTCTGGAAGACTTTCAATTCCTGGTTCTTGGGGCTCTGAGGTAACTTGTGCTGTGCAGGTGTCATCCTGCTCCATATTAATAGGAGCAGGAGGGGGTAGTGGAATTGAAGGAGCTTCGGGTAGTGGGAGGGGGGCGGGGGAAACCGTCACCGGTTTGACAGTTTGAGGTTCTCCATCAGTTTTACCAATGTGCTCAGGCATGTTATGTAAGACCGCCAGCACAGGTACTGCTGGGGTTAGAATATTTTCATTGTGCTCAGAAATTGGGGGCGCTGGAAGTACGGTCAGGTGTTCTGCTATCACGTTTCCTCCTATTTTTACGGTTGGGTCTTGATGCACTTCGGAATCATTCACAGAAGGAGGACACGGAACAGCTTTACTTTTCCCTTGAGGGATGTAAATTCCCTCCGTTGCATTGTGGGGGAAAGTCTCAGGTAAGGGCTGGGGATCTACATTCTCATGCATGAGCAGTTCATACCGGTTGCTGGTAGTAGTTTGGTCGGACAGGGGCATTCCCACAATGTTTGACTGAAAAACTACCACCTTTTCGTTACGAGGTGTAACTGAATCCTGGGGTGTTTTTCTCTTCCTTAATGAGGAAACAAGTGTAAACCCATCCCAGATGTTCATGTTCGCATTATCAGCGGTCGTTAAATTTGGTACGATGTCATCTGAGACAGTAGTTGGGGGAGTTTGCCCGTCAGTGTTGGGAGGTAGTGGGGGGTCTGAGACAGTAGTTGTGGTAGTTTGTCCGTCAGTGTTGAGAGGTAGAGGGGGCACAGTATTGTCCAGAGAGCCTGTCTGCTCGATCACAGAGGGTGCAGTTCGGGGACAGAACGTTTTAAATGTCCGAACTTTCCACAAGTGAAGCATTTTAATGTCTCGGTTGACGCATATACTTGGTAGTCGTGATCTTTGATACGGAATTTAATTACCACGTTTAATACTTTATCCACGTTGGATGTGGGAAGTACAATGTATGCCTGGCGTCGGAAAGACATGATGTGCTTCGCCTGTTCACTCCGACAGCCCAGCGGCAGCATCCTGATCTGGGACACGACTGTACCATAGCGCGATAGTTCCGCTAACAGCGACTCATTTTTTAGAAACGGGGGGGGGGGGGGCATTGGATGGGAGTATTTTGACAGCTGGGGTATCGAGTGGGGAAACTAAGACGAAATGTCCATTGTCTGTGGACAGACCAGCCGCGACAACCTCATGCACGAGGCTTTCCTCGGCTAAAAAAACAACGATACGTTTATTCATTCGTGACGCTGCACGGATCTTTTCCATCCCAATGATATTCCCAACAGCAATAACAATGTGTTCCACACTAACCTCATCGGGAGGAACGCACACCACGCCATGCTTCCGTGTGAGAGCTTTGAAAGCCGCATACGGGGAACGTGTCGACATTTTACTAATTCAAATTACCCGGACTAAGCCGAGTTGGGGTCGGGGGAAAAGGAAGGGGTCGGGGGAAAAAGGGGAGGGGTCGGGTACAGTTTTCTGTAAAGCAAGGGGGAAAAAACCGCAAAGAAAACGCCACTCGGCATGTACCAGCCCGAGAAAACGAACGGGGTAAAACACACCTCTTATTGAGGAAAGGGGTGAAAACCCATCGCAACTCCTTAAGAGTGTCGATAGGAATACGACTCACCCGTCGACCTCACCGAAAGGCGTGGGCTCTCTCTCTCTCTCTGTATCTCAGAGGAAAAAGTAGAAAAAGCTGGAAGAGAAAGAATCGAGACAGCAACACAAGCGAGGGATGTAATGGGGGGGAAGGGAGGGGTGTGGGGGGGGTGGGGAGGGGTGTGGGGGGGGAAGGGAGGGGTGTGGGGGGGAGCAGGCAGAGGGAGGGGAGAACGGGCGGGGAGCTGGGGGGGGGCGGATGAGGAGTTGTAGCAGTGGGTTGTTGAACTGGAGTGGTGGGGGCAGACAGAGAGTAGACAACGTGAGGATAAGAAGAAAAGTGGAAGAACAGAAATTAAGAAAGACAACGAGCAAGGGGGGGGGGGGGGGTAGAAAGATCGAAGGTTGGAGCAGCTCACACCTCACCACACATGCACGGCTGCCATCTTGCCACGCCCAACAACTAACTGCCAGGAGGGGGAGAGAGAGAGAGAGAGAGAGAGAGAGAGAGAGAGAGAGAGAGAGAGACAGAGAAAGAGAGAGAGAGAGACAGAGACAGAGACAGAGACAGAGAGAGAGACAGAGACAGAGAGAGAGACAGAGACAGAGAGAGAGAGAGAGAGAGAGAGAGAGAAACAGAGACAGAGACAGAGAGAGAGAGACTTTTATGTCCTTTTATTACAAAAGTACCAGTTGCACAAACCTTTACATGATAAACTAGAACGCCACTCAGTAGAGCGCATTCTCCCACCGTGGGTCAAGTTGGAATAATACATTTTGTTTAACAGCCCCTCTCCCCAAAACAATGAATGAAAAAGAAAGTAAGCCCTAACTGTCAGAGAATTTATTTTGATATATCTCGGAATTAGAGGAGAAAAACATCATTTAAGAATAAGAATAAAAGCTTTAATGCAGTAAAACAGAAAAAAAAAATCCCCCAAAAAATCCTGGATCCAGAACAATATCCTGAGCTTCACCAAAAACTAATCAATTCTTCCTTATCCCAAGGGAAATCATCCCACCAACTTTCATCCAAATCCGTTCAGAACTTTTCCAGATATCTTGTTCACAAACACAGGAACACACGAACATACAAACACACACACGCATGGACGGACATGATCGAATGCATTACTCCATGACGGGAGTAATAAACCTGAAAATCGCAGAGCCAGAATTATTTATTTGGTCTGGGAAGCCCATTCGATGTGTCTTCTTCTTCAGCCTCTCACAACCCTGGATGAATATGCGATCTTTTTTTTAAAAAGTCAGAATTTTGCCAAATCTGTTTTATTCATTTGTTAATATACCTCAGCCATTGACAAATCTGGAATTATAATTTTATTTGAGGTTCAAATTAACCCAGGAGATTGTGTCAAACGATGCCTGCATGTCTGTACATGTGATAAATGATTAATCGTTCACAGTAGAAGACTCTTCTTCTTCACGAAATAACAACTTCTAGCTTCCAGACCGTACATCCAATCATCTTCAAATGTTGCACACTTGTTACTCTTCATGACTTCTAAGAGAGTATGAAGTTTCACGTCGATCAATGAAGTGGTTCAAGAGATATAGATGTTTTTATTATTTGCGTTTAATTAACGATATCTGCCAAACCACGTGACCTATCGCAAATTCCAAAAGGGCATTTTCGTAGACCGATATGCTGAACAGATCTTTGAAGTTTCCCCTCGATTGGATCACAAATGAGGGAGGAGCTAGGTTTTTACGGTTTGTGCTTAAAAACGCCATAACTCTGAAACCATGTGATGCATGACGTCCTGCTCACTGACTTTTTTGTTCGTCATGGGTATGCGATTCTGCCTGGAAAGTTTGGCCTCGATCTGTTCAGGCGTTTTGGAGAAAATTGGATTTGGTGTTTTTCACTCAAAACAATATGGCGGCCAAACCACGTGACCTGTGACATCATCATTACGATTAAAATATTCTACAGACCGAGTCCCTCCTCTCGTGAAAATTTGCTCTCAATCGGTCCAATTAATTATTGCAGAGAAATGGTTTTTAAAGGAAAACAGAAAAAAAAAATTCCCCCAAATATTCCCAAAAAATTTCCTGGATCCGGAATAATATCCTGATCTTCACCAAAAACTAATCAATTCTTCCTTATACCAAGGGCAATCATCCCACCAACTTTCATCCAAATCCGTTCAGAACTTTTCCAGATATCTTGTTCACAAACAAACGAACACGCATACGCGCACGCGCGCACACACACACACACACACACTGACACGAGCGAATGCATCACTCCCTGGAGGGAGTAACTAGAACGCCACTCAGTCGAGCGCATACTCCCGCCGTAGGTCAAGTTGGAATAATACGTTTTGTTTAACATCCCCTCTTCCCAAAACAATAAATTAAAAAGAAAGTAGGCCCTAACTGTCAGAGAATTTATTTTTATATATCTCGGAATTAGAGGAGAAAAACATCATTTAAGAATAAGAATAAAAGCTTTAATGCAGTAAAACAGAAAAAAAAATTCCTGGATCCGGAATAATATCCTGAGCTTCACCAAAAACTAAACAATTCTTCCTTATCCCAAGGGAAATCATCCCACCAACTTTCATCCAAATCTGTTCAGAACTTTTCCAGATATCCTGTTCACAAACACACGAACATACGAACACACACACACACGGATGGACACAATCGAATGCATTACTCCCTGGCGGGAGTAATAAACCTGAAAATCGCAGAGCCAGAATTATTTTTTGGTCTGGGAAGCCCATGCAAGGTTTCTTCTTCTTCAGCCTCTCACAACCCTGGGTGAATATGCGATGTTTTTTCAAAAAAAAGTCAGAATTTTGCCAAATCTGTTCTATTCATTTGTTAATATACCTCAGCCATTGACAAATCTGGAATTATAATTTTATTTGAGGTTCAAATTAACCCGGGAGATTGTGTCAAATGATGCCTGCAAGTCTGTACATGTGATAAATAATTAATCGTCCACAGAAGAAGACTTCTTCTTCACGCAATAACAACTTCTAGCTTCCAGACCGTACATCCAATCATCTTCTAATTTTGCAGACTTGTTACTCTTCATGACTCCTACTACAGTATGAAGTTTCACATCGATCAATGAAGTGGTTCAAGAGATATCCATTTTTTTTTTTCGTTTAATTAACGATATCTGCCATACCACATGACCTATCGCAAATTCCAAAAGGACATTTTAGTAGACTGATATGCTGAACAGATCTGTGAAGTTTCCCCTCGATTGGATCACAAATGAGGGAGGAGCTAGGTTTTAAAGGTTTGTGCTTTAAAACGTCATAACTCTGAAACCATGTGATGCATGATGTCATGCTCGCAGACTTTTTTGTTCGTCATGGGTATGCGATTCTGCCTGCAAAGCTTGGCCTCGATCTGTTCAGGCGTTTTGGAGAAAATGGGATTTTAGTGTTTTTCACTCAAACCAATATGGCGGCCGAACCACGTGACCTGTGATGTCATAATTGCCATTAAAATATTCTCCAGACCGAGTCCCTCCTACGGTGAAAATTTGCTCTCAATCGGTCCAATTATTGCAGAGAAAGTGGTTTTTAAAGGAAAATAGAAAAAAAATTCACAAAAAAATTCCCAAAAATAATTCCTGGATCCGGAATAATATCCTGAGCTTCACCAAAAACTAATCAATTCTTCCTTATCCCAAGGGCAATCATCCCACCAACTCATCCAAATCCGTTCAGAACTTTTCCAGATATCTTGTTCACAAACACATGAACACACATATGCGCACACACACACACACACACACACACACACACACACACACACACACACACACACGCACACGCACACGCACACAGACACGAGTGAATGCATTACTCCCTGGCGAAAGTAATAAACAAAATATAAGCAAATAAACAAGAAAGTATTAAGGAAATCAACTACATAGTGAATACTAACTGACCCTCAGCTATTTTGCAAAAAGCATCTCTCACACACCACTGCGTCTCAAAGAGTTGTACCTCAGAACAACAACAAAATTCCAGCTTAACTCTTGAAACACAGAGAGCTTTAAACATTTCCAAAACATCTGTACTATACGCATCATTACGTATCTTCGATTTCCTGGTCTTATATATCACCAACTTGGCTTGCGCAAGAAAGAAATGAATTAAAATTGTTGTTGGGGAATTGAACCACCCACTCAGGCCAAAAATAAAGGCAGGAAAATCAAAAACAAAGGAAAACCGTGCAAGTAACATTTTAAGGAAAACAAATAAAGGAGTTCACCGGTCACCGTGCACATACGCATGGGGCAAGGTTTCAGTTTGTCCACAAAATGGACATTGCTCACTTATCGCTTGCGAGAAGCGGTGAATTAGGGAATTTGTGGGTAGGATCCAATGAGCATTTCTCCATTGAAGATCCCCCAACACATTTCGGCACAGGCTGTTTATAGTACCAATCCCCCCAAATAGGGTAAAGGGGAGGGGTATTCAGCAGGACTGCAGGCCATCTACAGGATACAGGGGAGGACAACAAAGGAAAAAGGATTTTTAAGCCTTGCACATACAGGGTCTTTCGATTGCTCCCAGAAAGGGATAGAGAGCGGCCAAAACTAATCGGTTCCAAACTGAGAGAACCAGATAGACAAAGATTGGGGAAGGGTGGAGAAGATTCAGAGGTGGGTATGGGATGGTTGCTTGCCCTGCCATTTGAGGCACAGTAGATGCGAAGCACCATTTTCAAAAAGCTGTCAACTCTGCGACACGATCTAATGCCAACCGTCGAAGCCAGAGCGGTAGCACTGATCCACCTGTCATTGGTGGCGTTTCTCAAGTGACACACTTTTGTTACTGAGGCATTTATAAACTTTTGAATGAAGGTGCTTTCATTCACCCACTCACCAAATAAAGAGTTGTGAAATAATGGTTCGTTGAAGACCATGGATCGAACATAAGTCGAGGGGTCACGGAGACAGGTAAAGGCTTGCCACACCTTCAGTAGGCTTTGGTGAAAGGCAGGTAGCATCGATAGGTCCATCTTGGCCGAGTCGATTAGGAACAGCTCCTGTGCAAGGTCCAACTTCCCCGCTTGACGTAAGATGCAGCTGGTAAGCTGTCTCCAGTCCAAACATGGTTCAAACAAGAAGCGCCATGTTGTTCGTAGGCAGAAAGCCATGGTGCGGCACTTGACATTGACCAGCCCTTGGCCACCCTCTGCAGTTGGTAAGTTTAGAATCTCTGGTCTCAGCCAATGCTTTGCGGACCAGAAGAAATGGGTGAAGCATTTTTGTATGTCCTCCACCAGAGTTTTGGGCGGCTGCAGGGAAAGAACCTTCTCCCATAACTTAGTGGGGTCCAGACTGTTGATGACTAGTACCCTACCTCGCTCGGTAGGACAGTTAGCAGAGCAAGTTCTTCCATTTCCATAACAGTACTTCAATGTGTGCCAACAAGCCTTCCCAGTTATGCCTCACAAAATTCCCAGGGCCAAGGAACACCCCTAGGAACTTAATCCCATCTCTTCTGCATGAAAGATTGGCAGGGAGAGGAGGAGGGAGAGGAAATAGGGGGGTAGGTAGAGGGTTGAAGCCACAGTGCTTCTGTTTTTGTCCAATTTCTCTTGGCCGATAATGCCCTGCTGAAGAGATCCAATGCACTCATCATCAAATCAACGTCTTCTGAATGTCTGATGCAGACACAGATGTCATCTGCATAAGCAATGCCTTTTATGGGGTGGGTTCCAAAAGTAACACCAGACAAGGACTTCCGAAAGGTATTTAAGAGGGGCTCAAGAGATAAAGCGTACAAAATTCCTGACAGATGGCAGCCCTGCCTTACCCCTCTCCCAACACAAAAGGGGGCTACAAGTTCATTGTTTATCTTTGAGATAACCGATATGTTTGATCAACATAATTGTATATGGGATAGAAAGAGAGGTCCAAAACCAAAACATTTTAGCACTTCAAAAAGATATGTATGAGAAACAGTCAAAAGCTTTCTCCTGGTCGAGGAAGCCACAACTTTCATAATTAATCTCACAGATTTCAATGACATCTCGGACAACAGAGATATTATCCTGAATATTGCGACCAGGAACACAATAAGTCTGGTCCATGTGTATAATGTCTCCTAGTAGGGGTGAGAGATGCATGGCCAAAGCCTTTGAGAAAATTGTATTGTCCGTACACAATAAGGACACTGGCCTCCACTATGATATGAGCAATCAATTTCATTTTTAGGAAGCAAAGTAAGGACGGCTCTCCTGCAGCTCAGTGGAAGTTCACCCTTCTTCAAGCTCTCCAGGAAAACCAGAAGCAAATCAGGTTCAATCAAGTCCCAAAATTTCTCAAAGAACTCCACTGGCAGACCATCCAGGCCAGGTGATTTCCCTCTGTCCAGGCTTTTAAGGGCAACAGAAAGTTCCTCAAGCGTGAGCGGTGACTCCAAATCCGTTCTTTGCTTTGGAGTTAGTGTAGCGACACCATCAAACAAGTTCGGAACAAGTTCTGCATCGACATCTGTTGCCTAGTAAAGTGTAGAGAAGAAGAGTCTTGCATCCTTATTAATTTCTACAGGGTTGGTCGTGAGTGAATTATCAGGACGTTTCAAAGCAGTAATTTTGGAATGAGGAAATTTTGTTTCAAAATCAAAGAAAAACCGGGTCAGAGAATCCAGGAGGTAAAGATGCTGAAAGCGTAGTCTCTTTAGCGCTCCTTGGGTTTGATTAGAAATTATATTATTAAGAAGAAAGTTCTTCTCACATAGTCTTAGTTTCTTTTGGGGGGTAGGATGGGTTTTTTAATTTGTTTGAATCTGGAGAATCTCCTTCTCCAGCTCCACTTTCATTCTGCATTCTACCTGTGTGTTTAGAAAACAAAACTGCTGACAGAAACTTCTAATTTGGACCTTTGCGTTGTCCCACCACAATCGCTGGTCCTTAAAACTGGATTTGGAGCCTCTCAGATTTGACCACACCCTCTCAAAGGCATTCCTAAAGGAGGGGTTATCTAATATGGAAATGTTTAGTTTCCAAAAAGAGTGGCAATTTGGAGATAACCCTACACGGTAACTCATGGTAATGAGGTGATGGTCGGAGAAACCAGACGGGGAAATTTCAGTGGTGGGGGAGAGGTTGGAAAATGGCATACTTATATAAAATCTATCAAGTCTGGCAAGAGCCACTTGATTATTGGCAACCTTACATCAGGTAAATTGATGGGTGCCTGGACTTTGTATCCGCCAGATATCTTGAAAACCAAAATCTCTTATTATTTTAGATAACAGTCTGGCTGGTCCAGGGTGAGGTTCTGTGCCATTCCGATCGCACTCAGGTTGCAGGGTGCAATTAAAATCACCGCCTATTATAATGCACTTCTGCAAGTCTAACTGCATCATGTGGAGTCATAACCTGTCATAGAAGGTTCGTCGGTCTGTGCCCTTTGAAAGGGCATTAGACATTTATTGAAGTAAAATTAATGTCTCCATCAACAAAATCCAGTGAAGCTAAGTGACCTGGGAATATTTCCTGAAATGAGAGTTGGAGCAGGCAAAAATGGGGATTAATTAGAAAAGAAACTCCTGCTGTACGAGAGGTTGAATCGCTAAAGTAGCCGGTCTTTTTCATCATTCGATTCCAGATAGCATGAGACGATGGAGTTTCTTGTAAGAAAACCACATCTACTTTCCGTTGCCTTATAAGGTTGACCACTTGGAGCATCCTAGACTGGCTCGCACCACCATTTATATTGAGGCTACCAAAAACAGTCATCGAGATGTAAAAGAGGTAAGGAAAGGGAAATATGCGTATCATCCTTTTAGTTCGTTTTTTTGCCTTAACAATGTGTTTCTTAAGCCTACTGCATTGGGGTTCCATTAAATTGTGGTCACTGGGTCGGCGAATAATACACCTTGCCGTTCCAATAAGCCCATGTAGATCAGAAAAATGATCTTTTATTTCAATATACCTTTTTCTAAAAGTCTGGTTCAGAAACTTGAGTATTTGCGATGGTAAGACGTTGGAATCACTGTATGTGGGGAATTCCTCAATGTCATAGGATTCCTCCTCAGACATGTCAGAAACACTATCTGGGACCCCTGGCTCTTGAGACACCAGAATACTCTGTGGTGTGCAGGTGTCATCCTGCCCTGTTTCTGTTGGAACAGGTTGAGGGAGATGTTCCATCAGAACCCCAGGTAATGTGGGGGGGGGGGGGGAGGGGCGATTCTGCAACCTGTTGCACAATTTGAGGTTCCTCCTCGGGACAATCATTGGGCTCAGGTACATTTTCTAAATTGTCCGGTACAATGACTATTCGATTTGAAAGATCGCCATCAGGTACGTTGGAACACTGAGGGGTCGCAATTTGCTCTTTTTGTCCCCCAGTCGAGTCTCGACCCGACTTGTCATAATCCGCACAAGGATTTAACGTAGTTTGCACTCCATCCTCATCTGGAGGCAGCGCATGTAACTCCTCCACATTAGGCTGAGGGACCATATTGGCAGCAGGCAGAGGATCTGCATTCACATTTAGCAATACTTCATATCGATTACTCATTGATATTTTATCAGATGGTACTGAGTCCAATGCATCGGAGTCTAACACCACCTTCTTTTCCTTACGGGGTGGAGGGACATTCCAAGGTGTTTTCCTCTTTCTCAAAGAGGAGACGAGTGTAAAACCATCCCAAACGTTATCATTTTCGGAGGTTTTCGATGTCGATGGTACGTTTTCTGTCACTGTATCAGGGGGTGTTGTCTGCTCGGACACTGCGGGGGCAATTTGTGGACAAAACCGTTTTAGATGCCCAAAGTTCCCACAGCCGAAACATTTTAACGTTTCCGTGGACGCATGTACCTGGTACTCGTGATTATCCACACGAAACGTAAATACCGCGTTGAGCACCTTGTCCACATTGGATGCAGGAAACACAATGTATGCCTGCCGCCGAAAGGACATGATGTGTTTAGCCTGCTCATTGCGACCACGATAACATCGTGATCTCCGTCACCACTGTACGATACCAAGAAAGCTCTTAAAATTAAATCGTTTTTCAGGAATGGGGGACAATTTTATATCAAGACTTTGACGGCTGGGGTGTCCAGTGGGGAGACCAGGACAAAATGTCCATTCTCGGTAGACAAACCGGTCGCCACAATTTCATGTACAAGCTGCTCTTCAGCTATGAATATTACCAGTCGTTTGTTCAACCGTGAAGCTGCACGGATTTTCTCGAGCCCGATTATTTTACTCACCGCAATGCCAATGACGATGTCTTCCACGGTGACCTCGTTAGGGGGAACCACAGAACTCAAATAGACGTAGAAGAACTATGCCCGTTCACGACACACACACAGCGGTGGCCCCGCTCGCGCGCTCACGCCGCCATTTTAGTTAGCGCAAGAACTGAATAGGCGAACGTGTGCGCTAGCTAGGCCTAGTGGAAGTGGATGAGTGGACGTGAATTTTTATATTGGACGGTGTCCAAATAACGTGAAATAACGTTTTGAAATTTTGTATTTGTGTGAAATAACGTGAAATAACGTTTTGTGTGTGGAAAATAAATAAATTTTGTGTATCAAATAACGTGAAATAACGTTTTGTGTGTGGAAATAACGTGAAATAAAATCAAAAATAAATAAATAACGTGAAATAACGTTTTGTGTGTGGAATAACGTGTGTGGAATAAATATCTGTGTGGAATATCTGTGGAATATCTGTGTGGAATCTGTGGAATTCTGTGGAATATCTGTGGAATATCTGTGGAAAATCTCTGTGGATATCTGTTTTTCACAAAATTTTGTGATCTGTTCACAGATATTCTGTTTCTGTGATATCACAGATATTTGTGATATCTGATATGATATGATATCAGATATGATATCTGATGTGATATCTGATATGATACATATATGTATCAGATATGTATATGTATATCAGATATGTATCTGATATACATATATGATATCTGATATACATATCTGATATGATATGATATATGATATGATATGATATCTGATATACATATCTGATATGATATGATATACATATCATATACATATCATATATATCATATACATACATATCACATACATATACATATCACATATCATATACATATATGATATACATATATGATATATATATATATGATATATGATATATGATATATATATATGATATGATATATGATATGATATGATATATATATATATCATATATATATATGTATATATACATATATATACATATATACATATATATATATATACATATATACATATATATATATATACATATATACATATATATATATACATATATATATATATACATATATATATACATATATACATATGTATATATACATATATACATATATACATATGTATATATACATATATACATATATATATATATATATATATATATACATATATATATATATATATATACATATATATATATACATATATACATATATATATACATATATACATATATATATATATACATATATATATACATATATATATATATACATATATATATATATATACATATATATATATATATATATATATATATATATATATACATATATATATATATATATATATATACATATATATATATACATATATACATATATATATACATATATACATATATATATATATACATATATACATATATATATATCATATATGATATGATATATATATATATACATGTATATATGATATATATACATATATGATATATACATATATGATATCATATACATATCATATACATACATATCACATACATATACATATCACATACATATCATATACATACATATACATACATATACATATCATATACATACATATATATGTATATGTATATACAATATACATATCTGATATGATATGATATGATATACACATGTATATGATATGATATATCATATACATGATATACATATCTGATATGATATGATATCAGATATGATATCTGATGTGATATCTGATATGATACATATATGTATCAGATATGTATATGTATATCAGATATGTATCAGATACATATCTGATATGATATCTGATGTGATATCACAGAATATCACAGATATTCACAAATTCCAAAATTCACAAAAAAATCACATTTTCACAAAATTCCAAAAATTTTCACATTCACAAAAATATCTGTGGAATATCTGTGGAAAATCTGTGGAATATCTGTGGAATATCTGTGTGGAAAATAATAAATATCTGTGTGGAATATCTGTGTGGAATAAATAACGAATAACGTTTTGTGTGTGAAATAACGTGAAATAAAATCAAAAATAAATAAATAACGTGAAATAACGTTTTGTGTGTGGAAAACACACACAAACTAACAGATGGGACTACATAAACGAAAAACTACATCTGTGCATAACGTGAAAGTTTAACTAGAGTTTGGCGAGTAAACTCTTCATAATTAAGAAAAATAAATTACTTACCTGTGGAATGTTTTCCCAGAACCTTTCACAAGTCGATTTGTACAGTTTATTGCAGCACAAGAAGGCATATTGCTGATATTTGTTGAACATTCACACTGCTCATGTTAACAATAGGCCTATCTGTACGCAGAAAGCGGAGGTGTCTTGCGCTAACTAAAATGGCTGCCGCGTTGCGGCGGAGGGGCCACACAGCGGCCTGCATAGGTCTTCTACGTCTATTTGAGTTCTGTGGGGGGAACGCAAACCACGCCATGTTTCGGCGTCAGACCCTCAAACTTTGACTCAAAGGCCGCGTCGCGGGAACGTGCCGACATTACGACGATCGGAAAACCCTCGGCCGAAGCCGAGATGGATTTGGGGAGGGTGGACAGCTTTCGCCTTTCTGTACAAGTTGGGGAAAGAAAGGGAAAAGTGCTACTCGGATACACCAGCACGAGCGAAATGATCGCGAGGAAACACACCTCTCAATGAGGAAAAGGGCGAGAAATCACGACAACCCCTCAGAGTGCCGATGGATTCACCCCTCGATCTCACCGAAAGGCGTGGGCTCTCTCTCTCTGCATCTCAGGGGAAGAAACGAAAGTGGAAAAAAAAGGAAAAAAAAGAGATAGCAACACAAGCGAGGAATGCAGTGGAGGCGGAGGAGGGTGAGGAGGGGAACGAGTGGGGTGAGGAGGGGAACGAGTGGGGGGAGGAGGGGAACGAGTGGGGGGAGGAGGGGAACGAGTGGGGGGAGGGTGGGAACGAGTGGGGGGAGGGTGGGAACGAGTGGGGGGCGGGTGGGAACGAGTGGGGGGCGGGTGGGAACGAGTGGGGGGCGGGTGGGAACGAGTGGGGGGAGGGTGGGAACGAGTGGGGGGAGGGTGGGAACGAGTGGGGGGAGGGTGGGAACGAGTGGGGGGAGGGTGGGAACGAGTGGGGGGAGGGTGGGAACGAGTGGGAGGAGGGTGGGAACGAGTGGGGGGAGGGTGGGAACGAGTGGGGGGAGGGTGGGAACGAGTGGGGGGAGGGTGGGAACGAGTGGGGGGAGGGGGGAACGAGTGGGGGGAGGGTGGGAACGAGTGGGGGGAGGGTGGGAACGAGTGGGGGGAGGGTGGGAACGAGTGGGGGGAGGGTGGGAAAACGAGTGGGGGGAGGGGGGAACGAGTGTGGGGAGGGGGGAACGAGTGGGGTGAGGGGGGACGAGTGGGGGGAGGGGGAGGGACGAGTGGGGGGTGGGGGAACGGTCGGGGGGAACGGGCGTGGAACTGGGAAGTGGAGGAAAGGAAAAAGGGAAGGGAGGACGAGAGTTGTGGTACCGGGTTTGATGAAAATGGGGTGGTGGGGGGAGGGTGGGAACGAGTGGGGGGAGGTGTAGGAACGAGTGCGAGGAGGGTGGGAACGAGGGTTACGAGTGGGGGGAGGCGGAACGAGTGGGGGGAGGGGGGAACGAGTGGGGGAGGGGGGAACGAGTGGGGGGAGGGGGAACGAGTGTGGAGAGAGGGGAACGAGTGGGGTGAGGAGGGGACGAGTGGGGGGAGGGGGAGGGACGAGTGGGGGAGGGGAAGGAACGAGTGGGGGAGGGGAAGGAACGAGTGGGGGGTGGGGGAACGGTCGGGGGGAACGGGCATGGAACCGGGAAGTGGAGGAAAGGAAAAAGGGAAGGGAGGACGAGAGTTGTGGTACCGGGTTTGATGAAAATGGGGTGGTGGGGGGAGACAGTGAATACACAATGTGAAAATAAACAAAAATGGAAAGGAAAAGGTGAAAACAACGACCAAAAAAAATGGGAATGGAGTAGAAAGATCGAAAGTCGGAGCAGCTCGCACCTCACCACACATGCACAGCCGCCATCTTGCCACGCCCAACACATGAACGGCCAACAGGGGGCGAGAGAGACAGAGAGAGAGACAGAGAGAGAGACAGAGACAGAGCCAGGGACAGAGAAAAGAAGGAAAGGGCCGCTCCGTTGGGACCGATCGGCGTTCTGACCGTGACTTGCTGTCCTGACGAATCCAAGCAGAAGGGAGAATGGGGAAGATTTGGCCCCTGCCTTGTGTTTGGGGGTACAACCACCGCAAAGAGGCATCCCAAATAGTTGTGCAACTGAGCAAAGACGTGCTGAAACCCCCATCCAAATTCTCAGTATTTGCTGGACACCAAAAACAGCGACAAAAGTAATATGGTTGTGACCGAGGTGGTGGATAATTATTGTGCTGCATTCCAACGGCCATGGAGTGTGTCGGGTGTGGTTTGTTTGCACGAACATTAACGACTGAGAGGATTGTTGAACGTGAAGGAGAAATCTGCCCAAAGATAGGACATTGCAATATTTCTTTGGAAGTGGGGTGAGAGAAGAGGCAGTGGAGATGGGGTTGTGGTGGGGAGGGGTGATCATGCTGTAATAATCATATGTGACACGTGATTTATATGCCCGATATTATGACTAATTATGACCAACCTAATTATGACTTTGCACTTGACACCGCTAATAACGTTGAATCAATCCACAATATATAAATCCTTGGCAGGCACTTCATCACAATGGATCTTGTAACAATGGATCCTGTAACAATGGATTTTGTGCATCAACACTATGAGAGCTGTTTATCTGTTTGTCTGTCGCCATTTTTCTCAGAGATGGCTGAACGGATATTCGTCAAAATTTCAGAGATTCATCAGTGAGTGCCGGGGAGTGTTTAAAGCAAAACTTTTTTTTTTTTTTTTTTGAAAATAAAAGTTCGATTTTTGGGGGATTTTTTAAAATTGCTCTATGGTGCCTGCACCTTTGTAGCTATGTGAAAGGTAATATCAAATTATCCCCGGTGTGTGTGTGTGTGTGTGTGTGTGTGTGTGTGTGTGTGTGTGTGTGTGTGTGTGTGTGTGTGTGTGTGTGTGTGTGTGTGTGTGTGTGTGTGTGTGTGTGATATAATATTAAATATACATTTTCCTTAGTGGGCGTGGGGGTGGAGAAGTGTTATGTGCACCCACAAATAAATAGAACAAAAACAAATTGATTTCTTCAAAATGCCAACGCGTTTAGAATATCACCGGGTAAAAAGTCACGGATGGTCCTCTCTGGGTACTTCAGAGGGTAAGACAAAGTGAAACCTGCTAGTTTCATAGAAATCTGTCTCACTATAAACTTCTGGAAAATGTTAATTGAATCAACATTGAAGCCATTGGTGATGTTGAACAATCCAAAGTAATTTCAGACCTGGAGAGAAACTGGGGAGATCAGACGTGAGGAGTAATAACTGAGGAAGCTGGTTCCAGAGGTTAAAGAAAAGGGGAACAAATGAGTGGATGTGGGCAATGAGTCAGTATTTCGGAAATTAAACCAGACTTGTGTTACTGGCAGACTGTACGTGTCCCACAGAAACATTCGGGATGTGTGTGCCCCGGGAGTGGAGTGGAGGGCAGAGCATGGTAAGGGCAGAGTGCACTACCTGAAAGGAGGTGTAGGAAGACAGAGAGGTCACCGACCTGTCTGCAATGCGAGAATAACAGACACAGAGACTCAGCTTTATCAAGGAAGATTCCAATGAGTTTTGAGGCCTTGGTTTCCACAGCATCAAAAGAGCAAGGTGTGAGGCAGGGGCGTCAATGCTAAGGAGAGAACAGTACTCCATCAAGCTGAGAATGAAGGCCTTGTAGGTGGATAAGAGTTTCTGTGTACCAAGGAAGGACTTTACACGATAGGCTCAGTCAGCGGCTGGATTTGGAGGCCAACTTGCATATATGGTCTGACCAAGAAAGACCATGGCTGATGGGGAAGCCCAAAACATTGAGGGGCTTTACACATTTGAGAGGTTTCTGAAGGAAGTATATGAGAGGGTTCACCATATGGTCCTCTCCGAGAGCCAGGGTGAATGTGTGAGATTTGTCAGGATTGAAAAGACCTACTCCAAGTGTTTGACCAGCTCGTGATTCTATCATGGTCTGCATAAAGGGAAGAGGCTGCTTACTGCATGCCAATCTGAAGGATGAGGGATGCAAGACAGAGGGTTGAGTCATCAGCAAATAGATAAAGAGGATTTTCAAAGGAACCAGAAATATGGTTGATGAAGATGGGAACTCGCCAGTGCCAAATACATCTCCTTAGGGCACTCTGGCCTCAATAGGGAGAGGAAATGAGAGAATGCCGTTGAGAGCTACACGCTGACTATGACAGTGGAGGAAGTCAATAAGCCATGTGTGAAGTTGGCCTTGGATCCCATGGGTATAGAGCTTGGAGGGTAAGACGAGGTGCCACAATGTATTGAAAGCACGAGATATGTTAAGAGAGACGGCCATGATCTATCTGACATTGTGGGCCCCGATCCATCATTTGAGAGCAGAAGCAGCATGTCCAGGGTAGAGTGACCTGGTCTGAATCCGAACTGACGGTCTCAGATCAGGTCATTGGAGAAAATGTTCAGCTAGTTGTACTTTCCTTTGACAAATAGTCACAAAAATAACCTACAATATGAAACGGTGTTTCGGAAGGTCGAGGTTTATGATGCCATACTATTCAATGCAACGTTAACTTGTTTGCACAGGCCACGCACACCCCTCGTGATGAAAAACCTTGTCATTTCATGAGCCTTAGCTCCTGACAATTGCGTCTCCTAAAGATGCTCTCTCCATTAATTGCGCTGATGTTTCAAACAGTTTCATGAGGGATTCCCTGTCTGTCCTTGATCCTCAACACCTGCCTTTCTCCATACCTTCCTCCCTTTCCCCATCCTACGTGTAGAAACATCTTGCGTGATTTTCATGTTCACGAGAATGTTTCCCCTTAACCCACAAACGGTGTCTCACTTTCGAAGGTTCTTCGTCATCAAGTCTGCCAAAACGGTAAAAATCAAGACTCTCCGCTCACCTTCACTCTTTCATTCCTCTTTCCTCCCACCTCTGGAACAAACTCCCCCACTCTCTTCAATCCCACTCACCCCTCCAGGTCTTTAAAACAGCTGTTCACCACCATCTCTTATCTTCCCCCATCCAAAACCCTTGATCTTTTCTACCCCCGTTAATTCACCCCAGATTCAGTTTTCTGAAATACCGACCTATTTCCTGGAAGTCCTAGCAGTCTCAATGTGTTTTTTTTTTACCTCTCCCCACCCCCTGTGCCCTCCCCCCTTCCCACGCCACCTCCCCCCAAGCCCTCTCCCTCCCACAGATCTCCCGATGTCCCTGCTCTCAAATGTTGTACTTGTGTGCTTCCCCCTCTCTCCCCATCTTGTCTCCCGCTCCCTATATTTCGTCTTATGTGTCCGGTTTTTTTTTTTTGTGATTAATGTTAGCTCTTACACGAGCCTCGATCTTGTATCCCCAAAAAAAAAAATTCAAATTACTCCACGTATTGTGTCTCAGAATCGCATTGGTTCGTCTTTGCCTGTGGTATGCAGTCATGAAAACTCGCACCAATCAAATTTTGCCATTCCTTTGTGCGGTTGGGGCCTGCCATCGGGTTTGTATAAGGGAATAAATCCTTGTGCCGTAAATCATTAGCTTGACTAGGAGAATTTTAAAGAGACAGAGATCACAAAATATAACCTCGTCTCATGACATTACCAGAATGATTTATAATTAACTGCAAGGATTGGGGGGGGGGGGAAAGTAACGGGTGTGCGGAGCGTTTCGTTTGTAAGATTACGTTCATTTGAATGGCAGAAGTACTGAAGTCTAGCGGATGAGTGTGCCGAGTGTGTTGGCTTTTGTTAAAGATTAATAAGATGCCTTTTTGGGTACGTTTTCCCAACATCATTATCTCCTGGGTCAGTGCAAGCCAGGCCACTGGTCCCACCAATGATAAGGCTGGTTAGGAGTGCAGCAATGACAGACTGGGTGAAAATATTTTCCGTTACGTTGAGTTCAGAATAATCGGAATCGTCGTCAGTTGAATGAAAAAATAACACCTGGAACACAGTCGAGGTGTCAATGAACTACAAGCTTGGATGCCAGACGTGCAAGGCAGGTGTGCTTCGAGCAAACTTCATTTCCCAGGCAAAACGAGGCATCTTTGCCATCAAATGGACGTTAAACTGGGCGTCCCATCGCCAGCACACTGAACAAATGACAAATTCCTGCCATGACTATACAAGAGACAAACCCCTACCAATGGGAAAGCAACGGCAAACCACCTAGTGTAATCCTTGCCGTTAGGTTGCCACGGCGGCGATGAATCTGCCTTCAGGTAGAGTACCAGATTTCGATTAGAAGGCTCATGGAGGAGCTTGTACACAATTTTTTTTGTATACTAAGTCGAGGCTCATATAGGAGCTAACACATAGAACATGTAATAAAGGGAGCGAGAGACAAGAGGGGTGGGAGAGGGAAGCACAACGACAGTTGAGAACAGGGGCGTGGTTCACGGGATAACAAGATGGACACGACGAGGACTTCCAGGAAAGAAAAATAGAATTTGAAAAAGGTGGATCTGGGGTTGATTAACGGGGGTAGAAAAGATCAGGGTTTTGGATGGGGGAAGATAAGAGATGGTGGTGAACAGCTATTTTAAAGACCTGGAGGGGGGAGTGGGATTGAAGGGAGTGAGGGAGTTTGTTCCAGAGGCGGGAGAAAAGAGGAATGAAGGAGTGAAGGTGAGCAGAGAGTCTTCATTTTGGCAGTTTAACCATAAGAGGGTTGCAGGCAGATCTTGTGCGACCTGTAGGAATATTTGGGGGACAGAGCCCAGAGAGAGAGCTGGGGGAGCAAGGCCGGAGAGGAGTCGGAAGAAGACGGAAAGACCACCAACCTGCCTGCGGTGAGTGAGTGAGAGGCCCTTGGAGTTAGCTTCATCGCGGGAGATTCCAATGATTCTGAACGCTTTGGTTTCAACAGCGTGAAGCCGAGCTAGGTGTGAGGCAGGAGCACCGGCCCAGAGTGGAGAGCAGTATTCCATTGAGCTGCGGATGAAAGCCTTGTATGTGCTGAGGAGCTCAGGTGTGCCGAGGAAGGACTTCGCACGACGGAGGATGCCCAGTCGGCGACTGGCTTTGGAGGCCAGCTTGGAAATGTGGTTTTCCCAGCAAAGATCATGGCAGATAGTGAGACCCAAAACCTTGAGTAGCAGAACTTCTTGGAGAGGATTGTTGAGAAAGTAGTGGGTTGATGTTATGAAGTGGATTTGTTGAAGATAAGATGTTACATGAAGTGGATTTGGACACATCGGCACATCAACCCAGTACAACCTGACGTCTCAGCATAACGAGGTTTGTGATCCGATTGGAACCATCAAACGTCCCAACGTGATCCTTTTATGGAAGGAGTACTTTGTTGGGAAGAAAACACATTGCCATCAGACTTGATTGAATCCTCGTGTCGAGTCACGCAAGTCACCAAATGTTTATTTGATTTATTTGTCTGGCTGCGGCAGGGTTAATCGTAAACCAATAAGCAATCATAACCTTATCACAATTTTTTGAATCAGTAACCCACTGCCCTGAACTGACTGCGGTTTCAATGTGAATGGTATTCCTGTCACCACAATTCAACCACAAGTGGGATTTCTTTTTTGACCACTCACGAGATGCGATGGAACCCCCATGTATGGCCGGAAGATGCGGAAGTAACTTATTTACCTTTGACCCATGTGGCGTTGAATCGAATCCAACCCGAATCTATAACTGACGGATCTGGTGCTTTACAGACAGCACCCCAAAGCACATAGGGGATGAAATAGCAACATTAGTCACTGGAGTGATGAGTCTGGTTCTTGTTGGTAAAGCCAGTCAGCACTTCCGCATGTTCGGGACAATATTGCTTGATCCGTCGCCTCTTTGGAGATCCAGTGCCATTCATCATCCAGAGTTCTTTTTTCCTTTATGGAATGCTCTCCCAATGCGTTCATGAAATCCTCACGATATTGAGATGAAGGGGACGTGCGTGGTGCCTGACGTTGTGGAAATGGCGGTACAATCAGCTGTGGAGGTTTATTTTAACAGAAGGGAGCTGTTAAACATTTCTGGACGACGAGTAGATCATTTCTAGCATGCTCCATGATGCCTGTCCATGCGGTCAGTGATTTACCACCACCATGCCGATCACGAGCCACCCGTGTTGTCAGTAGAGTGCCACTCTCTCGAGGACGCTCAAAACACCGCTATCCTGCCATCTCTGAGGTCACATTTGAATCTTGACTCATCGGTGACCATCCCATTGGTCCACCTGACCCACATCTACAGCCAGAGCCTCTACCACTTTTGAGAAAAGCGATGTTTGACTCAGGCCTCCGTGGAGTTTCTCAGGAAACATTACCTAAAATCATGGATTTAGAATCGTCGCAAATCCCTTTTTGCACGTTCACAATGTCCTTGCCACCATAATGGTCTGTGTATCGAGATCATGCATTGCGGGGCCTACCAGCTAATGCTGCCACGATCTCAATTCGCTCCAATCTCAACCGCAGCAACTGTACGGTCACGTTCGTGTGGGTCGACCCCTTTATGTGATCGTTTTATACTCGATTGGGTAGTGGAACTATTTGTGAAAGACACTGTGGATTTTTAATGCCTACCGAAGGCTGCTGCTGGCAGACGGATTCCCCAGCTTAACGTCCATCTGCCGGTTGGCACACGCCTCCATGCCTCGCTCTTCCTGCTAAACACCAGGACGGCAGTTTATAGCCGGGTTGGGATTCGGACCCAGGATGTACGGCTCAAAGGTGAGCATGCATACCTATAGGCAATATTGTCAACAAATATCCTGCCATTACACTTTATTTTATTTATTTATTTATTACATTTATTACAATCGTATGTACTTGGACTTACAGCCCAATTAGTACTTCTTTTTTTTCCAATGTCGCATTCCTGGTAGTTGTTGGAAAAGCGGTCTATTGAAAAGATATTGCGAATTTAATCCTTCTTACAAAAAATTGATGGAGTTGTGAATTGGAAACGGTCTTTAAAAGACCAAAAATAAATAAATAAGTACTGAAGCCATAAAATCAAATAACCTCACATTCCATCGTCATCAAGGGGACATTGTAAATACACGTAAAATCCCAAAGACATGAAAGCTTTATTTGTCCGAAACTAGTGTCTGCTACAGATGTATCGGAGCGGACGCACTACATTTGCCGCCACTACCCACACAACGCTATTTTCCCCACCTCCGGGCAACGCTACCGATGTCGAGTCCTCTTTTATTGCCTTGGCAGAGCCTGGAACCTGCGATGAAGACACATGTTTTATATCCTGCAATTATAGCCCTATCATATTAGCTGCCTGTTTATCTGCCAACTTAATATGACTTGTTTTACAGCACCAATCTTGCTTACCAGTGCACGAATCCTTGGGTTCTTTTTTCTCTCTCTCTCTCTCTCTCTTTCTTATCTTCACTTGGGTCAGGGATACATTTGTGCATGATGGCACTAATAAAAGAAAAGTTACCTCTTCTCGGTCGCGCCTCGTCTACCGCTCATCCACCCGGTGCCCGACGGAACATTCGGCCATGGCATCTGTAAATCCACCTGTCGGAGTCGTCGTAGTCGAACGAAATTGTAGATTTCCCAGGAGCCTCGGGATGGCAAACCCAGGAGCCTCTGGAGCGAGTGCGCGAGCGTGGCGCGCCTCCGGTCCTTTTAAACACCGCATTGAACCCAAACTGGAGTTTGGTCTTTGCTCAGAGAAAGTGTCAGCCTGCACTTTGAAAGCCCAACAGGACTTTGTCCAGTTCGGGTCATGGCTTCACCCATGAGCACACTGTGCGATTGCGTCGCCTCGGAAGTGACTTTTGAAACCCTCAATCGTCGGCTGTCCCCTTTTAAAGGAACATTTTGCTCATCAGTTGCAATTTTGAATCGGCCACCAGTGTATATTATATGAAGGCTTTCTTCACTGATTATCGAAACCTCCTTCGAATAACTCTTAAGCTCAAATTTAAAATAAAATAAAATAAGGCACCTTTACCTTGACTGTGAAATGCCCCCAATATGTTACTGAGAACCCTTGGAAACTTTATTGTCTTGAGGCACGCCACCAGAAATACTTAGCTTGAAATCTCAGTTTTTTATTGCTGTTTTCTATTGCACAACTTGTTTGGAGGAAAGATAATATCCCTCTGCCACATCATCACTGCTTGTGGAAAATAATTGCTGTCTATTGACTCTTCGATAAGATACCATGAATGCTTCAGGACAAAGGCAAATTTGAATTGACAGCATTCTTCCTCCTCTTCACCTATATCTCAAATGCTACCTGCATATTATGCTTCTTGTGATGCTCGAAGGTGGATTGTTTTAAAACGTATTATTCGCCAATTCCATTCAACTTGTTGACATTTATAAACCTCTGGATGGGTTTATGGGAAAATTCATTCTTTGGATATCGCTTATACCTGAAAAGCATTCCGAGTCTTTACTTTGGAAGGAAAGGTTCAATCCTTCTCCAATCAATGACCTACCTGTGTTCTGATAAAGTTTTGGTATGACGATATAAAATGGGGAAAAATATCAACAAAGTGGAAAGTCGGACATCCTCTTGTGATGTCCTCGTACGTGTGTGGATATACCGGTGTTAGAAAGAGTCGTTTATATCTCCCAGTGGTGGGCACCTGGTCCAACTCCTACCTGTAGAGGTATCTGTTCAGAACGCTGATGTTCAGAAAGCTCCGTAGAATAAGCCCATTGTGGGAGTTATCTGCATGAAGGTGGAGGAATGGTTTTGGGATTGTATGGGGTGGAGTTGATGGGTAGGTCAGGGGAGGGGACAGGGGTGTGGAAAGGGATTGGAGAGGTTTCTGTCCCCCCTCTTTTAAAGATTTTTTAACAGCACTTGCTGTCACTCACAAGCACCGACTTTCTTACCCACGAGCGATGCGGATAGCCCGGGCTGCATCCGGAGACCGCGAGTGGCCATGGTCTTTGTGAGGACTCCGTGTTGAGATAACACCAGCCCCGGCTTCGACTTCAAGGGAACCAACATGGCGGACGAGTAGGATGCGCCAGGGGGGAGCACCTATGGAGATGGACATGGCGGACTATTCATCAGCGCTGGACCCGGACTACACCATGCTCGAGTTTGAGAACATGCAGGTGCCTCCAGATGGCCATGGTACGCCACCCCGTCTCGTTCTACGTGCTTACCTAATCTTATCCTAGTCCAAAAAGTTACTTCAACTGATTCAGAGCTTGAATGACTTTTTCCACTTTGGTCACAAATCCAAATGCAGGACCTGGTGTGTCTCAACTCCGAGTAGTTGGACAGTTTTACGAGCGCAAAATTGATTTTCTCTTTTGAAATGATATTGAAAGATGGCAACTTTTTTTTTCAATCTTCTCGATCCTCTTCCAATGCTTGGTCGTCTATCGCAGCTCCGTTTGTGATGTTTTTCTTATTTGTCAAAAAAGTTTGTTCCTTGCTAATGGTTTACCCTCGAGGGTGCTTTTCCTTAAGTGTGCCGTCAACGTTTAAACAACCCTGTTTACTGTCCTACGGTTTGTGAATAAAGTTTGTTCTTCATTCGGATCTTGGGTGAGATGATGTATCTTCATCATTATGATGTTGGGAATAAAAATAATTTAGTATATTTATTTTTAAAATTTACATGGAATGGGCCTTTGCTATGTTATGTATACACAGAGTGAGTGTTTGGGGAAAGGTGGACTAGTGTGTACATGGTATACATGTAGTATTTGACACTTAGATGAAGAAGAGGAAGAATGTTTATGGTGGAGTAACGAGAGCTCAACTGCCATATTGATGTATGTAATAAATAAATGTGCCCAAAGATATTGCCTTTTAAACGGCTGTTATTCACCCAAAAGCTGTGATTGAGTTTTTCAATTTCCATCGAATTGCGAATCTGGATGTTGTTCCTACCTGCATGAGACTGACCAGGTTAGTTCATGGGCCTAACCTAAGGCAGGCCCAATCACAAAAGGCAACTCCAGCTTCCACTTGACTTTGAGAAGATTTTTGTCGTTTGGATTTGTTTGATGCTTTGGTCCAGATCTATGGTCCAACTTTATGGCCCCAAAATGGTGAACCCTGGATTTGTGGTTCTTTTCTTTAAGTATTTGCTATGCAAGGACCGTGGAGATCCATTCATCGCTCGGTCGGATGTTATAAAGGCCACAAGAGCCATTCCGCAGGTTTTGGCCATAGATGTACGATTTTCATATGATGCACTTGATGCTGCTAGACACAGAGCTCAAGATAGATGGGGCTGAGAAATATAATTATTTTTACAATATGTTCAAGTTTATTCTTACTACAAGGCCTTTGCAACTGAACATGTGCTCCACCTCTATGGTACCTCCCTCTATGGTAGCAACTGAACATGTGCTCCACTGCACATGGCCATGATGTTGGCCATGTACTCTATGGATGCACAACAAATGTTTAGATTCTAACCCAATCCTATCCCAGCTGTTGGGCCTTCTCAACCAGCTGAGCCTCTTGGTAATTCTATGCTGCAAATGGGGCACTTGCATGTGTTTATGCCCAGAAAAGCAGTCTCATGAAGACACTATTGAACCTGCCACTCATTGCAATGATCTTACAGACAATTAATCTATTGGTCAGATGTTAGTCCGCCAATTGCCCCATGCTCCCCACTTGGGGATCACGTCTTCTGGAAAAAGTTCCACAAAGAGCCTGATTATTTTCTTAATGGCCAAACTTGTGCTTGAAACGAGATGTAAACACTGATTAATTTCCAAACCAAACCTCCAAGTGATGCATTCCATCACAGAACAAACAAACATTGTCTGCATTACAGATTCTTGGTATCACATATCATCTGGTGGTGTTGTCTGATGTACGAACCATCTTTGTTTTTATTTTTCAGTGATCTAAGGCACATGGATGAACTTGGACATGTATCACATGGGAGACAGGCCTCAAGAGAGTCATCCGGCAAAATCTCCTCTGAATTGTAATGACATTTTTGTATACAGAGTCAAGGCTCGTGAAAGAGCTAGCATTTATCAAAGAAACAAATCAAACAAACAAGCAAACAAAGTATATAAAAAGGGGAGCGGTCGACAAGATGGGGAGAGAAGGGGAGGAAGCACACAAACACAACATTTGAGAGCAGGGACATCGGCAGATGTGTGGGAGGGAGAGGGCCTGGGGGGAGGCAGGATAGGTATAAAACGGAAGGACACCAACGACTTCCAGGAAAGAAATCAAAAGTCACCTCAAAAAAGTGGATTTGGGGTGAAATTAGCAGGGGTAGAAAAGATCAAGGTTTTGGATTGGGGAAGATAAGAGATGGTGGTGAACAGCCGTTTTAAAGACCTGGAGGGAGGAGTGGGATTGAAGAGAGTGAGGGAGTTTGTTCCAGAGGCGGGAGAAAAGAGGAATGAAGGAGTGAAGGTGAGCAGAGAGTCTAGATTTTGGCAGTTTAACCATAAGAGGGTTGCAGGCAGATCTTGTGCGACCTGTAGGAATATTTGGGGGACAGAGACCAGAGAGAGAGCTGGGGGAGCAAGGCCGGAGAGGAGTCGGTAGAAGACGGAAAGACCACCAACCTGCCTGCGGTGAGTAAGTGAAAGGCCCTCGGAGATAGCGTCATCGCGGGAGATTCCAATGATTCTGAACGCTTTGGTTTCAACAGCGTGAACACGAGCTAGGTGTGAGGCAGGAGCACCGGCCCATAGGGGAGAGCAGTATTCCATTGAGCTGTGGATGAAAGCCTTGTATGTGGTGAGGAGCTCAGGTGTGCCAAGGAAGGACTTCGCATGACGGAGGATGCCCAGTCGGCAACTGGCTTTGGAGGCCAGCTTGGAAATGTGGTTTTCCCAGGAAAGATCATGGCAGATAGTGAGACCCAAAAGCTTGAGTGACAGAACTTCTTGGAGAGGATTATTCAGAAAGTAGATGGGAGGGTTGTCCAGTCGGTCTTTTCGGAGAGACATCGTAAGAGTGTGAGATTTGTCAGGATTGAAAGACATGTTCCACTTGTTTGCCCAGTCTGCGATTTTGTCCAGGTCTGCAGAGAGTGAGGAGGCTGCAGACTGCCGATCTGAGGGATGAGGAATGGAGCGGCAGAGAGTGGAGTCATCAGCAAAGAGATAGAGAGGATTTTCAAGAGAGTCAGAGAGATCATTGATGAAGACCAGAAAAAGCACAGGGCCCAGAACACTGCCTTGGGGAACTCCAGTCTGAACAGGAAGAGGAGATGAGAGAAACCCATTCAGGGCCACACGTTGACTACGACGAGAGAGGAAGTCCGCCAGCCATGCGTGGAGATTTCCATGGATACCAAAGGAGGAGAGTTTGGTGAGCAGAGCGGGGTGCCAGACCGTATCGAAGGCATGTGATATGTCGAGGGAGACAGCTCTAATTTCCTGTTTGGCATTGAGGACCTCCATCCATTGTTGAGACAGCAGAAGCAGCATGTCCAGAGTAGAGTGACCTGGTCTGAAACTAAATTGATGATCAGAGATCAAGCCATTGGAGAAGAGGAAAGATTTCATATCCGAAGCAATGATGGATTCCATGACTTTGCTGATAATTGGGAGAAGGCTGATTGGTCTGTAGTTGCTAGGATCTGTTTTTGCACCTTTTTTGTGCAAAGCGGTGATGTTGGCTGATTTCCAAGCAGATGGCAGTTGACCTTGAGCAAAAGAGAGGGTGCAGAGAACAGAGAGAGGGAGTGAAAGAGCGGAAGAACAGGATTTTAGGACCCATGGGCTGATGCCGTCAGGTCCAGTTGCAGAATCAGAGTCGAGGGTTGACACATTGGGCGACATTGGACAACCGAACAAAGTGTAGGATTGAATTTGAACCCGGGATCCCCTCCAATATCATGAGCTATGTGCTCAGATGGGAATACCAAGCAGGATAACTGAGAATTCTTGGAAGATTTGGTATGCTTAAAACATGTGGAAACAGAAATAAGGAAATCCCAGGTTTCTACTCTTTTTTTCATCCATGTCAAAAGTTAATTTTTCATTTCAATATTTTCTGAACTCAGGGAGAACCAGCTCTCAGATATCCTGCTCTCAGATATCCTGCTCTCAGATATCCTGCTCTCAGATATCCTGCTCTCAGATATCCTGCTCTCAGGTACCTTTCTCTAAGGGAGAACCAGCTCTCAGATATCCTGCTCTTAGATATCCTGCTCTCAGTGAGAACCAGCTCTCATATATCCTGCTCTTAGATATCCTGCTCTCAGTGAGAACCAGCTTTCAGGGAGAACCAGCTCTCATATGTCATTCTCTTAGATATCCTGCTCTCAGGGAGAACCAGCTCTCATATGTCCTTCTCTTAGATATCCTGCTCTCAGGGAGAACCAGCTCTCAAGTATCCAGCTCTCAAGTATGCTGCTCTCATATATGCTGCTCTTAGATATCCTGCTCTCAGTGAGAACCAGCTTTCAGGGAGAACCAGCTCTTAAGGAGAACCAGCTCTCAGGGAGAACCAGCTCTCAAGAAGAACCAGCTCTCAGGAAGACCCAGCTCTCAAGTATCCAGCTCTCAAGTATGCTGCTCTCATATATGCTCCTCTTAGATATCCTGCTCTCAATGAGAACCAGCTTTCAGGGAGAACCAGCTCTCAATGAGAACCAGCTCTCAGGGAGAACCAGCTCTCAGGGAGAACCAGCTCTCAAGGAGAACCAGAACCAGCTCTCAAGAAGAACCAGCTCTCAAGGAGAATCAGCTCTCAAGTATCCAGTTCTCAAGTATGCCGCTCTCATATATGCTGCTCTTAGATATCCTGCTCTCAGTGAGAACCAGCTCTCAAGAAGAACCAGCTCTCAGGGAGAACCAGCTCTCAAGTATCCAGCTGTCAGGTATGCTGCTCTCATATATGCTGCTCTTAGATATCCTGCTCGCAGTGAGAACCAGCTTTCAGGGAGAACCAGCTCTCAGGGAGAACCAGCTCTCAAGTATCCAGCTCTCAAGTATCCAGCTCTCAAGTATGCTGCTCTCATATATCCTGCTCTTAGATATCCTGCTCTCAGTGAGAACCAGCTTTCAGGGAGAACCAGCTCTCATATATCCTGCTCTTATGTATCCTCCTCTCAGGGAGAACAAGCTATCAAGGAGAACCAGCTCTCAAGGAGAACCAGCCCTCAAGGAGAACCAGCTATCAAGGAGAACCAGCCCTCAAGGAGAACCAGCTCTCAAGGAGAACCAGCCCTCAAGGAGAACCAGCTTTCAGGGAGAACCAGCTCTCATATATCCTGCTCTTAGATATCCTGCTCTCAGTGAGAACCAGCTCTCAGGGAGAACCAGCTCTCATATATCCTGCTCTTAGATATCCTGCTCTCAGTTAGAACCAGCTTTCAGGGATAACCAGCTCTCAAGGAGAACCAGCCCTCAAGGAGAACCAGCTCTCAAGGAGAACCAGCTCTCAAGGAGAACCAGCCCTCAAGGAGAACCAGCTCTCAAGGAGAACCAGCCCTCAAGGAGAACCAGCTCTCAATGAGAACCAGCTCTCAGGGAGAACCAGCTCTCATATATCCTGCTCTCAGTGAGAACCAGCTTTCAGGGAGAACCAGCTCTCATATATCCTGCTCTTAGATATCCTGCTCTCAGTGAGAACCAGCTCTCAGTGAGAACCAGCTCTCAGGGAGAACCAGCTCTCAAGCTCTCAGGGAGAACCAGCTCTCAAGCTCTCAGGGAGAACCAGCTCTCAAGCAGGATACCTGCTCTCAGGGAGCATCAAGTTATGAAAATGAATGTCCCACAAGTATACAGTGGAATTAGTCTCAGGAGTCTTACCTGCCTAGGGAATGATGTCCATGGCATTGTTCGGCATGATCTAACAGTGCCAACCTTGAACTCCTGTCTCCTGGCAATGGTGTACCACTGGCAAATGAAGTTCCAAATTGTCGACAACAGTGGCCGACGTAGCATGCGACATCGTCATGACAGTTATCATCGATTGAGGTTACCAGGGTTCCAGTGGTTTCCTTATAGCGATGAAATGCATTCCTATGAATATTCTGGAGTGCTAAAATGTAAATTATTATTATTATCATTCGTAAAATATTCATTGACAAGGTAAGATATGTGACATGTCCTCTGCGCAACCCTGTTATTTCCTTAACAAGGATTTGCTTGCCAGGGTGTTTAGGTTACACTCAGACCAGCATGATCCTCTTGTTTTGCGAATCGTCTTGTCGGCTAAAGATGGGGAATACACTGGTGGACATGGAATATAGAGCGTCTCTTAGAGTTGTGTGCAACCTGTGCTTTATACAATTTCATACAATAGGTAAATGCTAGACAATGCATATTCACTCACCTTTACTTCCTTTAAGCCAAAGAGATTGCCGAGGGCTCGTCTTTCTGTAAGTTTACAAACCCCTGTTGCCTGTAACATTAAGTGGTGATTATTGACAGTGGCCTTCCTGGATTAATAATTCATTTTGTGACTGGTGTGGCAAATATTCAGTACGTGGACACATGTTATGATGTATTCAAAGGTGTATGTGTGCTTTCACAATGCAGAAAATAATAATCTGATTATATGTAGAAACATATTTCTAATATTCTTCCTCTGGGAAGTTTGAATCCCTGCGTCTTCAAAATACAATATTGCAAATTTCCGTTCTGGTGGCCTGCGGTGGAGCACCGTACTTCATTTTGAGATTTTATGGTGAGCTCATGAGCAATCGTACGAAAGTAACATATTCCTGATGTCAAGAACAAGAACGGACCCTTGAGCTGGTTCCGTCATCATATATAGACCCTTCAAGTAAAACTAAAGTGGATACGTGGCAAGTCTTTCATTTTAGTTTATTTCTAGTAGCCATTACATTTGTGTCATTTCATGAGACCTGTGCTGCAGGGCCTTTTGACACATCGAAGCTAATTTCAGATGCAAGTGACCACATTGCATTCGAGTAACCTGCACCGGGATGGCGACCCGTCCAGGATTTGCCCCTTAACCAATGAAACTGCAGGGCCACCCTGTGCATCGGAGTGGGGACCCATCCCGGATTTGCCCCTTAACCAATGAATCTGCCAGGGCCACCCTGTGCATCGGATTGGCGAACTGTCCATTAGCCAATGAAACTACCAAGGCCACCATTTTCATTGGAGTTGCCACCCGTCCAGGATTGTGCCCCTTAGCCAAAGAAACTGCAGGGCCACCCTGTGCATCGAATTGGCGACCCATCCCGGATTGTGCCCCTTAACCAATGGAACTGCAGGGCCACCCTATGCATCGGATTGGCGACCCATCCCGGATTGTGCCCCTTAACTAATGAAACTGCAAGGCCACCCTATGCATTGGATTGGCGACCCATCCCGGATTGTGCCCCTTAACCTATGGAACTGCAGGGCCACCCTATGCATCGGATTGGCGACCCATCCAGGATTGTGCCCCTTAGCCAAAGAAACTGCAAGGCCACCCTATGCATCGGATTGGCGACCCATCCCGGATTTGCCCCTGAGCCAATGAAATTGTAGGGCTACCCTATGCATTGGATTGGCGACCCATCCCGGATTGTGCCCCTTAACCTATGGAACTGCAGGGCCACCCTATGCATCGGATTGGCGACCCATCCAGGATTGTGCCCCTTAACCAATGAAACTGCAATGCCACCCTATGCATCGGATTGGCGACCCATCCCGGATTGTGCCCCTTAACCAATGAAACTGCAAGGCCACCCTATGCATCGGATTGGCGACCCATCCCGAATTGTGCCCCTTAACCAATGAAACTGCAAGGCCACCCTATGCATCGGATTGGCGACCCATCCAGGATTGTGCCCCTTAACCAATGAAACTGCAAGGCCACCCTATGCATCGGATTGGCGACCCATCCCGGATTGTGCCCCTTAACCAATGAAACTGCAAGGCCACCCTATGCATCGGATTGGCGACCCATCCAGGATTGTGCCCCTTAACCAATGAAACTGCAAGGCCACCCTATGCATCGGATTGGCGACCCATCCCGGATTGTGCCCCTTAACCAATGAAACTGCAAGGCCACCCTATGCATCGGATTGGCGACCCATCCCGGATTTGCCCCTTAGCTAATGAAACTGCTAGGGCAAACCTTTGCACCTCGCAGCTCGAAAGCAATGGCTTATTTGTTTATTGTTGACCTCATTGATAATCCATGTAATCCTCGGGTCTTTTTGTGTCATGGTCTTGGTAACCAAGATTAAATAATCCACCTTGTTTGACGAAACAAGACATGTACACGAATGCTCACAGAGCGGATGGTTGTGTTTGCGAGACAGATGGAAGCCAAAGCTCGGAGATCAGTGTGAGTGGAGCACGTGCTAACGGCATGGTGGCGGTGTGTGCCATCTGCGGAGACCGTGCCACGGGCAAGCATTACGGCGCATCTAGCTGCGATGGGTGCAAAGGTTTCTTCAGGCGCAGCGTGCGCAAGAACCATGTGTACACGTGCAGGTGAGTTATCCGAGAACGTTGGCATTCCGGTGTCTGTATGAAGTTAAAGAGTGCTTTTGTAGATGAGAATTACTGTGTGCCGTCTTTTTAACGGATTGTCTTTACTTCCCTACTCCTGGTAACGACGAAGATTGCCAAAAAATTGAGAATCTCTGGATCTGAAATTTCATCTAATGTTTCACTTGACATCTGCAGATGAATAATACAAATGGATCAATGAGGAGCAAAGGCGAACTATTGAACTTCCAAGTTATTTCCGTGGAGGAAGCCACGTGTTACCCACAACTGGCTGCAAAACACCCACGTGACATCACACATAAGTTAGAGCCAACTGTAGGCAAGAGATGTAGACCTCCATATAAATCACGGGGAACTTCGATCGCATCCCTTCTTCTTTAACAGGATCTAAGGCTCACAGTGGAACTGCCACATACACATCTCCCACACATGGACAAACAGACAAATACATGAGACACAACACAGGACTGTTAGATGAGATAAACGCAGCCACTGAGCTTGGTGGAAGTTACGTCACTTCCTGGGAGGCGTCCATCACCATTCTGGGTACCAGCGACGCCACACCAATGGCGTCGTCTTTCTCACCGCACTCAGTAGGACATTTCCTGAAGAGGAATTTAATCCTCCCCATGGATGCCAATCACTGCTCCTTAATAATGCATTTATTTCCATTAAGGAGGCAAAAGGAAACATTTTATTAAGGTCAGATTCTCAATTTTGAATTTTCAGGCAAACGATTATCAATATAATTATTCTTTGTTGTTTGAGAGTGTAATCCAGCAGCTTGTGACGTTGTACAATTTGTGGATCTTGATACAAATTGAGAGCATTGACATGTCACAAAAGTTTTTTTTAATGCAAAGAAGGGGATAACTCCAAATAAATCTACAAACTGTGTATGGTGAAGGTGCACCCGCTTATTCCACCTCAACCAAATGGGCAGCCGACTTGGAGTGTGGATCTGAGTCCCTTGAAGATGACCCCAGGTCAGGAATGCTGACAGAAGGACAAATGGAGCAAGTGCATACATTGATGTCAAAACAATATTGAAACAACAATTTGGCTTGTCTTGGACTATTGTATAAAGCTTGAGAACATCTCTCATATTCATGCGTTCAACACACAGTCAGACACCAGGAAATGTCCCCAAAATCAGTAACAGTGAGAAAGATCCCCTCATTCAGAACCCTGGTCTTGTGCATCAGAAATACATACTGTTGTGCGAATCCCTCAAGGTTAACACCAGGGACCGCGGAAGACGGAACGGCTTTAACTGAGGCGACGACCAAATACGGATTTTGCTATCAACCGGGGGTGAAAGAATGAAGAAGAAGAGGTGGAAGTGCTTACCGATAGCGATCCAACCGCAGTTCCGATCCTGCAGGGGAATTAACTCAAAACGGGAATCCGGGGTAAAATGTACAAAAGGAAACACGTTTATTTCGGAACCCGAGAACAAGGAATGCGACGGTAAATAAATAATGATCCTAAATTGGGATCCCACACACCGACTTCTAAATACGAGACAGGGGAAAATGAATTAACAAAAGAGCACGTTCGTCGTGGGTTTGTGTAATGTGGTCCGAGCTTATCTGTCCGTCGTCCAATGCGGCCCCGTCCGGCTCCAAGCTCCGGCGCGAGAGAACCCCTCCGTCCGCTCGCTCGCATGCTTTGCCAGGCCCCGCGCGGCCCGCACTGCTCCAAGCTCCGAGTCGATCGCACACGAGGCCCCAGCGTCACTCCAAGCTCCAAAAGCACTGAGAAGGACCGCTCCAAGCACCACGCAGATGGCGAACCAACGACCACCAGGACCTCTCAAGACGAAGAGCCAAGAGCCAAGGACGAACAACGACAAGCGAAGGACCAGCACGAAGAAGAGAAGCGTAGAGACCAGAAGAAACCAAGAGACAAAATGTCATGCAGTGCGTCCTTTTGTAACCTGGCCTGTGACGTCAGTTCTGGCGCGCTACCAACCAGAGCCTCGTAGCTTCCCGCCGTTGGCCGAACCACCTCGCGCCTTCCGCGCTGATTGGTTCCAGGTTCGCGCCTTCTGCGCCAACCAATCACAGTCCTCCTGGGCGTGGTTACAGCTCGTCTCACACGATGTTGTTAGGCCAGCTGGTGGTGCGGCTGGTGGCAGCCATCCGGTGGTGCCCCGATCTGGCTTCCTGCCGGTCTTCTTCCAAGGTCATTGTAAGGGAAGGGGAACTAATTAATGTGTGCATTAAGGACCTATCTAAGTGTTTATATGAGTGCGTTGCCATAAGGGACAAAGGAATGATTTCCAGGTCTGACACACAGGGGTTTATCTTAGTCTCTACAACTATTTAACACACGAACATCCTTGTATGTTCACAGGTATACTCTTACCCTGACAACCCGCTTAAAAACACAGAACTTATTACAGGGTAGATTCCCTATCGCGACAGTCGAAGCATGTTACCTATACAGACCTACCTGGCTCTAGACATTCCTTTACCCCCCGACATAACAATACTTTAAAGGAAAATATATTTTTCTTGTCGAAAAAAAAGCTTCAATTTCACTACTTAATTTGCAGATCTATGATGGTTGTTCTCATTACCTTCTACTCTAAATGGACGAGGTGTGTGTGTGTGTGTGTGTGTGTGTGTGTGTGTGTGTGTGTGTGTGTGTGTGTGTGTGTGTGTGTGTGTGAGGCATGTTTGTTGTGGAGTTCCACTGGAGCTTTCTAATGTGGAATGTGATACGCCAAAATGATCGTCATGATCTCCTGAGTTGATGAGGATAATTAACTGCAGAGAATCCGGAAAAATTATTATGTTTTAAACGCACACCATGTTAAGGTGTATAGAGCAGCTTAATATGTCCTTCCACGGCATGGCATTCTAATTACAAAATATATAACAAAAATAATGATAACCTTGTATAACAAAGCGTATATTAATCAATACTAATAGTATTAACAACAATAATAATAGTGGCATCATTTGGCAATAATAATAATGTATAAGAACCCTTTAGAATTAAAGGTCCACAGACACGGATTCTCACTCAAAATGCATTTGATGTCATCCAAATGAGTCTTTTTATGGTGAATTCAAATATGGCATTGATTTTTTGTTATATTCACTCTGAAACATTAAAAATGAAAGAAAACCGAACCACTTGGGAACGCCCCTAAAAATTCTGCCCCATACCTCAAAGCCGATGACGTAATCCATGTGACGTCACCTCCAGAACCCAGCACGCTCGCAAGCATGCTCCACGTGCATTTGCTTGATACAAATCAAACACTTATTTTAACTCCAATTTACATTCTGTTTCCACTTTTAGTGAGAAGTAGGGGTCTGTGAAACCATTCATAAACTTTATTTGGTGCAAATCGGATAATCTTTAGCCGAATTACCTCAGACCGTGAGTTGTTATTTATTTAATTCACCCATAGTTGAATATGTGCAGGCCGCTCCACGGAGCGACCTTGCGGGCTTATCAACGAGGCGAGGCGTGACACACATGTGTCTCAGCATACCTCAGATCAAGATCAAACAAATCAAAAGTAGAGTACGTACAAATTACACGGAACAGATCGCGGGCCGAAGCATAGCGAATCGAGATGGCATGGACTTCGTTCTGGAGATGACGTCACCGGTCACGTGACCTGCTGTTCGCTGAACTCCACTTTTTTGAGGGGCAGGGCATAGCAAGTTGTGAAAAACACGACAAATGTTCAAAATATTGGTCTAATTATCCCATTGTTGATTTTAAAAAAGAAACATGGGTGATTTCTTCACTAGGAAGGTCAAGTTAATATATAAATAACCAGAAACTTTTGAATTACATGGGAGCTTTAAACACGGTGGGTTAAAAAGGTTCTTCTTCTTAATTTTTTATGGATGGATGGACGGATGGACATACCCAAATATTGAAGCAACTTCACCGCTTAAAATCAGTCGGTATATATAATTAATGCAGCCACTCCCTCCGGGCACAGCATTAAGGGTTATGTTATCCTCTCTGGAGTTAGATAGATTACCATAGATATAGGCTCGCACTTCAAGAACATCAGATTTCCTCCCTTTCAGTTTAGTGTGAAATAGCAGTAGTGACTGTTTTAAAAGGTAATCATATATGTTTGTGGTTTATGACATTTTTTTTCTTCTGGTAGGTGTGCCTCACGAAATGCAACGATCAGCTATTTCTAGTATTTCTACACGTTAACGCGGCGCTTGCCTAAGTCCTCAACCCCTTTCTCCTTCTCCTCAATCCCCCCACCTCCCTTCACAGGCCAAAGTCTGCTAAGACTGCATGGTTTATTGGTGAAGTAAATGGATGAAAATAGCATTGTGCATTAGACAGAATTGACTGAATAGTTTGTAGTTCGATTTTTTTTTTTTACCTCTGGTAGGTGTGCGAACCAGCAACTCTGAGCATATACACCACGTGCGCAACAAAAATACACGTAACTCGAAATTGGGTGGAAATCGATAATTTCTGAGCTTCGCATACACTGTCCGGACCCAAGACTTCTTAAATGAGGTATCATTGAGCATTATACAAACTGTAGTTATCACGTTTACCCCATTCAGACACAATCACATAACTTGAATTTATATCGGTAATGTAGATAATAATATGAGTTCCCTTCCAAGGAATATCGACACAGGAAGAGGCCTTTAGGCACATCAAAGCCTGCACTATTATTACCAACTTTAGCTTGTTTGTCCTTGCTCTATCTTTTTTAAATGCTGAGTATCAACCAAGGAAGCAGCTCTGGTCATGCCAATGGTCATGTGCCCATCTCTCTTATGGAGTCACTATAGGTGACCCTGGAAGAATACATTGAATTTGTTTAGTAAAACCTCTATAATCCTGGAATGAAATATTAGTCTGGTGTTAACCAAGTCTGGTGAAGACGGGTGTCAAATATACATTGGTGGAAACGTAGAACGTTGAATGTAATCAGCAGGAGGTTTATAGAGGAATCCTAACCGCCATGGGATTTTAAAGCAAGGACAAGCTCAGTTTCCGAGGTTAACCCTTCGTCGGAGCAAAAGAGTGTACATTATTTTGTTGGACAGGTTATCCCTTCGGTGTCGTGTAACCTTTCTTTTACCACTTTCTTTTGTGCTAATGAAAGATGACCACTCAGAACGTCCTCTACTCCTTGCTTCCCACAGTGGTTGGCACACCTCGATTTCTATCCTGTTGATTTCATCCATCTTTTATCAATCATAATCTGTCTATTATCTTCAAATTTAATCTCTAACTTATTCTGTGTTGTATGCACTCTGTTGCCCAGGTGGCAACAGAGTGCATACAACTCTGTATTGTAGGTGACGAAGGTGTCCTATTGTAGGTGACAAAGGTGTCCGTCAAATGCATTTGAGAGGCATTTGCCATACTCACTATGCTTGCTGAGTGTGGGTTGATGAGAGCGAAGCATCTGCAGGAATCAAAACTGCATCGGCTAGTAGAATAAGAAACATGTCTTAAACCGCTCGACCAATCAGCCAATTCATCAATGATATTGTTACGGTTTTCGCCGCCCTTCCTGCCCTTACCAAGGGGAGGTTAAGCCCCTTGTTCTTCTTGGGTCGGCGCAACCGAGACTTGAAACGCCCCTCCCGGGCAAACGCAAGGTAGGGTTCCGGGACAATTCTCGCACGTACCTAAATACCTGCGCCGCTGCGGAAGCGGGGAATCGAGCCACGTGTAATTTGAGTACACCGAGCGGATTGCATACCACGTGGTCCGTGCAGTTACCGTTGGTATTGGAACCCGATAAGAACGGTTCTATTCGTACCACGCTTTGTCAATGATGGAAGAGATGAGACGGTCGAATAAAGGAAGAACACGATTTAATTACTATTTACACTATTATGTACAAGTCGGTAGAAACATAGACACAGAGCAGTCTTAATCAGACTTATGTTAAACCCAGACACAGGCCCGATCACACTCACAAAGGGGTAATGAAGGTAGGATGATGTTCCTCGCTGAGCGGTCGTCCAGGAACGGCCCCGCCCGGCGTGGCTCTCCCCGGTCACAGCACGTCCCGCGATGAAGGCAAGCAGGCGGTGGAAGGGATCTTGTAGCGCATCTCTCGAACAAAGGGCACAGCAGGCGGTGGGAGGGAAATGTACGCGTCTCTCGCTGGCTTGGCGGTTTTCCACAGCGCGTTTAGTTACTGGCGCGCTATCACTCGCGTAACCCAAAAGAGGCTTGGCCTCACCGAGCGTCCAATTTTGTAAGAGCTCTTATAGCTGGGTTCATGCGCGTCTTCTCTCAGAACTCGTAACTTGCTCACACTCAACTCTCACAGAACTGCAAGCTCACCTCTCCACAGAAGGACTATCCGAGCTCATAACTGACGTCGGGGGCTTCGCGCAACGGGTTATATGGCCAAACCCCCTAGCCCTCTCGAATGTTCCAACCACACCTTGTGACGAAGTGCTGCAGCCATTCCCTTCAAGCCCTGATTGGCAGCTCGCGCTTACCATCAGCTTCTCCTCCGCCCTCATTCGGTCTTGCCTCGATTTGCCAGGCCTGCCTCGTGTTAATTCGCGCCAAAAAGCCAAAGGCGGCATAAGGAGGCATAAGGCAATAGAGGCGGCATAAGGCAATATAGGAACCTAACTCTCATTATTCTACTCAACGCAAAACTAACACAGGAAAAGGACTATGCTCACACATACTAAGAAATAACTGAACTATCGTGAGGCTACATGTTGTGATGTGACTAAACTATGAGGGGGAAATTTAACCTTTATTGTACAAACTCAAAACCGCAACAATATCTTTTGTTAAGAATGGCACCCTGCATCTCCTAAAGTCTGGATTTTAACTTACCTTACATACCATAATATGACGCCAGATCTGAGCTGTACAGAGTTGTTGACATTTAGTTGGCCCTGATTTGCTAAACCAGAAGACACGCTCAAGTATTCGTTTAAATAAGTATCAAGTTCCCACGGTGCAAGCTGTAATAAAGGAAGAAACAACAGGCCGAAGCACGGTGGGACCCGGCGATATAAATTGTGGGTATGCAGTTAATGCGATGACAGTCACAAAAAAAGGATAACGAAATGATTGATGGACTTCCCAGGAAGTCTCACGAATGCAAATTGATTTATTGATTTCAAACGTTATCGGAGTGTTGATGATTTCAGTTAACTATTGATACATTTGTTTCGACATCAAAGGGTCCTTCAGTGTCTTTCTGCGTTGTTTTTGTCAATTCTTAAGCGTTGCTTTTTTTTTATAGCCCACTGGGTTTGATATATCACCCAAGGCCACAGAACGCCATTTTCAAAACCGCGTTATCAGCCACCATGTCAGATTAAGGTGTGTTGTTTACAACATTCACAATTGCCCTGCATTGGAGTTTACAGGCAGCATTGGTACTATAATGTATAAAACACAAACGACTCAAATTTTCAGGCCTATAATGAACATTTTCGGAGCCGTTTTTGCACCAGTGTCTTTACAAATGGCATAAAGCAATGAGTGAATTGCACATCTAGGAGATTCCATCATAAGGCAATACATGCTACTATATTTGGGCACAAGGCAAAAGAAATTGGAAGAAAAAAAGTCCTTATTAAATACAATCTTTTACTAGAAAGGCACTCAGTAGAGAGCATACCTCCACCTGGTTCGCCATATCACTCAATGGTGAAGAATCACTTTAAAAATTAAATAATTCGCATGTCCGAATCCATATTCAGATCTTCACCAAAATCGAATCGAATTTTCCTTGTCACACACTCAACCTGTCCAACAAGTTTCGTCAAAATCCATCCAAAACTTTTTGAGATATCTCGCTATGTATCATTTTGGACCAAGATCCCAATGGTGAAGAATCACTTAAAAATTAAATAATTCTCATATTCGAATACATATTCAGATCTTCACCAACATCGAATCTTTTTGTCCTTTTCAGACACCCAACCGGTCCACCAAGTTTCGTCCAAATCCGTCCACAACTTTTTGAGATATCCTACTATGTATCGTTTTTGGCCCTCTCTCCCAATGGTGAAGAATCACTTTAAAAATTCTAGTAGCCGGATCCGAATCCGGATTTTCACCAAAATATAATAATTTCGTCCTTGTCACATACGCTACATCTCTGTCAAATTTTGTCCGAATCCGTCCACAACTTTTTGAGATATTTTGTTCACAAACAAACAAACAGACAGACAGGAGTGAAAACATAACCTCCATCCACCTTTTGTGGCGGAGGTAAAAATAGGACACATTTGCATTTGTAGGATAAATAACTAGTCTTGCTGGTGAAGCCGTGAAGGCTGTAGGCTAGTGTCGATCTGTGTCAGCAGACAGGTCGAGGAATGAATGAAATCGATGATTGATACTCATGAACATTTAAAAAGATTACAGCACAACGAAACAACCAGGTATGCAAAGGGCAATCAGTGCGCAAGCTGGAACAGCTTAATGGCCCCTCTTGCGTTGAAGTTTCTTGAACTTGTCATAATAACTATACCGGTACTAGGTGGAGAGCATACCTCCGCCAGGCTGAACAGTTTATGTTTTGTATCCCACTAAAAGGCCGGATCTGGATTCGGACCTGAACCAAAATCAAATCGGCTTGTTCTTGTCACTTACACAACTCATCCACAACTTTTTGAAATATCATGCTACGGTATATAATATATAGTTTTTGACCCTATCACTCAATGGTGAAGTCACTTATTAATTTTATAAAATTCTCATATACGGATCTGTATTCGGATCTTCACCAAATTCGAATCAATTTATTAGTTGTAACACACCATACCTGTCCACCAAGTTTCCTCTGAATCTGTCCATAGCATTCCTCAATCAAAGTCCTGTTGATCCCGTCCACATTCTCATTTACCTTCAGTTCTTTCTCCTTTCAACCTCTCTTACATCTTTCCATTTTGCTCCTCTTCTTCTTCTTCTTCTATTCTTGTTGAGGAATCTTGAATTGCCAGTCACATTAAATGGAGTCGCCATCACTCTCAAGGATCCAGAGATGTACAGGTGGCAACACTAATGCAGGAGCGTAGTGTTTTGATGGATCAGTCAGTAAGTAATGCAAGCTGTAAGTTTGGTCAAGGGACTTTTTGAAAACTAAGAACTACGAGACCTGATAGATTGTCTCACTTTGTATCCGAAGTAAAAAAAAAAAACCAAAAAAAAAAATTGGTGGCCATGCCACATACTCCTGCCATTTAACAGTCAACCAGAAACTGCAGACTTGAACTTCATGGAAACAGACCAGGCAGATCACCACCTCCCTGGAAGCCATTAGTGAGCCAGCTGGGTTATGTTACCGATGATAAAACAGCATGTAATTGTCTTGAGATTACTCTGGGTAAAGCCAAAAACCCACGAATGATCAGGTGTTGTGCTTTGCCTTTTGTTCATTTTAACCCTTGGATGCAGTGATTGGGCCTCAGGGGTCCACAAGGTTTTTTTGTTGCAAAAACTATGCTGTACAATTTTTTTTTGGAATGAGCCTCATTTTCACCGACTTTCATGTTGTTACACAAAATTCAGTGACATTTAAAAAAAAATTCATTCAGGCTCGTGGGAAAATCTTCATTCTTCACTTATAACTCGAAAATCTGACATGAATGCAGGCCTGAGGCCTTCGAGGCCCCGCATAAATGTTGTTGTACTACTATGTTATATCATTATTTTCTTGATATGAGCCTCATTATATGCTCCTATAACTTGGTTACAAATAATTCAGTGACAAAAAAATGAAAATTTAAAAACTTTACACGAATACATTCGTGGGGCCTCTGAGGCCCAATGGCTGCATAGGTGTAGGATTTTTGACAGTTGTGGACATATATATTCTAAATAAAAGGATTAGTGAATCATATTTTTTGAGCAAATACTCCTCAATGAGCCTCAACCTTTTAGAGAGAAAAAAGTTTAAAAACCAAGAACAAAAAAAAATTTTGCAAAATAAAAATAAAAATCATAACTTGTATGGGATTCTTCCAACTAATAGGATCAATGATTCACATTTTCTGAGCAAATACACATCCATGAGCATCGACTTGGATTGAAAAAGGATATGAGAGAACAAAAATCTATAATTAAAAAAAACATTACACAAATACATCCGTTGGGCCTCCGAGGCCCAATGGCTGCGTTTATGTAGGATTTTTGACGCCTGCACATAAGAGTTAAAAGTTGGATTGAAAAAAGTTTTGATGTACAGCTGAATATGTTTTTGATTCCCTCGTGTTGCTTTCTGCTCCTCCATTTGTCTTGGCGTCAGGTTCAGCAGGCAGTGCATCGTGGACAAAGACAAGAGGAATCAGTGTCGATACTGCAGGCTGCGGAAATGCTTTCGTGCAGGCATGAAGAAGGAAGGTGGGTCCATTGGGTGCAATGTAATTCGAGACTTTTTGGGTGTGGGTGATGTGTGTATCCCCAAGGTGTTAAATGTTTGTGAAGTACAGCTTCTTGAGTAATAATGGTGTGATGGATGTCGGGCTCTCGTGCTTGTGTGTTAGTGATGTGTGCATCCTCAAGGTTTTTTTTTTTTTTTTTGTATACTGAATCGAGGCTCGTGAAAGAGCTAACATTTATTTCACAAACAAATCAACCAGACAAACAAAATAAATAAAAAGAGGGAGCGGAAGACAAGATGGGGAGAGAAGGGGAAGCACACAAACACGAAATTTGAGAGCAGGGAGATGTGTGGGAGGGAGAGGGCTTGGGGGGAGGCGGCGTGGGAAGGGGGGGGGGGGTGGGAGAAGTATAAAACACAAGGACACCAAGGACTTCCAGGACAGAAGTTGGTATTTCAAAAAAGTGGATTTGGGGTGAAATTAGCGGGGGTAGAAAAGATCAAGGTTTTGGATGGGGGAAGATAAGAGATGGTGGTGAAAAGCTGTTTTAAAGACCTGGAGGGTGGAGTGGGATTGAAGAGAGTGAGGGAGTTTGTTCCAGAGGCGGGAGAAAAGAGGAATGAAGGAGTGAAGGTGAGCAGAGAGTCTTGATTTTGTCAGTTTAACCATAAGAGGGTTGCAGGCAGATCTTGTGCGACATGCAGGAATATTTGGGGGACAGAACCCAGAGAGAAGTCGGTAGAAGACGGAAAGACCACCAACCTGCCTGCAGTGAGTGAGTGAAAGGCCCTTGGAGTTAGCTTCATCGCGGGAGATTGCAATGATTCTGAACGCTTTGGTTTCAACAGCGTGAAGACGAGCTAGGTGTGAGGCAGGAGCACCAGCCCAGAGGGGAGAGCAGTATTCCATTGAGCTGCGGATGAAAGCCTTGTATGTGGTGAGGAGCACAGGTGTGCCAAGGAAGGACTTTGCACGACGGAGGATGCCCAGTCGGCGACTGGCTTTGGAGGCCAGATTTGAAATGTGGTTTTCCCAGGAAAGATCATGGCAGATAGTGAGACCCAAAAGCTTGAGTGGCAGAACTTCTTGGAGAGGATTATTCAGAAAGTGGATGGGAGGATTGTCCAGTCGGTCTTGTCGGAGAGACATCATAAGAGTGTGAGATTTGTCAGGATTGAAAGACATGTTCCACTTGTTTGCCCAGTCTGTGATTTTGTCCAGGTCTGCAGAGAGTGAGGAGGCTGCAGACTGCCGATCTGAGGGATGAGGAGGTGTTAATGGTTTGTGAAGTACAGATTCTCGAGTAATACACGTGTGATCGGTCTCAAGTCTCATTTTACGAGTGGTGTGAGCTTATATCTTTGATAATGGCAACAAATGCAGTGAAATTCATAAGTGCTAAATGACCTACACCTCATGCTGTTAACCACTCATAGAATCCAAACTTACCCAGTGATTCCTGGAGGTAGTTTTTGGGTTACTTTATTGATACAGGCGATGAAAGAACAAACACATTTCCATGTAGGTGTGAAAAAAAATGTGTTCACAAAGAGCTTTCCAACTGTCACTGAGCGGACAATGAGATACCAGCGAATGTGGCCACAAGACCTCTCTACCTACTGCGCCTGGCATTCCGCCCTTCACATCCCGGTCGTAGACTCGTTTTATGGCATCGTGGCTGAGAACTGCAAAGTTCCTCGCAAGGTCATGGGTGTGATGCACTTTCTTGGGCCTGCAGGAGGTGTGGTGCAGAGCAAATGGAGGAAGGTTTTTATTTTCTCACCCATGAAGGGCTCTATTTTTTACGTGTTTGCCAAAGGAGTGGAACGTTTTGTGGAATTATGAGGCACTGCACAGGAATGCTGCTTGCTCATTGTAGTGAACAAGATATCCGATCCTTAAAGGCTCACCGAATAAACCGGTGTCGACAACTGAACATATTTTGTGAATCAGAAATCCAAAATAATTTGGTTTGCAAAAAAAAAAGGTGGCACACTAAATGAACGTTTTGACAATGCCCTTAAGCCAGATGTTCCATCTTCTAGCTAGTTGGTGGAGGTTGAAGTTCCGCATTGAAGATGTCTTTCACGAAGAGTATGAGAGCTATTTCCAGCAGGCTGAACAAATTACAAATTCCTGTGCTGACTACTGTTGCGAAGGCAAATGCAAACCACTGAATGCAATCCTCGCCTTGGGGCTGCTTTGGCAGCACTGAACCTGTCTTTGGGCAGCGCCACCACAGAAAGATTGTAACATGGCGATTTCAGGATTAAATCCCAACCAAATGAGAAAACAATGGCAAACAATGTAATGTATTCTCCTTGCTATGAGAATGCTTGACAGTACCTACAGGTAGCGAACAAAAAAATGGAAACACCTGGGTAAATTAGGGACAGCACGCAACGGCTTCCATGCAGGTGTGGCCCATGTGTTAAAAAAAAGCAAATAACATCCCAGGATGCTTAAGGTCATGTATAGAAATGCTGCACAAGCCTGGACCCAATCGAGTATTTATGGAATATTCTGGAACGTTGCCTGAGACAGCGTTTTCCACCTCCATAAAACAGGTGTGAGTTGTTTGACTTTCTCGTGGAAGAATGGTGCCGCATCCCTCCTGCAGAATTCCAGACTATGTTGAACTCCATGCCACGGCACATACAGACCGCACTAGCCGCACTTGGTGGCCCTACGCCCATATAAGTGACTTTACATTGGTGTTTCCATTTTTTTTTATCCACTACCTGTACCTGTCGACTAGTCAAGCAGTGCGGCACGTTAGATCAATAATGCACATTTTCGGGATGAAGATTTTTTTACATTCAAAATGCTTTGTTGGCCCGATTGGTGTTTCCATCCTAACATTTAGCTCATGATGCCATGATCCCAGGTTCAAATCCCATTACCACCTATGTTTATTTATTTATTTTACACTGCTCTACTTGTAATTCAGGTAAATGTATTCATATCCTTGTCCTTAATTGAACATAAAAACTTGTGTTCGACTTCTGCTGAGAAAAAAGTCTCCTCGATGAACTTTTACCCTTTCACTTTTGCGTGCACTCTTTATTTGCAATTTGGGAGGTGGTGACTAATCTGGCTGCTGATCTTAAAATTAATTGTCCAATAAAAAAGCAACTTTGTGGTATTTCCTCCTTGCATCATCACTGGGTTTGAGAGCCGATGCGACCTAGAGGTTTATCCGATCTGAACATTTTTCTCTTTATGCCATTTTTAGTGCTTTGCAATTTGCCATTGTTAAAGCAAATGTTGATTTCCTGCCCTTTCTCCAGTCTCAGATAATATGGAAGTGATAAGCTGTAAAGTTTAAGGTCTTTGAAATTTGCTTTGCTGTCATTCATGTTTATGGTGGGTGTCCTGTCCCTGTGCTGCCAAATACCTTGATAGGTTGAGAATAAGGTGAGGTCGTCACTTGAAACTGAAATTGCATGAAGTATCCCCATGTTGTATTCCTTTTGTACTACTGTGACATAATTTTGTGCTGCTAATCTGTTCCAGCTGTACAAAACGAACGAGACCGAATTAGTATGAGACGCACAAGTTATGAAGATGTTGCGTTCCTCTCCATTACGGTGCTTGTTCAGGCCGAAGCCCTCGCTCGGCAGGTACCATTCCTAGCTTACCCATCCTGCTCCACTCCCCCTCATTATTCTCCCCTACTCATTTGTATGTATGCATATATATAAACACATATATATTTATATATGAGAACAAGGTGTGTGTATGTATGTGTGTACAATTCCACACACCTGGATCAATCTCTACCAAATTTTGCATAAGTGGTTGGGATAACCAGGCTCAGATCATGGGAACACAAAATAACCCCCATCCTACCCCCACAAGGAAAATCTCTATGTTTGTGTGTGCACGTCTGAAAATCAATGAAAACAAAACGACAACATAAGACTGAGGAGAAACTGACCTCAAATAAGGAAATGAGGCCATTTGGCCTGTCATTGCCATGGTGCACTCTCATGTTAACTTTTGCTGCACCTTTAAATATCAATCTTCTTGATGGTTTACTGAAGTCTAAATAACCAGATCTTGACCGTGTGGCTGGACTTGTATCTATCCGTATGTATAAGAGCGAGGTGTGTGTGAAGTTTTATTTTTCTCAAAGTTTTGTTTCAATGGCTCTTTTCACGATCGTCACTGAGCCTCGGACAGCCTCAATCTGGAGTTTGTTTGTAGTAATATTCCCAGGGATGGTTTTTAAGATCTCCGTGAAGTTCCTCTTCACCATTCCCATAGCCCCAATAATCACTGTTCCAATTTTGGCGTTCTTCATCGAACAAGATATTTTCACTTCATTTTTGAGTTTTTGGTATTTGGTCATTTTCTTGATTTCTGCGTTGTTTAGGCTAATCACGTGCGCGCACTTGTGTGCATGCGTGTATGTGTGTCGTTGGTTGTTAACTCAATATGCCGGTTTAAGGAGATGAACAGATCTCCGTCTCAAAGTATATCCCTACCAGGCCACAAAGTATCTACCTCTGTTAGCTCGCGTGTGTGTGTGTGTGCTTGTGTAACCCCTTTTCATCGATTTCCATGCAATTCTATACCTCTGGATGACCAATCACCAAACTTTGCATACGTGATGGGGATACTCAAGGTCAGGTGGGTCATGGTCAAGGGTACCAAAAAATTCACCCAACCCCCAATCAGGCGGAACGCCCACAAGGATATTCCCTGTATGTCTATATTATGGTAACTGACGTTACAGTTTGACCACACCAAAATCCCAGATTGAACATCAGCCCCGAGTTCCGATTTCAGATTAATTTTAAAGTTTGATGAAACATTTAACGAACTGCATATCAAAGAAAACTGGAACATTGTGCAAAATAGTGAGAAAATTTATCAGTTTGAATAACAAATGGTATCTGTTCAACTCAGTGGACCATCAAACAGCACAAATTACTACGTAGTACATGCAGCACTAATTATGTATATAAATATAAATGATATGTTTATATTTGATTGATATACTTGCCGGCATTTGATTGATATACACATATATATTATATATGAATAATCGTTTCAAGGCCATTTTTCCCCGCTCGAGCAGGGGTTAGCCTTGTGGGCCCCATGACAATCATGGTTCCCTGTTTGAGGCAATGTTTTATGGCCGGATGCCCTTCCTAACGCCAACCCTTGGTCGCCTCTTACGCAGGAATACGGTGTACCTATTCTAAATCGGGGTACACACCGTGATCATTCATCCCAGCAAGCTGGTACTCAATTTGCCGACCTCGGAAGGATGACAGGCTGAGTTAACTCCGTGGCATTAATTCAGCGATCGACTGGGAGTCGAACCCAGGAACCTCATCACTTACGCGGTGACAGCCCACTGAGCTATTGACTCTCCGGGATATCCTCAGAAATTTCTCACACGAACACTGCGAGCTTTATAATGGCCGATGTCTTGCGTGCCTGCTCGGCAGACCCCGGATGTGTGTATGTATGTGTATGTAAGTGTGTGAAAGTACATTAAAGATGAACTCGTCTAACAATTTAAGAAACAGGAATTATATTCCTGCGTGGGGCTAGTGTGAAAAAATTCTGACTCAACCCGGGACTCGAACCCAGGAACCTCATCACTTACGCGGTGACAGCCCACTGAGCTTTTGAGTTTCCGGGATATCCTCAGAGATTTCTCACACTAACACTGTGAGCTTTATAATGGCCGATGCCTTACGTGCCTGCTGGGCAGACCCTGGATGTGAGTGTATGTATGTGTACGTAAGTGTGTGAAAGTGCATTAAAGATGAACTCATCTAACAATTTAAGAAACAGGAAACTATATATATATATATATATTGTTGTGGTTTTGTAAATAAAGGCAACCCCCCTATAGTTAGTTGCACCACAACAAGTAGCCTCGCTTAGTCAGTTATTTCTTATTAAATGTGAAGTATAGTCTCCTTCCCAGTGTTAGTATGCGTTGAGGCAGGAAGAGAAAGGGTAGGCCTCATTGAAGCCTGGAATGCCATGTCATGGGCCTAGGGCAAGTCTAGCAGTCCAGAGGGAGGAGCTGGAGGGCGTGGCTGGTAAGCAGCGAACAGCCAATGGGAGCTAAAGGGAGTGGCCAATAACGGCGGCCGATGGGAGCTAAAGGGAGTGGCCAATAACGGCTGCCAATGAGAGCTAAGGGGAGTGACTAATGAGGGGCTGTCACGACACGTGACCCGTGGAGGCCCGCGGAACATTCTAGTGGGGCTCCGGGGGCTATAAAACCCGGCCTGGACCCCCAAACTCTCTCTCTATATTCGCACTCTGAACGCGCTCTCTGCCCTGATGACCTCTGCCTGGACTCCCTGCACATGTGCTTTGCCTCGCTGACTTTGGGATACGCTCCACGGATCCCCGTTACGCACACAACTGTGATCGACGTCCCTGCCGCGAACATCCTTTAGCGATCTACCAAACGAGCCGTCCAGGCGAACTGCACCAAGCGGCGGCGCTTTGTGTGCATTCCCTTCTTCCTCCCCTGCCCCAAACGAGTCTGAGGGCCCTTGTCCGGGAACGTAAGTAAGGCTGTTAAGGTTCTCCACTGTGTCCCTTTTTCTATAATTATTGTACATTTGTGAATAAATCCTGTGGTTTGTTTCCAACCTGGCCGTCTTCGTCCTTTCACCATTGGCCTAGCATTGCATGAGTTAAAACCGCTCGATCGGGTTCATAGTGCTAACGGCACGAGTTACGCGACGCACAAACCGCTCAGGCGTTAAAGACCAGCGTGACCCATTCGAGGTTCAGCCCTCGTTCTCACGGCTGCGTGTGTCGAAGGTACTCGGGTCGTGACCGTTAACCCTTCCACGCGTTAGCTGCGGGCTCGGCGGCAGGAATTGCCCAGCAATCCGTCCACCACGAGTATAGCGTGGGAGCGGCCTCATGGACTCGAAGCTCGAGGGGGAGCAGGGCTTAACCTCCCTCAGTACGTCGACGAGCTCGAGATCCGCAACAAATTGGAGTCAGGAGTGAGATTTGAACCCGACACCAACAAATTGGTGTCTGGGAGTGGGATATTTGTACCTGGAGTGTGCTTCATGTACTCAAAATTACGAGCGCGAACGAAATTTAGTTAAAAACAAATTTTTTGAGATCGTGCAATGGCTGGCCAAGATGACTAAGTGCCGGTGGGAGTAGGAAATATGGAAGAATTAATGACCCAGGACCAGCAGGAAGAGTTGGTAGAAGGGGAAGTTGATGAGGGTGCAGCAGGAGGAAGAGAAAATGGCGGCGCCTCGCACGTGGCGGTGAAAGCCGAGCCCTCGGTGCCAGGGGATATGGGCCTATTTACGGCGCAAATGAGGGCCTACATGGTCGAGATTGGTGGAAAAATGGATACCCAGAGGGATGAAATAAAGGAATTCAGGTGTGATACGCAAAAGATGAGAGATGAAATAAAAGAATCCAGGTGCAACATGGAAAAGATGGGGGAGGAGATTGGGCGTAGGATGAGCAAGGAGGTAGCGGTGGTACGCGACGAGGTGAAGCGGAGTGAGGAGCGCGTGGAGAGGGAGTTGAAGTGGAGCACGGCCAAACTGACTGGGGCAATGAAAGTAGTGAAGCGGGAGGTCGAGGAACCGACGAAGGTCGAGTTGGAGGAGGAAATTTTGGGGGCGCCGACGATAGTCAAGTTGGAGGAGGAAATAGTATTAGTAGGGGCGCACCGGGAAATGGAGGAGGTAACCTTGGAAAAAGAAGAGATAATTGGAATTGAAAAGACGGGAGAGACAGGGAGTGAAACAAGAGAGGCAGTTATGGAGCATGAACAAAGTGTGTGTTCGCACCGTGATGCCGTGCTTGCTAACCAAATGGAAAGTTTGCAGGTGGTGGCGGAGAAGCGGGGGAAGGAGAGCCCCGAGGTGAGTGGCGATAATGGCGGGAATGTGTTTGGTGCAAACGGGTGCTCGGCGAGCTTGGTGGTCGGGCGAGACCCGGGCGGTCGTGAAGGGCCCATTGAGAGAAGTGAGACTGACACGGAGTGTGAGAGAGAGTGCGTACCGGAGTGTGTGGAGCGAGAGTGCACACCGGAGTGTGTGGAAAAAGAGTGTGCACCGGAGTGTGCGATGACGGAATGTGTGGGGGGCGCGTGTGCGCCTGGGTGTGCGAGTGGGTCGCGAGATGTGATGACGCGGCCCAGGCATCGACACCGACCGGAGTAGTGCTTAGCGGGACGAGTAGCATATGTGAGCCCCCGGTGAGTTGTGTGCCATGGGGACCGGAGGGAATCGGTGCTGCGTCGGTCTTGCAAGGACCGGCATGCACGATTCGTGCCTCCGGCACCCACACGGTATTGTTGGCGCCGTACCGCGGCAAGGGCGGTCGGCCGGGTTCGAGGGGAGGATTGGAATTTCGGAGCCACGCACCTTACCGGGTGAGGTGCTCTGACCGTGGCCGGTTGGGTCATCGTGTGTGGGACCGAAGGGCCCCGCACATGGATGGAGCCCAGCACCTGGGCCCATCAATTCCACCCCCTCGGATCGTCAATGCCGGATGGACAACCCATACAGGTGACCAACCACCCGCATGGAACCCGCCCTTCGAGGCCGAGCCGCGACAAGATACCTCCACATGGAGGGGCTCATAGTGTAGAGGACTGGGGGGAGTAGTGTACCCCACGTGGGGGAATGGTAGTGTAACCATTCCTCACACAGGGGGGGGGGGCTATGAGCATTAGTTTAGGGGGATGGCAGTGTTTGGCCCATTGAGGGGCCAACAATGGTTGCCTCCATGGGGCACCGAAGCTAGCCGAAGGAGGGCTCGGATAATGATAGGGATTTAGAGCGACCATAGGGACAAGATTTAAGTAGTGACACCTGAAATGTAGAGGGGACGTAGAGAGTTTAGGTGCTTGTTAAAAAAGGGTGTGCATAGTTTAAAGGGACGACGAGGGAAGCACGAGTTTTAGGGGAGATTAGTTAGATAGATGATGCTGTGTGTTTGAGGAATTGTGTGTAAAAAAAAAATGGAATTGAATATTTGGGTGTAAGAATAGGTGGTGTGCAAATATTTGGTGTGGAATGCATGGTGTGGAATAATTGGTGTGGAATGCATGGTGCGAAGGATTAAATGGGGGGGAGTGGATCCCATTCGCGAAAGCCCGGGTGGGTAGTGTAAAGCTAGGTAGAGGGTTCAGGTAAATTGCATGGATATTGACACCTGTGGTGCGGATAGTGGAACGTAGTGTTTTGTGAGGTGCAGGAGACAGTGAAATGGCTGGGCGTGTGGTTTAATTGGTGAGTATGGTTATTGAGGCACTCCGTCGCTGGTAGCTTGTCGGCCAGGTAAGGCCGCAGGTAGGCTCTGGGAGCCGGTTAGGTTAGCGTGTGAGTGGGGCCAGAGGATCCAAGGGAAGGACCGGGTTGTCCAATGCCAAGGTGGGCATCGAGGGGGTAAGCGAAAGGAAGGGCCTTCCCCAGTTAGGGTAGTTGTGAGGAGAAGGCAAGCTCGGGAGGCGGCTTCAGAGATGGAGGAGCGCAGGTAGGTAGACCTGCTGGTAGAGCCACACGACCCAGCCCCGAAATTGTGCGAGGGCACAGGGAGAAAATTTGTTGGGTGAGACCCAAATTCAGGAGTGCACCACAGTGTGGGCAATGGGAATTAGGGTTCTTAGAACCACACAGTTTAAAGAAGGCCGATTGGCAGGGTACGACCCCGGGTAGTTTAAAAGTGTAAATGTTATTAGGGTAGTTAGGATGTGAGATCCCTTCGCACCCATCCACAGCCATTCACCGAGGAGGACGAGCTTCACACGGTAAGGCTCTGTAAGCCGTTTGAGAAGTAAGACGCATCATGACGTGAGTGAGACATTGTTTTGTTCCATCCCTTCCTTCCTGGGAGGGATTTGGGGACGAATTTGGCATTAGAGGGGGATATGGGAAACAAGACGTGGAGCCAAATTGTAAATACAAGGGGGGCTAGGGTAGTGTAGTCAACGGTGGGGGGTATGGACGGTTAGGGACGAGCTTGCTCCGCTCACTCTGCCACGTCCCTCGCACCGCACCAGGTATGGTGGTGCCTGGTCACCTTGTTTTTCGTGTGCCACTGTCTGCTTTTCCATGTGCTTGTTGCGCCTTGTCTTCCCCCCCGCCCCAGGACCATTTGGAGGCCGACCTGGACCGCATCTTGTTGCCAATCCATCTTGTACTTATGGACCACAAGCCTTGTGGCCCCGCACCTCTGCGGTGCAGCATCTTGCTGACAATTCATCTTGCACCTATGGACCACCTGTTGGTGGCATTCGGGCCAAGCTTCGGACCACCTGTTAAGTGGCACTGACGCCACGCAGTTGGACCCCGTGTCGAGTGGCCCTGCTTGCGAATAAAGAAAGTGGGTGCCATTTGTGAAGATTTAGATGGCCCTGATGTTCAAATGGCCTGTATGCCGGTCAGGGCCAGCCGGTTTTTGTTAGCCCACACACAAGACAAGAAGAAGATGCAAGATACAAGCAGCAATTGCCTTCATTTCCTTCCTCCATTTCTTTCCTTGAGTGCAGGTCCTAGGTTATAGTATTGTAAATAAAGGTTAAGTTTTGTGCTTGTAAATATAAGAATGTGCCCACCGGCTATGTGTTTAGTTTAAAAATTCCGGAAATGTGCGAATAGTTGTGGGTGTGAGTCTGATAGATTAGCTGCTCAACGCATTAGGAGGGACATATCTAGTGTAAAGAATGTCGCACACATGGGTTAGAGTAAATGTTAGAGGGATTACATCTATGTGTCACATTAATGGGAAAAGTAAAATTGAATGCCAGACTCTACCGGTCGTTCCGACTGAGGTCGACTCGGGTCGAGTCTGGTCTGGTCGGAGAGGGGGGTCATGTTGTGGTTTTGTAAATAAAGGCAACCCCCCTATAGTTAGTTGCACCACAACATGTAGCCTCGCGTAGTCAGTTATTTCTTATTAAATGTGAAGTATAGTCCCCTTCCCAGTGTTGGTATGCGTTGAGGCAGGTCGAGAAAGGGTAGGCCTCATTGAAACCTGGAATGCCATGTCATGGGCCTAGGGCAAGTCTAGCAGGCCCGAGGGAGGAGCTGGATGGCATGGCTGGTAATCAGCGAACAGCCAATGGTAGCTAAAGGGAGTGGCCAATAATGGCAGCCAATGGGAGCTAAAGGGAGTGGCCAATAATGGCGACCAATGAGAGCTAAGGGGAGTGACTAATGAGGAGCTGTCACGACACGTGACCCCTGGCGGCCAGTGGAGGCCCGTGGAACATTCCAGTGGGGCTCCGGGGACTATAAAACCCGGCGCGGACCCCCGAACTCTCTCTCTGGATTTGCACTCTGAACGCGCTCTCTGCCTTGACGACCTCTGCCTGGACTCACTGCACGTGCGCTTTGCCGCGCTGACTTTGGGACACGCTCCTCGGATCCCGGTTATGCGCACAACTGTGATCGACGTCCCTGCCGTGAACATCCTTGGGGCGATCCGCCAAACGAGCCGTCCAGGCGAACTGCACCAAGCGGCCGTGCTTTGTGTGCGTTCCCCTCTTCCTCCCCTGCTCTGAACGAGTATGAGGGACCTTGTCCGGGAACGTAAGTAAGGCTGTTAAGGTTCTCCACTGTATCCCTTTTTCTATAATTTATTGTACATTTGTGAATAAATCCTGTGGTTTGTTTCCAACCTGGCCATCTTCATCCTTTCACCATTGGCCAAGCATTGCACGAGTTAAAACCGCTCGATCGGGTTCATAGTGCTAACGGCACGAGTTACGCGACACACAACCGCTCGGGCATTAAAGACCAGCGTGACTCGTGCGAGGTTCAGCCCCCGTTCTCACGGCTGCGTGCGTCGAAGGTACTCGGGTTGTGACCGTTAACCCTTCCACACGTTATCTGCGGTCTCGGCGGCTGGAATTGCCGAGCAATCCGTCCACCACGAGTATAGCGTGGGGGCGGCCTCGTGGACTCGAAGCTCGAGGGGGAGCAGGGCTTATTCCCCCCTCAGTACGTTGACGAGCTCGAGATCCGCAACAATATATATATATATATATATATATATATATATATATATATGGCACCTGGAATCTGGTTCTCCAACCTAATGAGCGGACAGCATGACGTCATCGCCATGCATGTCCGCATTGCCTGCAAAGCTCCAGAGGAACCATCCAGCAGTGCGTCATTACGGATTATAAATTCAGATACTGTCACAAGTGCATGCAAAACTCACAGTTACCGACCTGGTTTCGCCCTTGTTGGGGCTTCATCAGGGCAACGCAGTGAGGCTTTCCATACACTTGTAGCTCTGTGAACCTTTCAGTTTTTATATCAGTCACTATGCGACCTTCATATCATCAGTGGAGAACCGCCAGCAAGGTGTCCCATACAGCTGCTGCTGCACCTTGCTGGGAGCGATAAGCACCGCCTGCCACACGGTAACGTTATCTCTGGTATCCACTCATCATATGGAGTCGACCTGGTTGCGGTTGGGAGTTACTAATAATGGTATCTGTAATCTGGTTCTCCAACCTAATGAGCGGACAGCATGACGTCATCGCCATGCGTTGCCCTGATGAAGCCCCAACAAGGGCGAAACCAGGTCGGTAACTGTGAGTTTTGCATGCACTTGTGACAGTATCTGAATTTATAATCCGTAATGACGCACTGCTGGATGGTTCCTCTGGAGCTTTGCAGGCAATTCGCTCTTGTTGGGGCTTCATCAGGGCATTGGGGCTTCATCAGGGCATCATGTATGTATATATATATATATATATATACATATATATATATATATATATATATATATATATATATATATATATATATATATATATATATATATTTGTGCAGCGTCTGTCCTGTCCTGTGTTGTCTTGTGTTGTCACTGAACTACTTTCTCAAACTTTTGTGAAATCGTACCAAACTTCTGGTATGCACATATCTCTCCCGTCGGTATGTCCTAAGGGCATTATTATTTTTTTAAATTGCAATTGTTTTTATTTCTTTTTCGGAATTTTTTGGGGAATTTTTTTTTCCAACTTCAATTGTTTTTAAAATGTGATATCACGTATATTACAAATACATTTGTGCAAAATAATTGTTTGAATTATGATTGGTTTAAACAATGACAAAACGGCAACTCGGTACAGTCATTTATCTATATATCGACACATCTGGGCAGTGTCTGTGTTGTCACATAACGACTCCCTCAAACTTTTGTTTCCGTGGTTGTGAAGTGTTTTTAATAACGTTGTGGTGCGGTGTTTTGAATTACGTGGTGGTGCGGTGTTTTGAATTATGTGGTGGTGCGGTGTTTTGAATTACTTGGTGGTGAGGTGTTTTGAATTACGTGGTGGTGAGGTGTAATCGTCCCAAACTTCCAGTCTGCACCTACCCCTCCCCGATGTGTGTGCTGAGGGGTTCTTTCTAGAAAAAAAAACATTCAACGTAAATCTTCAACCTAAATTGCCTATAAAAATGTAATATCACAAACACAACAAATACATTTGTGCAAAGTAATTGTTTGTATTATGATTGGTGAAAATCATGACAACACAGCAACTCAGGTACAGTCATTAGCCTCAGCTAAAATAAGCCCGTTCCTCAGTATCGACGCTTGGTGAGACGAGTGCAGCGAGCCGAGCCAAGCTCGTGTGTATATATATATATATATATATATATATATATATATATATATATATATATATATATATACTGAAACGCAAAAGAAACTTACCACTTGTTTGAAATGTAATAAAATTGTAACAGTTCAAAATAAAACAAACCAACAATTGCTAATTGAAACATTGGCATTTTATTGATGACATGTCAAGTTTTTGACCAAGATACACCATCTCATCAGTTTGTTCTACAGTACAGAACAGCACAGGGTGCAATGTCAGTCCCCTTTCAATAGCGTGTGTGGCCACCATTGTTTTGGATACAGGCAGTGCATCGTCGGCGTATACTGCCTACCAGTCTTTGGATGGATTGCTGCTGGATTCTGTCCCACTCAGTCCTCAATGTCTGAAGCAGCTCTGCCCGTGTCCTGGCCCTGCCAACTACGCGTCTCCCAAGCTCATCCCACAGGTGCTCTATGGGATTCAGGTCAGGGGAGAGCGCAGGCCACTCATGGTGTTGATGTTCTCGCCTTGGAGAAATGCAGTGGTAAAGCGAGCAGCATGGGGACGAGCGTTGTCATGCTGAAAGGTTCTCAGTTCTGGGTGGTCTAGCAGGAATGGCAGCAGATGAGGTCGCAGGATGTTATCCACATACCGCTGGGCGTTAAGATTCCCATCCACAACCACCAGTGGCGCCCTGTATCGGCCTGATATGGCGGCCCACACCATCACACTTGGGCCACCCCACCTGTTGGCTTGACGCACGCAACAATCGGCATATCGCTCGCCAGTTCTTCTCCAGACACGCTCACGCCCATCAGGACTGTCCACACAGAACCTTGACTCATCGCTGAAAGCGACCTCGTTCCACTGCGCCAAGGTCCACCGCTGATGCTGCTGGCACCATCTCTGTCGGTTGCGGCGATGGGCAGCCGTCATCACGGGGCCTCTGTATGGTCTTCTGGCAGTCAGACCATAGTCATGCAGTCGTCTTCGTGCAGTATCATTGGAGATCCGTGGGTTTGCACGCCCCGGAGTTTCTGCCGCAGTGCGGGATGCTGGACGGAATCGATCCCGGAGGTGACTTCGGACCATCTGCCTGTCCTGCCTTGCAGTGGTGACTCTTGGCCTCCCTGATCGAGGTCTGTCATCTTTTTTTTTTCTTTTTTTCTTTTTTTTGGTTGTATACTGAATCGAGGCTCGTGAAAGAGCTAACATTTACTTCACAAACAAATCGACCAGACAAACAAAATATATAAAAAGAGGGAGCGGAAGACAAGATGGGGAGAGAAGGGGAAGCACACAAACACAACATTTGAGAGCAGGGAGATGTGTGGAAGGGAGAGGGCTTGGCAGGAGGAGGCGTGGGAAGGGGGGGGGCGGGGGAGGGAGAAGTATAAAACACAAGAACACCAAGGACTTCCAGGACAGAAGTTGGTATTTCAAAAAAGTGGATTTGGGGTGAAATTAGCGGGGGTAGAAAAGATCAAGGTTTTGCATGGGGGAAGATAAGAGATGGTGGTGAACAGCCGTTTTAAAGACCTGGAGGGTGGAGTGGGATTGAAGAGACTGAGGGAGTTTGTTCCAGAGGTGGGAGAAAAGAGGAATGAAGGAGTGAAGGTGAGCAGAGAGTCTTGATTTTGGCCGTTTGACCATAAGAGGGTTGCAGGCAGATCTTTTGCGACCTGTAGGAATATTTGCGGGACAGAGCCCAGAGAGAGCTGGGGGGGGCAAGGCCAGAGAGGAGTCGGTAGAAGACGGAAAGACCACCAACCTGCCTGCGGTGAGGGAGTGAGAGGCCCTTGAAGTTAGCTTTATCGCGGGAGATTCCAATGATTCTGAATGCTTTGGTTTCAACAGCATGAAGGCGAGTTAGGTGTGAGGCAGGAGCACCAGCCCAGAGGGGAGAGCAGTTTTCCATTGAGCTGCGGATGAAAGCCTTGTATGTGGTGAGGAGCTCAGGTGTGCCAAGGAAGGACTTCGCACGACGGAGGATGCCCAGTCGGCGACTGGCTTTGGAGGCCAGATTTGAAATGTGGTTTTCCCAGGAAAGATCATGGCAGATAGTGAGACCCAAAAGCTTGAGTGACAGAACTTCTTGGAGAGGATTATTCAGAAAGTGGATGGGAGGGTTGTCCAGTCGGTCTTTTCAGAGAGACATCGTAAGTGTGTGAGATTTGTCAGGATTGAAAGACATGTTCCACTTGTTTGCCCAGTCTGTGATTTTGTCCAGGTCTGCAGAGAGTGAGGAGGCTGCAGACTGCCGATCTGAGGGATGAAGAATGGAGCGACAGAGAGTAGAGTCATCAGCAAAGAGATAGAGGATTTTCAAGAGAGTCAGAGAGATCATTGATGAAGACCAGAAAAAGCACAGGGCCCAGAACACTGCCTTGTGTAACTCCAGCCTGAACAGGAAGAGGAGATGAGAGAAACCCATTCAGGGCCACACGTTGACTACGACTAGAGAGGACGTCCGCCAGCCATGCGTGGAGATTTCCATGGATACCAAAAGAGGAGAGTTTGGTGAGCAGAGTGGGGTGCCAGACCGTATCGAAGGCACGTGATATGTCAAGGGAGAAGGAAGAGCTTCTGCGCATGTGCAAGATTGGAGGTCTCGTCTCTTCAAAGCTGTCCATGCACGCTCGCTTTCGAAGTTAAGTAACTTTTCACAATTGTGTTTTTGTCGAAACTGGTCTTGTATGTACCTATTGGGGTGTCTTTAATAGTATTCTTGGCGTTGGTTTTTCATACCTGTGTACAGAATCGTCGGTCTTTCTCATCGTGTATTCTGAGGCCTAAGTGTAGTATTCGGCTACTGTGTCCAACCTTGGCCTTAGGCTTTGTTTTTGTCTCAGCGGTTCTCCGATCACGCTGCAATTTTTTTCCAGTCTCTGTTTTTCACGGGCTTTTCATCCCATACTTCCTGGTTTTAAAATCTCAAAAAAAAACAAAAAAAAAAAAACCCAAAAACATTTCCTTCCGTTTTTATTCGTTTATTCGTTCTTAGTTGTTCGTTCGTTCATTCTTCGACCACGCTGTTTGTGATCACGTTGTTAAAAAATGTCTCATCTGAACCCTGAAGACCTGTATTCTGTCATATTCTATAACACCTTTTTCTTCTTCTTCAATAAAAGGATGCTTTCGACTTGCTCACCAAATCTATTCATTCCAAAAAAAAATTCCATCTCTTATAGTGCATCTTTCATTCATTCCCTAAACTCTCCAGCACTCCATCCTCCCTCCAGCGTCCTCAAACGTATTTTTGACTCGAATGTCTCAAGAAACTCATTTTGCAATAAATGTTCGTTTCCCATTAATCGTACATTTTTCAAAATCCCATCACCCCAAAATCCCATCACCCCTCCCCTCTAAATCTACCCCCTTGCCCATCCCCTCCAAATCATCCCCATCACCCATCTCTTTCAAATCTTCCCCCTTACCCCTCCCCTCCAAATCTTCCCAATCACCCATTCCTTTCAAATCTCCCCCCACACCCATCCCCTCCGAGACTCTCCCTCGCTCCTCCCCTCCTAGACTCCCCTCTCACCCCTCCCCCTCAAAGCGTCCTCCCCGCTTCTTCCCCCTTCCAACTTTCACCTTCATCTCCCTCAACCTTCTGCCTCGCTCTTCCCCCTCGTCAAATAACACCTCACTGCGCCTCTCCCAATCACCATCAAACCTTTTGTCTGCCCCATCCTTCCCTTTCTCCGAGCTATTCTGTAATCTCTGACACACCTTCAACAGCTCTCCCTACCTCTTCCTCCTCTTCCACATCTTACCCTACTGCTCCCCCCCCCCCCCCCCCTGTTCTGTATCCGATGCTCCCCCTTCCTCTTCCTTAACAGAATGGACCTCAAACATCCGGGGCCTTCGCTCAAACTTGTCTGATCTCTCCATACAGGTTGCTTCTGACAAACCAGACGTGATCTGCTTAACAGAAACTTTCCTCCTTCATGATGTCTCTGATTCCTTGGTATCTCTCCCAGGTTACTCCCTACTCCGGTATGATAGACCTGAGCCTCGTCCTGGAGGTGGGGTTGCTATCTTTATAAAAAACTCTCTTCCTCACTCGCCCTGCACTGCCCTCTCTCCACCTCACCCCCAGGAATACCTTTGGCTACGGCTTCCCCTTCGCTCCCACCTTTTGTTCATATGTGTGTTGTACTGTCCACCAAACAGTGATGACTCCATCTACATCTCGCTGTCTGAGAATATGGACCAACTTCTACCTACCCATCCCAACTCTCTCTTCCTCATATGTGGTGATTTCAACTGTCACCATGCCAGTTGGCTGGGTGTGGGTACCTCTCTCACCAGCCATGGCTCTTCAGCAATGGACTTCTGTGACTCACTGGGACTGACACAATCTGTCAATTTCCCGACCCGGATTTCAGTCAACGGAGCATCTTCTCTTCTGGACTTGGTTATGACTAACTTCCCTGAAAATGTCTGCTGCTCTTCTTCTGCTCCAATCGGCTCTTCTGATCATGTGCTTTTTAAAGTGGACATCTCTCTGACCATTCTCAGAGAGCCTCCTCAGCGTCGACGAGTCTGGCATTTCACTCAGGCCAACTGGCACGGTCTTCAAGCAGCCATCAATCATCTGGACTGGTCTCCCATCTCTACTGCCTCTGACATAAATTCTTCCTGGGAATTCTTCCAAAGCAAACTGCTCTCTCTCATGCACAGATTTATCCCATCTCGTCTTCTGTTGTCATACCCTTCCTCCCGTCCATGGTACACGGAATCTTGTGGTGAGGCTATTGCCCAGAAACAACTTGCTTTCGTCTCCTGGAAAGCAAATCCAACGGAAGGAAATCTCATTTCCTTTCACAAAGCCCGAAACAAGTGTGTGTCCACCCTCAGGAGAGCCCGGAAACAATATCTCTCCGTTCTCAGGACCGAACTCTCTTATCTGTCTCCCTCTTCCAAATCCTGGTGGAGTCTGGTCAAATCTGTTTCTGGTGTTTGTTCCCCCTCCATCCCCTCCCTCACCTCAAATGGCCACACGGCTGACTCCGCACGTGAAAAAGCTGAATGCCTCAACTCTGTGTTTGCCTCTAAATCTTGTGTCCCAAACCCATCCCTCTCTGTACCCACCGTACCCAGTCGTACCCAGCTGCTCCTGGACTCTGTGTCCTTTCCTCCTGACAAGGTGGAAAAGTTTCTGTCAACCCTCGACTCGGATTCTGCAACTGGACCTGACGGCATCAGCCCACGGGTCCTAAAATCCTGTTCTTCCGCTCTTTCACTCCCTCTCTCTGTTCTCTTCACCCTCTCTTTTGCTCAAGGTCATCTTCCATCTGCTTGGAAATCTGCCAACATCACCGCTTTGCACAAAAAAGGTGCAAAAACAGATCCCAGCAACTACAGACCAATCAGCCTTCTCCCAATTATCAGCAAAGTCATGGAATCCATCATTGCTTCAGATATGAAATCTTTCCTCTTCTCCAATGGCTTGATCTCTGATCATCAATTTGGTTTCAGACCTGGACACTCTACTCTGGACATGCTGCTTCTGCTTTCTCAACAATGGATGGAGGTCCTCAATGCCAAACAGGAAATTAGAGCAGTCTCCCTTGACATATCACGTGCCTTCGATACGGTCTGGCACCCCGCTCTGCTCACCAAACTCTCCTCTTTTGGTATCCATGGAAATCTCCATGCATGGCTGGCAGACTTCCTCTCTAGTCGTAGTCAACGTGTGGCCCTGAATGGGTTTCTCTCATCTCCTCTTCCTGTTCAGGCTGGAGTTCCACAAGGCAGTGTTCTAGGCCCTGTGCTTTTTCTGGTCTTTATCAATGATCTCTCTGACTCTCTTGAAAATCCTCTGTATCTCTTTGCTGATGACTCTACTCTCTGTCGCTCCATTCTTCATCCCTCAGATCGGCAGTCTGCTGCCTCCTCACTCTCTGCAGACCTGGACAAAATCACAGACTGGGCAAACAAGTGGAACATGTCTTTCAATCCTGACAAATCTCACACTCTTACGATGTCTCTCCGAAAAGACCGACTGGACAACCCTCCCATCCACTTTCTGAATAATCCTCTCCAAGAAGTTCTGTCACTCAAGCTTTTGGGTCTCACTATCTGCCATGATCTTTCCTGGGAAAACCACATTTCAAATCTGGCCTCCAAAGCCAGTCGCCGACTGGGCACCCTCCGTCGTGCGAAGTCCTTCCTTGGTACACCTGAGCTCCTCACCACATACAAGGCTTTCATCCGCAGCTCAATGGAATACTGCTCTCCCCTCTGGGCTGGTGCTCCTGCCTCACACCTAGCTCGTCTTCACGCTGTTGAAACCAAAGCATTCAGAATCATTGGAATCTCCCGCGATGAAGCTAACTCCAAGGGCCTCTCACTCACTCACCGCAGGCAGGTTGGTGGTCTTTCCATCTTCTACCGACTCCTCTCTGGCCTTGCCCCCCCAGCTCTCTCTGGGCTCTGTCCCGCAAATATTCCTACAGGTCGCACAAGATCTGCCTGCAACCCTCTTATGGTCAAACTGCCAAAATCAAGACTCTCTGCTCACCTTCACTCCTTCATTCCTCTTTTCTCCCGCCTCTGGAACAAACTCCCTCCCTCTCTTCAATCCCACTCCATCCTCCAGGTCTTTAAAACAGCTGTTCACCACCATCTCTTATCTTCCCCCATCCAAAACCTTGATCTTTTCTACCCCCGCTAATTTCACCCCAATTCCACTTTTTTGAAATACCAACTTCTGTCCTGGAAGTCATTGGTGTCCTTGTGTTTTATACTTCTCCCTCCACCCCCCCCCCCCCTTCCCATGCCTCCTCCCCCCAAGCCCTCTCCCTTCCACACATCTCCCTGCTCTCAAATGTTGTGTTTGTGTGCTTCACCTTCTGTCCCCATCTTGTTTTCCGCTCCCGCTTTTTGTGTGTTTTGTTTGTCGTGTTGATTTGTTTGTGAAGTAAATGTTAGCTCTTTCACGAGCCTCGATTCAGTATCCAAAAAAAGAAAAGAAAAAAAAGACTGCTCTAATTTCCTGTTTGGCATTGAGGACCTCCATCCATTGTTGAGAAAGCAGAAGCAGCATGTCCAGAGTAGAGTGTCCAGGTCTGAAACCAAATTGATGATCAGAGATCAAGCCATTGGAGAAGAGGAAAGATTTCATATCTGAAGCAATGATGGATTCCATGACTTTGCTGATAATTGGGAGAAGGCTGATTGGTCTGTAGTTGCTGGGATCTGTTTTTGCACCTTTTTTGTGCAAAGTGGTGATGTTGGCAGATTTCCAAGCAGATGGAAGATGACCTTGAGCAAAAGAGAGGGTGAAGAGAACAGAGAGAGGGAGTGAAAGAGCGGAAGAACAGGATTTTAGGACCCGTGGGCTGATGCCGTCAGGTCCAGTTGCAGAATCCGAGTCGAGGGTTGACAGAAACTTTTCCACCTTGTCAGGAGGAAAGGACACAGAGTCCAGGAGCAGCTGGGTACGACTGGGTACGGTGGGTACAGAGAGGGATGGGTTTGGGACACAAGATTTAGAGGCAAACACAGAGTTGAGGCATTCAGCTTTTTCACGTGTGGAGTCGGCCGTGTGGCCATTTGAGGTGAGGGAGGGGATGGAGGGGGAACAAACACCAGAAATCTGCAGAGGTGTGGAGGGTGTCTCTGTCCACCAGGGCTGATATCGTCTGGTGTGAACAGCCAAGGCGACGTGCCACCTCACGGTAGCTCAGTCCGCCTTGCAGCATGCCCAGGGCACGCTGACGTTGATCCCTTGACAATCGTGGCATGTTGATTGAAATGCCCATTTTGCACTGGCCTTTTTAAAGCCAATATCAAGACATCACGTGCAGCTCATTAAAATCATCCCGTACCCCTTGGCTAATCACTGACAGTCAAAACGGCTGTTCAACAGCTGTGCTATGAAGTGACCATTGAAGGTTCAAGTGACCATCCGTGACCGTTTTGTCTGACAGTGAGGACACTATTGTCCACAAAAAAGTTCACACATTTACTACACGCAGTGTTATTGTTGATATTTAAAGGTTTCAAAGGTGGTAAGTTTTTTTGCGTTTCAGTATATATATGTATATGTATATATATATATATATATATATATATATATATATATATATATATATATATATATATATATATATATATATATATATATATATAGACATATACATATATATATACCATACTTGTAGTGCTATATACTGTACATTAACAGCATTTTCGACTCTTCCCAGTATCAGGTCCCGTGAATTTTCTGGTCTGTGTGTATGTAATTTGTGTGACGGCTCTTCCATGATCCTTAAATCCCATAGAAAGAAAATAGCGAATATCATCCCCTGGTCGATTAACAAAAATATTTTGGAGAAACTTGTTGATTTGTATCTTCATTTTGGTCATTTCCAGAATTAGCTATTCCTTCAATGGTACAAATTTACTACTGCAAATACTTGATCCACATGTTTTCATTTATAAGAATCATTTTCTGTATTACAGGAAGTAGTTAAGGAAATAAGATTAGTGCCTTTACTATTCTTACGCTCATCTCATTCCTCACCAGATTACATCACCACCATGCCCATGTCCAGGGGATGTGAGTAGCAAGAAGCTGGCAAGCATTCAAGATGTGTGTGAGTCCATGAAACACCAGCTGTTGGTCCTGGTAGAATGGGCCAAGTACATTCCATCTTTCTCTGAACTTCCTTTGGATGACCAGGTTTGTGGATGTATTACAAAATTTCGCTTTTTCAATTGTAATCTGTGACCAAGCATACCAAGGCAATTCCTGTTCGTACTTTCTCTCCCATGATCTTTCCTCACTATTCTACTACACTTGTTTTGGTTGTAAATGTGAGGCTTTTCTGGTTGGTCTAATGCTGCATGGGAGTTGGTTTGCGGCCTGTTCAGCATTCCAATCTACATGTACACTTACACCTTGATGCTGGAATCCCAGGTTGACATTCCATATGCTGTGATGATTTCTCCCTTGTCTATTGATGTCCTGGGGTAAATAATGTAAAAGCACATTGATGTCTCCCAATGGAAGAAATCAATGGGATGTTGATTGAGGTGTGCCAACCGCTGTGGGAAAAGTCGGCTTCTCCTTGCTTCCCACTGCGGTTAGCATACTTCAATCAACGTTCTCTTGAATTAATGCATCGTTCTAAGTGTCCGCCGGTGGAGATTGAGACTAACCTTGACAAGCAAGACTCGATCTTCATTCTTCATTGTGTCTCCAAATTCCCTCGTCCTACATGTACAAGCTCCTCCATGAGCCCGAGAATGTAAAAGACATCTCAAGTAATCTTTAGACCCTCTGAAACATATATCTATATATATATATATATATATATATATATATATATATATATATATATATATATATATATATATATATATATATATACTATATATATATATATCTATATATATATATATATATATATATATATATATATATATATATATATATATATACATACACCGGGTGGTCCAGAAACCCTGGGCACATTTTGAAGAGCGATACCTGCAACAAGCAACCAAGTTTATTATTGTTCATTGGTGCAAAACAAAACATGATTCCTTGTAAATGGATGTGACCGCTTCAAAACGCACAGGCATCACGTGATACACAACAGGATGCCCTATGTTTGTCTTTGCATTAGTTCAGTGCATTATGAATTAGATGCCTTAATATGACGGAGGATATTTTGAGACAGGAAATTCGCGCTGTATGCTTGTATTCTGTATCTGGAAATTCGGCTGAAGTTCACAGATAACTTGTCAAAGAATGTGGCTCCGACGCAATTGACAGAAGAACAATCGGCAGAATAAACAAGCAGTTTGATGAAACCGGCAGCATTCTTCCAAAACAGTCACTAGGTAGGCCTCGTACTGTTCAAACTGAGGAAAGCAGAGCTGTCATTCAACAACAACTCGACAGTAACACACCATTATCAACTCGTCGTTTATCAAACATCACCAACATAAAGTCGATCATCGATTTGAATAATACTAAAAGACCTTAATGCGAAACCATACAAACCCAGAGTAATTCACCAACTATCTGAGGATGATTTTGGCAGGCGCGTTGAGGCATGTGGGACATTGCTTGGGTTAATGGATATGGACAATGATTAGCAGAACAGGATCTTGTGGTAAGATGAATCCAAGTTTACTTTATCTGGTTCTGTGAATCGTCATAACAACGTGATATGGGAAGTAGACAACCCACGATTTACTGTTGAGCACAACGTCCAGTATCAAGCTCGTGTGTCCGTCTGGGCAGGCATTTTTTCTGGAGGCGTTGTTGGACCAATATTTTTAGAAGAAAATGTGAATGCTGCAAATTACCTTCTAATGTTGGAGCAGCATGTATTTGCACTCAATGATTGCCAAATGTGGTTCACGCATGATGGTGCGCCTACTCATTATGTTGCCAGTGTACGCCAGGCCCTTGGTTTGAACTTTACAGACAAATGGATTGGCAGTCGTGGTCTGGTTGAATGGCCGCCAGTCTTGTGATTTAACAACACCCTGTGATTTCTTCCGTTGGGGTTTCCTCAAACACAAAGTGTATATGAGGATTCCTACGACCGTTAGAGACTTGAAACAATTCATCCGTAATGAGACTGCTGCCTTAACGACTGAAACATGCATAACTGTGTGTCAGAGTGTTTCGTCACAGCTACAGCTGAGCATACACAATGAAGGAAAGCAGTTTAAACATTTGAACTGATCTGTTTCATGCATATTACACTGATTAGACTGTTTAACGAGTAATCATGTTTTGTTTTGCACCAAAGAACAATAATAAACTTAGTTGTTTGTTGCAGGTATCGTTCTTCAAAATGTGCCCAGGGTTTCTAAACCACTTTGATATATATATATATATATATATATATATATATATATATATATATATATATATATAGACATACATACATATATATGCGGTATATAATATGTAATGTCTCCTGCATTGTTTTGCATCTCAAAGGTGGCATTACTCAGAGCTCATGCCGGGGAACATTTGCTGCTCGGTGTTGCCAAGCGCTCCATGCTGTACAAGGATCTGCTCCTACTCGGTAACTAACATTCATTATATTGCACCCCCAACTAGATGTTGGTCGACTTGGAATGGATTGACTGAATCATTCATTTGTCAATCTATTGACTGTTGAGTAACGCTATACTGTACTGCTTATCTGACTGTGTCTCCAGGAAATGATCGTATCATCCCTCGAAACTGCCCAGAGATTGAGATCAGTCGCGTAGCCAACCGTATCCTCGATGAACTTGTGAGGCCGTTCCATGATCTTCAGATCGATGACAGTGAATTTGCCTGCCTTAAAGCCATCGTGTTCTTTGACCCTGGTAAATAACAGCTTTCAGTTCCTCCGGAAATGCGCTCCATGGCAACAATGAGCAATGTTATGTTTATGATGTGTATGATGGGAGCTGCATGCTTCAACTTTGGAACAAACTCTTGTGGTATCAAGAAACGCGTCCTATTGTCACGTGGACCCTGACCATAGAATGTGACTGCCAGTGCCATCCCCCATCCTGTGGTCCACAATCAAATCTGGAGAGGTATCTGGGGCAATTACAATAAAATGAAGGATAAATCCCCAGCGATTCGCAGACGGCATGATCTGGTTTATCTGGCCTACACATATCCGGACGGTTTGCGCTTCTTTAAAACCGTCACTTAAGGCATATACCTCATTCAAGGAGGTGATGCTGGGCTGTACCCTGTAAATAGGTACTGAATCAATTTGATTGTAGTTCAACTGAATGGGGCAGCAGAATATCTGTTGGTAGTTAAATCTCTATCAGATGTGGTTCTAATGATGAAACTTCTGTTCTGGCGAATTGCCAGCAAGAAACGCTACGTTAGGCCATTGTGTGCTTTTCTGGGGACCAAATGCCTTTCTTTGGGACGGCTGTATACTTCTTACTACCTGAAAGTGTGAATTCTCGGATGTGGGATGGCACACAGCATAATGGGTCAAATGGCATCCTCCTGCATCTAAATGTCATCATATTAATATTGTTGTTTGCGAGCTTCAGTTTCCCAATAGCCATTTTTATTACTCGCTCCTTATCACACTTGCACACTTTATCCATTTGCTTCCCCTGACCATCTTCCGGCTGCAGATGCCAAGGGCTTGAGTGACCCAGGGAAGATTAAGAGCATGCGCTTCCAAGTGCAGGTGAGCTTGGAGGACTACATAACGGACAGGCAATATGAGCTACGTGGGCGCTTCGGCGAAATGCTACTGCTGCTGCCTACTCTGCAAAGCATCACGTGGCAGATGATCGACCAGGTGCAGATCGTCAAGCTTTTCGGCGTCGCGAAGATCGACAACTTGCTGCAGGAGATGCTGCTCGGAGGTGCATCTGTGTGTTGGTGCTCAACTTTCTCCATAACCCTATTGAGAGTCGCAGAAATGGAAAAACTGTGAAAGAATTGAGATTCTGATACAAAATGGCTGCATTCAAATTTTACAAGTTATTGAGCATCTTCTACCTTTCTATTTTTGTCCCACCATGTGTACCATCCAGGTAGCACACACTCTTCCAGCAACATATACCTTACTCCTCCACCAAAATCTGGGCTAACTGCTCACCTCCATTCTTTTCTCACTTGTGGAATTGCATTCCTAATTCTGCCTATTCCACGATTGTGAGTCTGTCCCTTGTCCATCTATCTCCTTTCCTCTGTCCCACTGTTGTTGCTCTAATCCTTCATCCTCTATTATCCATTTTTTACAAGTCTCAGCTTTTGTATTAAAAACACTGTTCTGTCTCAATTAGACTCATCGGTCTGGACGATAATCCACTCTGTCCAATCAAAACTGGTCTATCATCACATCAAGGTCACGATCATTTATTGCCCAACTTGTAAAACATCAGCCCCTGACATTGACTGCTCCTGAAATTTCTTCTACAACAAATTATTTTATCATTTTCACGACTTCATTCCCTCCTACATTCAACCACCTGGTGGCTTAGCAGTTAGGGTGCCAGCTTGGGATCCCAGGATCCTGGGTTTGAATCTCGGTCGATCTCTGAATTAACAACAGGGGGGTTGACTCAGCCTGAAACCATCCTTCCGAGGTCGGCAAATTGAGTACCAGCTCACTGGTAATTCCCCGTGTGTCGCAAGAGGCGACCAACAGGGTTGGCAGCAGGAAGGGCATCCAGCCATAAAACATTACTTCAAAAGGGGGACCACGGTGCCCGAAAAAGGCCAACCCCTGCTCTGTGGAGAAAAATGGCCTCTAAAGGTGGTTCTTCTATTCCCTCCTACATTCAACTATTTTTGTTCATTATCTCGGTCCTGGTGTTGGGCTAGCGGCTATGGTGCCGGCTTAGGATCCTAGGATCCTGGGTTCGAATCCCGGTCGATCGCTGAATTAACGCCAGGGGGGTTGACTCAGCCTGTCATCCTTCCGAGGTCGGCTAATTGAGTACCAGTTCACTGGTAATTCCCTATGTGTCGCAAGAGGTGACTAACAGGGTTGGCGTCAGGAAGGGCATCCGGCCGTAAAACATTGCTTCAAAAAGGGGACCAAAAAACAACAACAACCACGGTTCCCGAAAAAGGCCAACCATCGCTTTGCGGGGAAAAATGGCCTCTAAAGGTGGTTATTTTTGTTCATTATCTCGGTCCTGCTACACTGACGCAGACAGTGAGACTGTTGTAATAAAACAACTCTTATTCTCCTCCTGGAAGGCAATCCTCACTGCTGGCAAAACCGCAGTCTCTCCACACATCTCGAAACCATTATGTGTCTGTCCGAAAGAGCCAAGGTCCAACATGAAACCTACTTGAGATCCAAATTCTCCAGCTTCTCACCATCCTCCAAGCCTTTATTCAATACAACCTTACACCTGGCCTTGCTCCACCTACCCTGTCCTACATCTACCCCCTCAGCCAATCCTCGATTAAATCCTCACCTGCTCACCTCCTAAAGTCCAAACTAGTCGCCCACCTGCTTTCATTAATCTCCTTATTCACCCGATTGTGGAATTGGTTCCCCGTGTGTGGTGTCTCGTCCTCCACGCTTCAGTATTTCAAATGCGCTGCCCATCACCACCTCATGTACTCACCCATGTACAGGCAGTGGACAGAACATGGCAACACCCGGGTAAATGAGGGACACCAAGCAACGGCTTCCATAGGGTTGTGGCCCATGTGTTAAAAAAGCAAATAACATACATCCCAGCATGTTTAGGGTTTGGCAGGAGCTTTAGTGACAATGCCCCCCACCCACGGAGCTTGGAACCCAATGGTTTGATGAGCATGACCCTGATGTTATCTATATGTCATGGCCTTCTCAGTCTTCAGATCTGAACCCAATCGAGCAATTATGGGATATTCTGGAACAATGCCTGAGACAGCGTTTTCCACCTCCATCAAACAGGTGTGAATTGCTTCACTTTCTCGTGGAAGAATGGTGTCGCATCCTTCCTGCAGAATTCCAGACGCTGGTGGACCCTATGCCACAGCGGATACAGACCTTACTGCACGTGGTGGCCCAATGCCATATTAAGTGACTTTACATTGGTGCTTCCATTTGTTTTTTTCCACTACCTGTACATCCTCAATCTCTTCTACATGTGCTGATTCTTTCCGCTTGTGTTCTTCTATGGAATATTGTGACTCGTTTTTGTGTTATTCGGCCTTTCCTTCTTAGGTTCGTCCATCAATTCTTCTCGGCCCACATACCTGTTGGCATTTTGTAAACCTGCCATTCTTTGCCGTTGAGCTCTTCCATGAGCCTAGACCTCTGTATGTAAAAATAAGAAAAAAAAAATTGGTACTTTCATTCACAGAGCCAAATGTGTTTCCTGATAAATTGCTGATCAAAAGTATTCCATGCAATCATATGTTAGACTGTGTGTGGTTCATGGCAAAGGGGAACAAACAGAGTAGATAAGCATTTCAACTTCCGCTTTTAAAAATATTAAATATGCCAGCGTGTATCGGCTACTCTCGCCTCACCACATGTCGCTACAGAGGCACAGGCTTATTGTAACTGAAGATAATGACCTGTCTGAATTTGAGTTTCTGTGTTGTCATGATTTACACCAATCTTAATACAAACATTTCTTTTATACAAATGTATTTGTAAAATTGGTGATATTATTACTTGCGAAATCGAAATTTTTTCAAATATATTGGTCGGTTGCGTTTGTTATTCTGTCTGTCTGTCTGTCTGCTTGTTTGTTTGTCACCGGCCTATAGGTCACAATTCTAAACCGATCGTCATGAAACTTCACCAAGTTGTACAGGTCGTCACAATTGAGAAGCCGATTGATTTTGAGGTCAAAGGTCATCTGGAGGTAAAATTTCTAATATCGCCATTTTTCATCTGATTGAATTGAAAATTGAACAATATTTTCATACTGGGTCACTGAATTGGAAAGTCTACTATTTAGGTCAATGGGTCAAAGGTCAACTCAAGGTTAACTTCTAAAATCATCAATTTTCATCCGATTAACCTGGAAATTAAAGAGCAATTGCATAGTGCATCACTGAATTGGGAAACCAACCAATTTTGAGGTCAAAAAGTCAAATGGGAAAATTTCTAAGAGTTATCAATTTTCATCTGCAAAATCACCAATTTTAATCCGATCGACCTTGCTTTGATTAAGATCGTCAATTTTAATCTTGATGAAATGGACAATTTGATATTCCTCCATTCCTGGACAAATGACCTGGACATTCCAGGACAGCAGGAAATGATTCCTGGACAAATGGACAAATGGATTCAAATTTGAGTCATCGGCGAAGCAGTGGAATTGGAGACCATGACGGCGGATTAAGTGACCGAGGGGGGACAGGTAAAGGATGAAGGGGAGGGGGCCAAGAACTGAACCTTGGGGGACACCTTGGAGGAGGGGAGCAGCGGGGGATTTGCAGTTATTGATGGAGATGAACTGGCGTTTGTCAGAGAGGTATGATTTAATCCAAGAGAGGGCAGTGCCAGTAACGTTAAAGGTGGATTCAAGTCGGGTGAGGCGGATGGTGTGATCGATGGTGTCAAAGGCGGCGCTGAGGTCGAGGAGGACGAGAATGTTGAGGTTGCCAGCGTCAGAGGAGAGGAGAAGGTCGTTGGTGATTTTGAGGAGAGCAGTTTCAGTACTGTGGTTGGAGCGGAATCCGGATTGGAATGTTTCATACAGGTTATTGGCAGAGAGGTGATGTTTGAGTTGAGTGGCTACAGCGCGTTCCAAAACTTTCGACAGAAAGGGTAGGCTGAAGATGGGAGGAGTCTCCTCCTCACTCACCACATTCAAAACATCACTCAAGACCCATCTGTTCAGCACTGCATTCAACATTCAACCCACAGCATTTCACCCCTGACTATCACTTCTCCTTCTCCCTCCTTTTGCTTTAAATATTTCCCTCTTGATTCTTGTCTTTTTGCAATTGTTGTTTTCATGTTTTGTTATGCATTATGTTTTGCACTCTGTCAAAGCGCCTTTGGGCTTCATGAAACGCGCTATACAAAATAAATGAATTATTATTATTATTATTATTATATAATGGCAAATACTATTTTGGGGAGAGGTGGATTTTGAAAGTATCATGCTCTGCACGACGTCTTCTTGTTTGTAATTTATTTGTAATCCAAAAAGGTCCAAGTGGTGTAAAGCTTTAAATGGTCAATAGTCCAAGCTGGTCTAATGGGTATAAAGGGTCTTACTGGTCTTCAGGATCTTGGCATATTTGGGGTATTTTGGGTCTTCATAGTCTTTAATGGTCCTCAGGGTCTTTAAGTGTTTTGGTATTGAAGGGTATTTGGGGTATTTTTGGTCCTTAAGGCTTTTTGGGACTTTTAGGTCTTCAGAGCCTTTAAGGATCTTCAGGGTCTTTTGGATCATCTGGGTCTTTTGTGTTTTCTGGAACTTTTCGTTCCTCATGGTCTTTTGGGTCTTCTGGGTATTTATGGTCTTTTGGGTCTTCAGAGTTTTTTGGGTCTTCCAAATATTTTGGGTCTTTGGGGTATTTTGGGTCTTTTGCAATATTTTGGTTCTTCATGGTCTTTTGGGTCTTTTGGATGTTTGGGGGTATTTTGGGTTTTTGGGATATTTGGGGACTTTTGGGTTTTCAGGGTATTTAATGGTCATTGGGGTATTTTGGATCTTCAGGGTCTTTTGGATCTTTGGGGGCCTTTAGGTCTTCTATGTCTTGGTTGCCCTAGGGGACTTTGAGGGCTTAAAGGGTCTTCAAAATCCGAAAGGATCTCAGTCTCAATGGTGAAATGACAATTTTGAAGAAGAAGAACTTTTGGAAATATATATTATATATATATATATATATATATATATATATATATATATATATATATATTGTTACGGATTCATCACTTCCGTTGTTGTGGTTCTCATCCACTGTAAACATTTTTGGTTCCATGTACTATTATTGTTATCGTTTAAGTGATTTGGAGATAACTGTTTTCAAAAGGAAAAAAAAAATTAATGTTTTAAAAAGAAACCGGGAACCGGATCGGGAACCGGACGAGGAGGAAGAAGAGGAAAAGGAGGCGGAGCAAGTGAGGTTGGAGAAGGAGCCGAGCTGCTAGGAGGTTTGGAGCAAACGCTGGCGAACGGGGGTCACTAGCAAACTTTGGGGTTTCCTGGGAAAGGGATTCCTGCGACAGAGTTGTTATCGCTGTGACAGATAAACCTGCCTGACAGGTTTTGCGGTTGATTCCGAACAGAATTATTGGAGTGCCGTTACGTCTCGAGAATGGACCGTTGGCCATTTTTGCCTCGCGCCTGATTTCACATCGCTCCAGGTTTTTCACCTCGCTCCAACCATTTCAACGCATCCAGCCGTTAGCTTGGTTTGCATGTGTAACGTGGATTTCGAGTGGGAATTTGCGGTTCGCTGTGTGGGGAGCCGTTGAACATCCATACCCGAAGGTGTGATTTCCCAGTCGCCTCTTGAGGACACCTTTGCCTATCTTTGGCAGTGTAACTGTCAACCAAGCGGGATTCTGGTCTCGATACAACATCGCTCTGACGATCACTGGAGCGTGGTTCGACTTTGGCTTGAAGCCGGGACAGAGACATTGGCAATGTTATTTTCACTCACTTGGAGCACAGTGAGTTATATTGTACGAAACTGATGGTACCATCATAGGAATGATATATTGCTTGTACAATTGATTAATATTGTTATTGTGCTGTTATTCTTGTGTGATCTTAATACAATATTTGTTTGTTGGTAACAATTGATGTGGTTTCACCATTGATCTTTGACACACAGAATAACACATCTTTCTGCCGTGACTCCTCTCGGGGCTCGGAGGTACACCGTGACCAGGTTTGGGGAGGAGCACGTAACAGAAATTGGGGGCCCATCCGGGATAGAATTCCCCAACATTCCCAAAATTCCCAAATTTGGAATTTTCTAACATTCCCAAATTTTTCAAAAAATTGGATTTTTTTTGTGTGTGAAGGTTAACAGGTGCTAACTGATAGTCACCATGGTGTTTGACGCAGAAAAGTTTGCAGCGTCCCCTAATGAGGCACAGTTCCAGGCGTTAAAAAGATCGGAACTCATGATATTGGCCAAATATTTTAACTTGGAGGTCCGAGTTAATATGAAGAAAGCAGAGATGCAGACATTGGTGGTGGAGTCTTTAGTGGGACAAGGAACATGGGAAGAGGTAGCCTTGGATTGGTTACCAGAGGGAAAAGGAAATGTGGATCTCCGGAAAATGGAGATGCAACTGCAGAGCCAGGAAAGGTTCGAGGAAAGAAGAGCAGAGGAAAGGAGAGCTGAAGAAGAAAGAAGAGCAGAGGAAAGAGCAGAGGAAAGGAGAGCTGAAAAGGAAAGAGCAGAACAGGAACGAGAACTCGAGGAGAGAAGAGCAGAGGAAAGGAGAGCTGAAAGGGAGTTAAAGGAACGTGACATGGAGTATCAGAAGGAACTTAAACTCAAGGAGTTGGAATTACTGGGAGAACGGAGAGAAGTAGTATCCATGCCGGCTAGTTCGACAACTAGTGAGAACTCTTGGGATGTTGGTAGGCATGTGAGGCTGGTTCAACCCTTCAATGAAAAGGAGGTAGCCAAGTTCTTTTTACATTTTGAGAAGGTGGCTCAAATGCTAAAATGGCCTGTGGGGTCCTGGACTATGTTAGTGCAAAATGTTCTGGTGGGTAAAGCTCAAAATATCTATTCGGCTTTACCGATTGACCAATGTGCAGATTATGAGATAGTGAAGAAAGCCATTCTCAAAGCCTATGAATTGGTCCCTGTAGCTTACCGGCAAAAATTCAGGAATGCCAGGAAGAGGGAGAGTGAGACCCATGTGAAGTTTGCCAGAATGAAGGAAACCATGTTTGATAGGTGGTGTGACTCGAAGGGGATTGGGAAAGACTTCAACCTGTTACGATAATTGATCTTGGTGGAGGATTTCAAACTGTGTCCACGTGGACATTAAAGTACATCTGGATGAGAAGAAAGTGCCAGAGTTGAATGAGGCAGCAACCGTGGCAGATGACTATGCCTTGACACACAGGATGGGGTTCCACAAACCTAACTTCTCGCCTAGAGTTAGCCAGGGGAGTTATGGTAAATCAGGTTCGGAGAACAGATTTTAATGGAGGCGGCTTAGAGAGGACTATGGGGACAAATCTGATACTGCGACTTTTAGGGATCAGAAGACTGCAGTTCCAAGACATACCTATCTTCCGGGGGGCCCGAGGCAGACCACGAGTTTTCCCTCCGGGCCGACTTGCGCTTTTTGCAAGAAACCTGGGCATTTGATGTCCCAATGTTACGCCCTGAAAAGGAAAAATCAGGAGCGGAGTCAAACTAGTGCAACTCCGAATGCATTGGCCAATGCGAGAAATCGTCCTTGGAGGACAGTGCCTTGTGAAGGTTCCCATGCCAAAGTTACGGCATCACAGAACGACCTTGTTCAAGAGGGTTACAAACCTTTTATTTCAGAGGGGTTTGTGTCACTGGATGGGGACTTAACGAACCAGAGACCTGTTAGGGTATTGAGGGACACAGGAGCACATCAATCTTTGATGCTTGAAGGCATTTTGCCATTGTCAGAGAAGACGGCAACTGGTGTTAGTGTTCTTTTACAGGGGGTTGGTGGCTATGTTAAAGCTCCTCTTCATGTCATCCATTTAAAGTCTGATTTGGTGTCAGGACCGGTCACTGTAGGTTTACAAGCCACTCTTCCTGTAGAGGGAATCTCTTTTATTATCGGGAATGATTTGGCCGGTGGTCGAGTTTCTGGTAATCCAATGTTGGTTGAAAAGCCTAGTATGGAAAATACCACCGCACAGTTGGAGCAGGAGATTCCGGGTATCTTTCAATTCTGTGCAGTGACTCGTGCTATGGGTAGGAAGCGCTCTGAAGGGAAGGAGAAGGAAGGCGATGTGGATTTGGGTTCCTTAGAGGTATTGGAGGAAAATTCAAAAGAGGAAATGGAGTGTCCGTCGGAGACATCTGGGAACGAGGTTGAACAAACGGTGCTGGTCCGAAAGAGACATGTTGAAGAACAACACGGAGATTCGGAGATCCGGAGTTTAATTGGTAAAGCCGTTACAGAAGAAGAGGCTATGAAGATACCTGTTGGTTACTTCATGAAAGGGAAAATACTAATGAGAAAATGGAGACCACCGGAGGTGCCAGCAAACTATGAGTGGAAAGTTCATTACCAAATTGTGGTGCCACCGCTGTACCGGAAGGAAATATTGAGTTTGGCGCATGAAACACCTTTGGCCGGGCACCTTGGAGTGAACAAGACATGTGACAGAATATTGGTACATTTTTTCTGGCCAGAATTGCGACATGATGTGGCAGAGTTCTGTAAATCTTGCCACTCTTGCCAGCTTGTGGGAAAACCTAATCAGAAAGTCCCATCCACACCTTTAAAACCAATTCCAGCTTTTGAAGAGCCATTCAGCCGTGTCATTATTGACTGTGTAGGCCCTTTACCTAAAACTAAGGCTGGACATCAGTATTTGCTGACCATCATGTGTGCTTCCACAAGGTTCCCAGAGGCAGTGCCTCTTAGAAAAATTACTGCGGCAGTTATTGCGAAGGCCTTGATTAAATTTTTCACTTTGGTTGGCCTACCTAAGGTCATCCAGTCTGATCAGGGTTCCAATTTCATGTCAACACTTTTTCAGCAAGTGGTACACCTGTTGGGAGTGGAACAAGTAAGATCAAGTACTTACCATCCCGAGAGCCAAGGGGCCTTGGAAAGGTTTCACCAGATATTGAAGAATATGATCAGAACGTACTGTTTTGAATGTGACAAGGATTGGGATGAAGGAATACCCTTATTGTTGTTTGCTACGAGGGAATCTGTTCAGGAGTCATTCGGATTCAGTCCTTTTGAACTTGTGTTTGGACACGCAGTGCGAGGACCGTTGAAATTGGTGAAAGAACAGTGGCTACAGGAGTCACAGTCAACAGTGGTAGAGTATGTGTCAACGGTTAGGCACAGATTGGCAAAGGCTTGTGAAGTTGCGAGAAGGACTCTTGAAAGTGACACAGGATAAAATGAAAGTGAGACATGACAAGAAATCTCAGATAAGAAATTTCAGTCCTGAGGACCGGGTGTTAGTGTTGCTTCCTGTTCCAGGTCAGCCACTACAGGCTCGATATTTTGGTCCCTATGCAATCGAAAGGAGGGTTAATGAAACAGATTACGTGGTGACAACTCCCGACCGATGGAAAAAGTGGCAGCTTTGTCATGTCAACCGACTGAAGAAATATTATGAGAGGAAGCCTGTGGAGAAAATGGTTCCTGTCTCACCTGTAGTCGGGGTGCAAGAGAATCCAGAGGTTGAGGTCGGTGTGAAGTTTGATAACTTTGATGACCAGGCTTGTCCTAGATTGACGAACACGGAAGTGTTGAGTCATTTAGATGAGAAACTAGGTCATTTGACGAGGGAACAACAAGGACAACGATCCAGCCTAATTTTTGAGTTTGCACATTTGGTCACAGATGTACCTGGTCGTACTGACTTGGTATATCATGATATTGAGGTGGGGGAAGCCACTCCTGTGAAGCAACACCCCTATCGGATGAACCCTGCGAAGATGGAGCATCTTCAGAAGGAGGTTCAGTATATGTTGGAGAATGACATCACCGAACCAAGCAGCAGTGAATGGAGCTCACCATGTGTGTTGGTTCCAAAACCCGATGGCAGTTTTCGCTGTTGTACGGATTTAAAACGGGTTAATGCAGTGACCAAGACCGACTCATATCCCATCCCGAGGATTGATGACTGTATTGATAGAATAGGCCCAGCTAAATTTGTAACTAAATTTGACTTGCTGAAAGGGTATTGGCAGATTCCTCTTACTGATAGAGCCAAGGAAATCTCAGCTTTAGTCACACCAAATGGGTTGTATCAGTACAAGGTTCTTCCCTTTGGATTGAAAAACGGGCCTGCTACATGTCAACGGCTGATTAATAAGCTCATTGCAGACCTTGAGGGGGTGGAGGCTTATCTGGATGATGTCATCATCCACACCATGACCATGGAAGATCATATTAAACAAATCCATGCATTTTTCAAGAAATTGACCGAGGCAGGGTTGACCATCAACTTATCTAAGAATGAGTTTGTAAAAGCACAGGTGGTGTTCCTAGGCAATGTAGTAGGTCAGGGTCAGGTGCAACCGGTGACAGCCAAGATAGAAGCCATTGATCGCTTCCAAGTTCCAAAAGGGAAGAAGGAGCTTATGAGATTCTTGGGTATGGCTGGTTGGTAACGGCGGTTCTGCAGGAATTTTTCTGATGTGGTAGCCCCTTTAACGAATTTGCTGAGGCAAGGGACCACGTTTGTTTGGGATGCCAAATGTCAGGCTGCCTTTGCCCACGTAAAAGCAATATTAATGAGCTCTCCTGTCCTAGCAACCCCGGATTTTCAAGCATCTTTCAAGTTAGCCATTGATGCAAGTGATGTGGGGGCTGGGGCAGTTCTATTACAGGAAGATGAGGATGGAGTAGATCACCCGGTGTGCTACTATTCCAAAAAGTTTAACAAACATCAGGCAAATTATGCCACTGTGGAAAAAGAGACCCTTGCTCTCCTCCTAGCACTTCAGCATTATGAGGTGTACCTGGGAACTACTACCTTTCCTATAAAAGTCTTCACTGATCACAACCCCTTAACCTTCATTCAAAAAATGAAAAATAAAAATCAGAGGTTGATGAGATGGAGTTTGGCTTTGCAGGAGTTCAACTTGGAAATTGAGCATGTAAAGGGCAGGGACAATGTCGTTGCGGATGCTTTATCCAGAGTGAACTAACTTTGGAAATTCCTGTAGGTTGTTTGGATGTTTTGTTGCTTTATTTTGGGGAATATTAATTATTGTTGCTCACATGAATTGATCATTTGGGGGTGAGTTTTACTTTTGTTTGTTAAAAGACTTTTTGCATGCAAAGAAAGTTTTCACTATGTTCAAATTTCTTTCTTGAGGGGGGGGGGGGGGGAGTGTTACGGATTCATCACTTCCGTTGTTGTGGTTCTCATCCACGGAAAAAACATTTTTGGTTCCATGTACTATTATTGTTATCGTTTAAGTGAATTGGAGATAACTGTTTTCAAAAGGTAAAAAAAAATTAATGTTTTAAAAAGAAACCGTAAACCGGATTGGGAACCGGACGAGGAGGAAGAAGAGGAAAAGGAGGCGGAGCAAGTGAGGTCGGAGAAGGAGCCGAGCTGCTTGGAGGTTTGGAGCAAACGTTGGCGAACGGGGGTCACTAGCGAACTTTGGGGTTTCCTGGGAAAGGGATTCCTGCGACAGAGTTGTTATCGCTGTGACAGATAAACCTGCGTGACAGGTTTTGCAGTTGATTCCGAAAAGAATCATTGGAGTGCCGTTACGTCTCGAGAACGGACCGTTGGCCATTTTTGCCTCGCGCCTGATTTCGCATCGCTCCAGGTTTTTCACCTCGCTCCAACCATTTCAACGCATCCAGCCGTTAGCTTGGTTTGCATGTGTGACGTGGTTTTCAAGTGGGAATTTGCGGATCGCCGTGTGGGGGGCCGTTGAACATCCATACCCGAAGGTGTGATTTCCCAGTCGCCTCTTGAGGACACCTTTGCCTATCTTTGGCAGTGTAACTGTCAACCGAGTGGGATTCTGGTCTCGATACAACATCGTTCTGACGATCACTGGAGCGTGGATCGACTTTGGCTTGAAGCCGGGACAGAGACATTGGGAATGTTATTTTCACTCACTTGGAGCACAGTGAGTTATATTGTACGAAACTGATGGTACCATCATAGGAATGATATATTGGTTGTACGATTGATTAATATTGTTATTGTGCTGTTATTCTTGTGTGATCTTAATACAATACTTGTTTGTTGGTAACAATTGGTGTGGTTTCGCCATTGATCTTTGACACACAGAATATGACATCTTTCTGCCGTGACTCCTCTCGGGGCTCGGAGGTACACCGTGACCGGGGTTTGGGGAGGAGCACGTAACAATATATATATATATATATATTAATATATATATATATGTATATATATATATATATATATATATATATATATATGTTGTTGTGCGAATCCCTCCGGTTATTAGCAGGGACCACTGAAGACCGAACGGATTTAACGGAGGCGACGACCAAACACGGATTTTGCTATCACAGCACGGGAAGAAGAAGGGAAGAGGAAGAGGCGGCAGTGCTTACCTATGGCGAACCAACGGCAGCTCCGATCCTGCAGGGGAATTAATGAATTCGAGCAAACACAAGATTTACTGTACAAAAATAATGATATATTTGACGGAACCCGAAACAATGAAACGCGACGATGAATAAATAAAGAGCCTAAATTGGGATCCCACACACCTGACTTCAAATACGCCACACAGGAATGAATTGCAAAAATAAATGTCCGTCGTGTATGTGTGAAATGTGGTGCGTCTTAACTGTCCGTCGTTCAATGCGGCTTCGTCCGGCTCCAAGCTCCGGGTCGATCGCACACGAGGCCCCAGCAACACTCCAAGCTCCAGATGCACCGAGCACCACTCCAAGCACCGAGCACCACTCCAAGCACCACGAAGATGGCGAACCAATGACCACCAGCATCTCTCAAGACCAAGTAGGGAAGTGCAGAGACAAGAGACCAGCGAGGAAGCCCAAAGCGAAGAGAGAGGAGCCACTGTCGTGCCACACTTTCTTTTATAACCTTCCGCGGTTACGTCAGCCTTGGCGTGCGACCAACACCAGTCCCTTCCAGCTACCCGCCGTCCAACGAACCTTCTCACGCCTTCCATCCAATGAACCACCTCCTCCTCAGTTGCGTCTTTGCGCATCCCGCCCCTATTGGCTGGAGGTTCGCACCTTTCGTGCCAACCAATCACCCGTTCCCTGTGGGTTGGTTATAGCTCATGTCGCGCGATGTTGCTAGGCCAGCCGGAGGTGTGGACAGTGGCGGCCATCCGGCAGTGCCCCGATCTGGCTTCCTGCCCGTTTTCCAAAGTCGTTGTGGTAAGGGAGGGGAATTAATTAATGTGTGCACTAAGGACCTATCTAAGTGTTTATATGGGTATGCATTGCCATAAGGGACAAAGGTTTGGTGACAGGGGGGATGACGAACAAAGGAATCTTATCCATAATCCCTGGCCTATTTAGCATGCCCAGCTCCCTTGTAGCAGGGACATCAATACAGCTTATCCTGACAAACCGGACTACACATGGAACTTATTACAGGGTAGCTTCCCTATCGCGACAGTGGAATACCTACCTATACAGATCTACCTGGCTCTAGATATTCCTTCACCCCACCGACATAACAATATACATAACAATAACACTCGTATATATATGTGTGTGTATATATATATATATATATATATATATATATATATATATATATATATACATATATATATATATATACATATATATATATACATATATATATGTGCAGTCTGTGCAGTCTCTGATATATATATATATATCACAGATATATATATATATATCTGTGCAGTCTCTGTTTTGTGTTGTGTTGTCCTGTGTTGTCACTGAACTACTTTCTCAAACTTTTGTGAAATCGTACCAAACTTCTGGTATGCACACATCTCTCCCGTCGGTATGTCCTAAGGGTGTTGTTTTTGAAAAAATTTCCAAATTTTTTTTTTGGGGAATTTTCTTTTTTTCCAACTTCAATTGTTTATAAAATGTGATTTCACGTATATTACAAATACATTTGTGCAAAATAATTGTTTGAATTATGATTGGTTTAAACCATGACAAAACGGCAACTCGGGTACAGTCATTTATCTATACTAGGGCATGCCCGTACTATATATATATCTAAAATTATATCCCCCCCCTCTATTTACATGAAATGGTTTGGTCCAAAGCGAACGGCTTGCGAGTACGGTGACAATCCCCCCCCCCCCTCTATTTACATGAAATGGTTTGGTCCAAAGCGAACGGCTTGCGAGTACGGTGACAATCCCCCCCCTCTATTTACATGAAATGGTTTGGTCCAAAGCGAACGGCTTGCGGAGTTTGGTAAAGAAATCGCCATAGCGTGCACAAACGCGCAGTTACGATGAATCGCAAATTAGTTTTAATTAGTTTTAAAACATAGTTGAACGCCAACATAGTTTGCCAACGTGAAATAAATGAATACGCTCTCAAATGTGCCGTCCGAGGCAGAGTCTGTTCGGCACGTTCGGCACACGTGATAGCTCGCTGCTCTCTGATTGGTTGAATCGTTTTTTGGACATAGCTCGGTAACTACTTGTCCGATTAATATGAAACCTTGAAAAGGCACATCCTCGGGTCCCCAGCAATATACCTGGCAAGTTTAAAGTATATCGGACCCGTGGTTGTCGAGAAACAGCGGTCACAGACATACAAACATACAAACATACACACAGAGATTACTGGAATTATAGATAGATATCGACACATCTGGGCAGTGTCTGTGTTGTCACTTAACGACTCCCTCAAACTTTTGTTTCCATGGTTGTGAAGTGTTTTCAATAACGTTGTGGTGGTTTTGAATCACGTGGTGGTGAGGTATTTTGAATTATGTGGTGGTGAGGTGTTTTTAAATGGTGTGGTGATGATGTGTTTTTAAATCACATGGTGGTGAGGAGTTTTGAATTACGTGGTGGTGAAGTTTTTATAATTACGTGGTGGTGAAGTGTTTTTAATTAGGTGGTGGTGAGGTGTTTTGAATTAGTTGGTGGTGAGGTGTTTTTAATTTCGTGGCTGTGAGGTGTTTTTATGACGTGTTTTATGGCTGTGAGGTGTTTTTATTACGTGTTTTATGGCTGTGAGGTATTTTTATTACGTGTTTTATGGCTGTGATGTGTTTTTATTTTCGTGGTGGTGAGGTGTTTTTATGACGTGTTTTATGGCTGTGAGGTGTTTTTATTACGTGTTTTATGGCTGTGAGGTGTTTTTATGACGTGTTTTATGGCTGTGAGGTGTTTTTATTACGTGTTTTATGGCTGTGAGGTATTTTTATTACGTGTTTTATGGCTGTGATGTGTTTTTATTTTCGTGGTGGTGAGGTGTTTTTATGACGTGTTTTATGGCTGTGAGGTGTTTTTATTACGTGTTTTATGGCTGTGAGGTAGTTTTATTACGTGTTTTATGGCTGTGAGGTATTTTTATTACGTGCTTGATGGCTGTGAGGTGTTTTTATTATGTGTTTTATGGTGGTGAGGTGTTTTGAATTACTTGGTGGTGAGGTATTTTGAATTACGTGGTGGTGAGGTGTTTTGAATTACGTGGTGGTGCGGTGTTTTGAATTACTTGGTGGTGAGGTGTTTTGAATTACGTGTTGGTGAGGTGTTTTCAATCACATGGTGGTGAGGTGTTTTGAATCACGTGGCTGTGAGATGTTTTGCATCACATGGTGGTGAAGTGTTTTGAATTACATGGTGGTGAGGTGTTTTGAATTACGTGGTGGTGAGGTGTTTTCAATCACGTGGTGGTGAGGTGTTTTGAATTACGTGGTGGTGAGGTGTTTTGAATTACGTGGTGGTGAGGTGTTTTGAATTACGTGGTGGTGAGGTGTTTTGAATTACGTGGTGGTGAGGTGTTTTGAAGTACGTGGTGGTGAGGTGTTTTGAATTAAGTGGTGGTGAGGTGTTTTTAATTATGTGGTGGTGAGGTGTTTTGAATTACGTGGTGGTGAGGTGTTTTGAAGTACGTGGTGATGAGGTGTTTTGAATTAGGTGGTGGTGAGGTGTTTTGAATTATGTAGTGGTGAGGTGTTTTGAATTACGTGGTGGTGAGGTGTTTTGAATTACGTGGTGGTGAGGTGGTTTAAATTACATGGTGGTGAGGTGTTTTGAATTATGTGTTGGTGAGGTGTTTTGAATCACGTGGTGGTGAGGTGTTTTCAATCACGTGGTGGTGAGGTGTTTTAAATTACGTGGTGGTGAGGTGTTTTGAATTACGTGTTGGTGAGGTGTTTTCTATCTATGGTGGTGAGGTGTTTTGAATTACGTGGTGGTGAGGTGTTTTGAATTACGTGGTGGTGAGGTGTTTTGAATTACGTGGTGGTGAGGTGTTTTGAATTAGGTGGTGGTGAGGTGTTTTGAATTATGTAGTGGTGAGGTGTTTTGAATTACGTGGTGGTGAGGTGTTTTGAATTACGTGGTGGTGAGGTGTTTTGAATTAGGTGGTGGTGAGGTGTTTTGAATTATGTAGTGGTGAGGTGTTTTGAATTACGTGGTGGTGAGGTGTTTTGAATTACGTGGTGGTGAGGTGGTTTAAATTACATGGTGGTGAGGTGTTTTGAATTATGTGTTGGTGAGGTGTTTTGAATCACGTGGTGGTGAGGTGTTTTCAATCACGTGGTGGTGAGGTGTTTTAAATTATGTGGTGGTGAGGTGTTTTGTATTACATGGTGGTGAGGCGTTTTAAATTACATGGTGGTGAGGTGTTTTGAATTATGTGGTGGTGAGATGTTTTGAATTACGTGGTGGTGAGGTGTTTTGAATCACGTGGTGGTGAGTTGTTTTGAATTACATGGTGGTGAGGTGTTTTGGATTACGTGGCGGTGAGGTATTTTGAATGACGTGGTGGTGAGGTGTTTTGAATTACTTGGTGGTGAGGTGTTTTGAATCACGTGGTGGTGAGGTGTTTTGAATGACGTGGCGGTGAGGTATTTTGAATGACGTGGTGGTGAGGTGTTTTGAATCACGTGGTGGTGAGGTGTTTTGAATTACATGGTGGTGAGGCGTTTTAAATTACGTGGTGCTAAAGTGTTTTGAATTACGTGGTGGTGAGGTGTTTTGAATTACGTGGCGGTGAGGTATTTTGAATCACGTGGTGGTGAGGTGTTTTGAATTACGTGGTGGTGAGGTATTTTGAATGACGTGGTGGTGAGGTGTTTTGAATTACGTGGCGGTGAGGTATTTTGAATGACGTGGTGGTGAGGTGTTCTGAATTATGTGGTGGTGAGATGTTTTGAATTACGTGGGTGGTGAGGTGTTTTGAATCATGTGGTGTTGAGGTGTTTTGAATTACATGGTGGTGAGGTGTTTTGAATTACGTGGCGGTGAGGTATTTTGAATGACGTGGTGGTGAGGTGTTTTGAATTACTTGGTGGTGAGGTGTTTTGAATCACGTGGTGGTGAGGTGTTTTGAATGACGTGGCGGTGACGTATTTTGAATGACGTGGTGGTGAGGTGTTTTGAATCACGTGGTGGTGAGGTGTTTTGAATTACATGGTGGTGAGGCGTTTTAAATTACGTGGTGGTAAAGTGTTTTGAATTACGTGGCGGTGAGGTATTTTGAATCACGTGGTGGTGAGGTGTTTTGAATTACATAGTGGTGAGGTATTTTGAATTACGTGGCGGTGAGGTATTTTGAATCACGTGGTGGTAAAGTATTTTGAATTACATGGTGTAGAGGTGTTTTGAATTACGTGGCGGTGAGGTATTTTGAATCACGTGGTGGTAAAGTGTTTTGAATTACATGGTGGTGAGGTATTTTGAATTACGTGGCAGTGAGGTATTTTGATTCACGTGGTGGTAAAGTGTTTTGAATTACATGGTGGTGAGGTGTTTTGAATTACGTGGCGGTGAGGTATTTTGAATCACGTGGTGGTAAAGTGTTTTGAATTACATGGTGGTGAGGTATTTTGAATTACGTGGCGCTGAGGTATTTTGAATCACGTGGTGGTAAAGTGTTTTGAATTACATGGTGGTGAGGTATTTTGAATTACATGGTGGTGAGGTATTTTGAATTACGTGGCGGTGAGGTATTTTGAATTATGTGGCAGTGAGGTATTTTGAATTACGTGGCGGTGAGGTATTTTGAATTACGTGGCGGTGAGGTATTTTGAATTACGTGGTGGTGAGGTGTTTTGAATCACGTGGTGGTGAGGTGTTTTGAATTACATGGTGGTGAGGTGTTTTGAATCACGTGGTGGTGAGGTGTTTTGAATTACATGGTGGTGAGGTGTTTTGAATTACGTGGCGGTGAGGTATTTTGAATGACGTGGTGGTGAGGTGTTCTGAATTATGTGGTGGTGAGATGTTTTGAATTACGTGGGTGGTGAGGTGTTTTGAATCACGTGGTGTTGAGGTGTTTTGAATTACATGGTGGTGAGGTGTTTTGAATTACGTGGCGGTGAGGTATTTTGAATGACGTGGTGGTGAGGTGTTTTGAATTACTTGGTGGTGAGGTGTTTTGAATCACGTGGTGGTGAGGTGTTTTGAATGACGTGGCGGTGACGTATTTTGAATGACGTGGTGGTGAGGTGTTTTGAATCACGTGGTGGTGAGGTGTTTTGAATTACATGGTGGTGAGGCGTTTTAAATTACGTGGTGGTAAAGTGTTTTGAATTACGTGGCGGTGAGGTATTTTGAATCACGTGGTGGTGAGGTGTTTTGAATTACATGGTGGTGAGGTATTTTGAATTACGTGGCGGTGAGGTATTTTGAATCACGTGGTGGTAAAGTATTTTGAATTACATGGTGTAGAGGTGTTTTGAATTACGTGGCGGTGAGGTATTTTGAATCACGTGGTGGTAAAGTGTTTTGAATTACATGGTGGTGAGGTATTTTGAATTACGTGGCAGTGAGGTATTTTGATTCACGTGGTGGTAAAGTGTTTTGAATTACATGGTGGTGAGGTGTTTTGAATTACGTGGCGGTGAGGTATTTTGAATCACGTGGTGGTAAAGTGTTTTGAATTACATGGTGGTGAGGTATTTTGAATTACGTGGCGCTGAGGTATTTTGAATCACGTGGTGGTAAAGTGTTTTGAATTACATGGTGGTGAGGTATTTTGAATAACATGGTGGTGAGGTATTTTGAATTACGTGGCGGTGAGGTATTTTGAATTATGTGGCAGTGAGGTATTTTGAATTACGTGGCGGTGAGGTATTTTGAATTACGTGGCGGTGAGGTATTTTGAATTACGTGGTGGTGAGGTGTTTTGAATCACGTGGTGGTGAGGTGTTTTGAATTACATGGTGGTGAGGTGTTTTGAATCACGTGGTGGTGAGGTGTTTTGAATTACATGGTGGTGAGGTGTTTTGAATTACGTGGTGGTGAGGTATTTTGAATCACGTGGTGGTGAGGTGTTTTGAATTACATGGTGGTGAGGTGTTTTGAATGACGTGGTGGTGAGGTGTTTTGAATGATGTGGCGGTGAGGTGTTTTGAATCACGTGGTGGTGAGGTGTTTTGAATTACGTGGCGGTGAGGTGTTTTGAATTACGTGGCGTGAGGTGTTTTGAATTACGTGGTGGTGAGGTGTTTTGAATGACGTGGTGGTGAGGTGTTTTGAATGACGTGGCGGTGAGGTGTTTTGAATGACGTGGCGGTGAGGTGTTTTGAATGACGTGGCGGTGAGGTGTTTTGAATTACGTGGCGGTGAGGTGTTTTGAATTACGTGGCGGTGAGGTGTTTTGAATGACGTGGTTGTGAGGTGTTTTGAATGACGTGGCGGTTAGCTGTTTTGAATGACGTGGTGGTGAGGTGTTTTGAATGACGTGGTGGTGAGGTGTTTTGAATTACGTGGCGGTGAGGTGTTTTGAATTACGTGGCGGTGAGGTGTTTTGAATTACGTGGCGGTGAGGTGTTTTGAATGACGTGGTGGTGAGGTGTTTTGAATGACGTGGTGGTGAGGTGTTTTGAATGACGTGGTGGTGAGGTGTTTTGAATCACGTGGCGGTGAGGTGTTTTGAATGACGTGGTGGTGAGGTGTTTTGAATCACGTGGTGGTGAGGTGTTTTGAATCACGTGGCGGTGAGGTGTTTTGAATCACGTTGCGGTGAGGTGTTTTGAATGACGTGGCGGTGAGGTGTTTTGAATGACGTGGCGGTGAGGTGTTTTGAATGACATGGCGGTGAGGTGTTTTGAATGACGTGGCGGTGAGGTGTTTTGAATTACGTGGCGGTGAGGTATTTTGAATGACGTGGTGGTGAGGTGTTTTGAATGACGTGGCGGTGAGGTGTTTTGAATGACGTGGCGGTGAGGTGTTTTGAATTACGTGGCGTGAGGTGTTTTGAATTACGTGGTGGTGAGGTGTTTTGAATGACGTGGTGGTGAGGTGTTTTGAATGACGTGGCGGTGAGGTGTTTTGAATGACGTGGCGGTGAGGTGTTTTGAATGACGTGGTGGTGAGGTGTTTTGAATGACGTGGCGGTGAGGTGTTTTGAATGATGTGGCGGTGAGGTGTTTTGAATTACGTGGCGGTGAGGTGTTTTGAATGACGTGGCGGTGAGGTATTTTGAATGACGTGGCGGTGAGGTATTTTGAATGACGTGGCGGTGAGGTATTTTGAATGATGTGGCGGTGAGGTATTTTGAATGACGTGGCGGTGAGGTGTTTTGAATGACGTGGTGGTGAGGTGTTTTGAATGACGTGGTGGTGAGGTGTTTTGAATGACGTGGTGGTGAGGTGTTTTGAATTACGTGGAGGTGAGGTGTTTTGAATTACGTGGCGGTGAGGTGTTTTGAATGATGTGGTTGTGAGGTGTTTTGAATGACGTGGCGGTGAGGTGTTTTGAATGATGTGGTGGTGAGGTGTTTTGAATGACGTGGTGGTGAGGTGTTTTGAATTACGTGGCGGTGAGGTGTTTTGAATTACGTGGCGGTGAGGTGTTTTGAATTACGTGGCGGTGAGGTGTTTTGAATGACGTGGTGGTGAGGTGTTTTGAATGACGTGGTGGTGAGGTGTTTTGAATGACGTGGTGGTGAGGTGTTTTGAATGACGTGGTGGTGAGGTGTTTTGAATCACGTGGCGGTGAGGTGTTTTGAATGACGTGGTGGTGAGGTGTTTTGAATCACGTGGTGGTGAGGTGTTTTGAATCACGTGGCGGTGAGGTGTTTTGAATCACGTGGCGGTGAGGTGTTTTGAATGACGTGGCGGTGAGGTGTTTTGAATGACGTGGCGGTGAGGTGTTTTGAATGACGTGGCGGTGAGGTGTTTTGAATGACGTGGCGGTGAGGTGTTTTGAATTACGTGGTGGTGAGGTATTTTGAATGACGTGGTGGTGAGGTGTTTTGAATGACGTGGTGGTGTGTTTTGAATGACGTGGTGGTGAGGTGTTTTGAATGACGTGGCGGTGAGGTGTTTTGAATGACGTGGTGGTGAGGTGTTTTGAATTACGTGGCGTGAGGTGTTTTGAATTACGTGGTGGTGAGGTGTTTTGAATGACGTGGTGGTGAGGTGTTTTGAATGACGTGGCGGTGAGGTGTTTTGAATGACGTGGCGGTGAGGTGTTTTGAATGACGTGGTGGTGAGGTGTTTTGAATGACGTGGTGGTGAGGTGTTTTGAATGACGTGGCGGTGAGGTGTTTTGAATTACGTGGTGGTGAGGTGTTTTGAATGACGTGGTGGTGAGGTGTTTTGAATGACGTGGTGGTGAGGTGTTTTGAATGACGTGGTGGTGAGGTGTTTTGAATGACGTGGCGGTGAGGTGTTTTGAATGACGTGGTGGTGAGGTGTTTTGAATGACGTGGTGGTGAGGTGTTTTGAATGACGTGGCGGTGAGGTGTTTTGAATGACGTGGTGGTGAGGTGTTTTGAATGACGTGGTGGTGAGGTGTTTTGAATGACGTGGTGGTGAGGTGTTTTGAATGACGTGGCGGTGAGGTGTTTTGAATGACGTGGTGGTGAGGTGTTTTGAATGACGTGGTGGTGAGGTGTTTTGAATTACGTGGTGGTGAGGTGTTTTGAATGACGTGGCGGTAAGGTGTTTTGAATGACGTGGTGGTGAGGTGTTTTGAATGACGTGGCGGTGAGGTGTTTTGAATGACGTGGCGGTGAGGTGTTTTGAATTACGTGGTGGTGAGGTATTTTGAATGACGTGGTGGTGAGGTGTTTTGAATGACGTGGCGGTGAGGTGTTTTGAATTACGTGGCGTGAGGTGTTTTGAATTACGTGGTGGTGAGGTGTTTTGAATGACGTGGTGGTGAGGTGTTTTGAATGACGTGGCGGTGAGGTGTTTTGAATGACGTGGCGGTGAGGTGTTTTGAATGACGTGGCGGTGAGGTATTTTGAATGACGTGGCGGTGAGGTGTTTTGAATGACGTGGCGGTGAGGTTTTTGAATGACGTGGCGGTGAGGTGTTTTGAATGACGTGGCGGTGAGGTGTTTTGAATGACGTGGCGGTGAGGTGTTTTGAATGACGTGGTCGTGAGGTATTTTGAATGACGTGGCGGTGAGGTGTTTTGAATGACGTGGTGGTGAGGTGTTTTGAATGACGTGGCGGTGAGGTGTTTTGAATGACGTGGCGGTGAGGTGTTTTGAATGACGTGGTGGTGAGGTGTTTTGAATGACGTGGTGGTGAGGTGTTTTGAATGACGTTGTGGTGAGGTGTTTTGAATGACGTGGTGGTGAGGTGTTTTGAATTACGTGGAGGTGAGGTGTTTTGAATTACGTGGCGGTGAGGTGTTTTGAATGATGTGGTTGTGAGGTGTTTTGAATGACGTGGTGGTGAGGTGTTTTGAATGACGTGGTGGTGAGGTGTTTTGAATGACGTGGCGGTGAGGTGTTTTGAATGACGTGGTGGTGAGGTGTTTTGAATTACGTGGCGTGAGGTGTTTTGAATTACGTGGTGGTGAGGTGTTTTGAATGACGTGGTGGTGAGGTGTTTTGAATGACGTGGCGGTGAGGTGTTTTGAATGACGTGGCGGTGAGGTGTTTTGAATGACGTGGTGGTGAGGTGTTTTGAATGACGTGGTGGTGAGGTGTTTTGAATGACGTGGCGGTGAGGTGTTTTGAATTACGTGGTGGTGAGGTGTTTTGAATGACGTGGTGGTGAGGTGTTTTGAATGACGTGGTGGTGAGGTGTTTTGAATGACGTGGTGGTGAGGTGTTTTGAATGACGTGGCGGTGAGGTGTTTTGAATGACGTGGTGGTGAGGTGTTTTGAATGACGTAGTGGTGAGGTGTTTTGAATGACGTGGCGGTGAGGTGTTTTGAATGACGTGGTGGTGAGGTGTTTTGAATGACGTGGTGGTGAGGTGTTTTGAATGACGTGGTGGTGAGGTGTTTTGAATGACGTGGCGGTGAGGTGTTTTGAATGACGTGGTGGTGAGGTGTTTTGAATGACGTGGCGGTGAGGTGTTTTGAATTACGTGGTGGTGAGGTGTTTTGAATGACGTGGCGGTAAGGTGTTTTGAATGACGTGGTGGTGATGTGTTTTGAATGACGTGGCGGTGAGGTGTTTTGAATGACGTGGCGGTGATGTGTTTTGAATTACGTGGTGGTGAGGTATTTTGAATGACGTGGTGGTGAGGTGTTTTGAATGACGTGGCAGTGAGGTGTTTTGAATTACGTGGCGTGAGGTGTTTTGAATTACGTGGTGGTGAGGTGTTTTGAATGACGTGGTGGTGAGGTGTTTTGAATGACGTGGCGGTGAGGTGTTTTGAATGACGTGGCGGTGAGGTGTTTTGAATGACGTGGCGGTGAGGTATTTTGAATGACGTGGCGGTGAGGTGTTTTGAATGACGTGGCGGTGAGGTATTTTGAATGACGTGGCGGTGAGGTGTTTTGAATGACGTGGCGGTGAGGTATTTTGAATGACGTGGCGGTGAGGTGTTTTGAATGACGTGGTGGTGAGGTATTTTGAATGACGTGGTGGTGAGGTGTTTTGAATGACGTGGTGGTGAGGTGTTTTGAATGACGTGGCGGTGAGGTGTTTTGAATGACGTGGTGGTGAGGTGTTTTGAATGACGTGGCGGTGAGGTGTTTTGAATGACGTGGCGGTGAGGTGTTTTGAATTACGTGGCGGTGAGGTATTTTGAATGACGTGGTGGTGAGGTGTTTTGAATGACGTGGCGGTGAGGTGTTTTGAATTACGTGGCGTGAGGTGTTTTGAATTATGTGGTGGTGAGGTGTTTTGAATGACGTGGTGGTGAGGTGTTTTGAATGACGTGGCGGTGAGGTGTTTTGAATGACGTGGCGGTGAGGTGTTTTGAATGACGTGGCGGTGAGGTATTTTGAATGACGTGGCGGTGAGGTGTTTTGAATGACGTGGCGGTGAGGTATTTTGAATGACGTGGCGGTGAGGTGTTTTGAATGACGTGGCGGTGAGGTATTTTGAATGACGTGGCGGTGAGGTGTTTTGAATGACGTGGCGGTGAGGTGTTTTGAATGACGTGGCGGTGAGGTGTTTTGAATTACGTGGTGGTGAGGTATTTTGAATGACGTGGTGGTGAGGTGTTTTGAATGACGTGGTGGTGTGTTTTGAATGACGTGGTGGTGAGGTGTTTTGAATGACGTGGCGGTGAGGTGTTTTGAATGACGTGGTGGTGAGGTGTTTTGAATTACGTGGCGTGAGGTGTTTTGAATTACGTGGTGGTGAGGTGTTTTGAATGACGTGGTGGTGAGGTGTTTTGAATGACGTGGCGGTGAGGTGTTTTGAATGACGTGGCGGTGAGGTGTTTTGAATGACGTGGTGGTGAGGTGTTTTGAATGACGTGGTGGTGAGGTGTTTTGAATGACGTGGCGGTGAGGTGTTTTGAATTACGTGGTGGTGAGGTGTTTTGAATGACGTGGTGGTGAGGTGTTTTGAATGACGTGGTGGTGAGGTGTTTTGAATGACGTGGTGGTGAGGTGTTTTGAATGACGTGGCGGTGAGGTGTTTTGAATGACGTGGTGGTGAGGTGTTTTGAATGACGTGGCGGTGAGGTGTTTTGAATGACGTGGTGGTGAGGTGTTTTGAATGACGTGGCGGTGAGGTGTTTTGAATTACGTGGTGGTGAGGTGTTTTGAATGACGTGGCGGTAAGGTGTTTTGAATGACGTGGTGGTGATGTGTTTTGAATGACGTGGCGGTGAGGTGTTTTGAATGACGTGGCGGTGATGTGTTTTGAATTACGTGGTGGTGAGGTATTTTGAATGACGTGGTGGTGAGGTGTTTTGAATGACGTGGCGGTGAGGTGTTTTGAATTACGTGGCGTGAGGTGTTTTGAATTACGTGGTGGTGAGGTGTTTTGAATGACGTGGTGGTGAGGTGTTTTGAATGACGTGGCGGTGAGGTGTTTTGAATGACGTGGCGGTGAGGTGTTTTGAATGACGTGGCGGTGAGGTATTTTGAATGACGTGGCGGTGAGGTGTTTTGAATGACGTGGCGGTGAGGTATTTTGAATGACGTGGCGGTGAGGTGTTTTGAATGACGTGGTGGTGAGGTATTTTGAATGACGTGGTGGTGAGGTGTTTTGAATGACGTGGTGGTGAGGTGTTTTGAATGACGTGGCGGTGAGGTGTTTTGAATGACGTGGTGGTGAGGTGTTTTGAATGACGTGGCGGTGAGGTGTTTTGAATGACGTGGCGGTGAGGTGTTTTGAATTACGTGGTGGTGAGGTATTTTGAATGACGTGGTGGTGAGGTGTTTTGAATGACGTGGCGGTGAGGTGTTTTGAATTACGTGGCGTGAGGTGTTTTGAATTACGTGGTGGTGAGGTGTTTTGAATGACGTGGTGGTGAGGTGTTTTGAATGACGTGGCGGTGAGGTGTTTTGAATGACGTGGCGGTGAGGTGTTTTGAATGACGTGGCGGTGAGGTATTTTGAATGACGTGGCGGTGAGGTGTTTTGAATGACGTGGCGGTGAGGTATTTTGAATGACGTGGCGGTGAGGTGTTTTGAATGACGTGGCGGTGAGGTATTTTGAATGACGTGGCGGTGAGGTGTTTTGAATGACGTGGCGGTGAGGTGTTTTGAATGACGTGGCGGTGAGGTGTTTTGAATTACGTGGTGGTGAGGTATTTTGAATGACGTGGTGGTGAGGTGTTTTGAATGACGTGGTGGTGTGTTTTGAATGACGTGGTGGTGAGGTGTTTTGAATGACGTGGCGGTGAGGTGTTTTGAATGACGTGGTGGTGAGGTGTTTTGAATTACGTGGCGTGAGGTGTTTTGAATTACGTGGTGGTGAGGTGTTTTGAATGACGTGGTGGTGAGGTGTTTTGAATGACGTGGCGGTGAGGTGTTTTGAATGACGTGGCGGTGAGGTGTTTTGAATGACGTGGTGGTGAGGTGTTTTGAATGACGTGGTGGTGAGGTGTTTTGAATGACGTGGCGGTGAGGTGTTTTGAATTACGTGGTGGTGAGGTGTTTTGAATGACGTGGTGGTGAGGTGTTTTGAATGACGTGGTGGTGAGGTGTTTTGAATGACGTGGTGGTGAGGTGTTTTGAATGACGTGGCGGTGAGGTGTTTTGAATGACGTGGTGGTGAGGTGTTTTGAATGACGTGGTGGTGAGGTGTTTTGAATGACGTGGCGGTGAGGTGTTTTGAATGACGTGGTGGTGAGGTGTTTTGAATGACGTGGTGGTGAGGTGTTTTGAATGACGTGGTGGTGAGGTGTTTTGAATGACGTGGCGGTGAGGTGTTTTGAATGACGTGGTGGTGAGGTGTTTTGAATGACGTGGCGGTGAGGTTTTTTGAATTACGTGGTGGTGAGGTGTTTTGAATGACGTGGCGGTAAGGTGTTTTGAATGACGTGGTGGTGAGGTGTTTTGAATGACGTGGCGGTGAGGTGTTTTGAATGACGTGGCGGTGAGGTGTTTTGAATTACGTGGTGGTGAGGTATTTTGAATGACGTGGTGGTGAGGTGTTTTGAATGACGTGGCGGTGAGGTGTTTTGAATTACGTGGCGTGAGGTGTTTTGAATTACGTGGTGGTGAGGTGTTTTGAATGACGTGGTGGTGAGGTGTTTTGAATGACGTGGCGGTGAGGTGTTTTGAATGACGTGGCGGTGAGGTGTTTTGAATGACGTGGCGGTGAGGTATTTTGAATGACGTGGCGGTGAGGTGTTTTGAATGACGTGGCGGTGAGGTATTTTGAATGACGTGGCGGTGAGGTGTTTTGAATGACGTGGCGGTGAGGTATTTTGAATGACGTGGCGGTGAGGTGTTTTGAATGACGTGGTCGTGAGGTATTTTGAATGACGTGGCGGTGAGGTGTTTTGAATGACGTGGCGGTGAGGTGTTTTGAATGACGTGGTGGTGAGGTGTTTTGAATGACGTGGCGGTGAGGTGTTTTGAATGACGTGGCGGTGAGGTGTTTTGAATGACGTGGTGGTGAGGTGTTTTGAATGACGTGGTGGTGAGGTGTTTTGAATGACGTGGTGGTGAGGTGTTTTGAATGACGTGGTGGTGAGGTGTTTTGAATTACGTGGAGGTGAGGTGTTTTGAATTACGTGGCGGTGAGGTGTTTTGAATGATGTGGTTGTGAGGTGTTTTGAATGACGTGGTGGTGAGGTGTTTTGAATGACGTGGTGGTGAGGTGTTTTGAATGACGTGGCGGTGAGGTGTTTTGAATGACGTGGTGGTGAGGTGTTTTGAATTACGTGGCGTGAGGTGTTTTGAATTACGTGGTGGTGAGGTGTTTTGAATGACGTGGTGGTGAGGTGTTTTGAATGACGTGGCGGTGAGGTGTTTTGAATGACGTGGCGGTGAGGTGTTTTGAATGACGTGGTGGTGAGGTGTTTTGAATGACGTGGTGGTGAGGTGTTTTGAATGACGTGGCGGTGAGGTGTTTTGAATTACGTGGCGGTGAGGTGTTTTGAATGACGTGGTGGTGAGGTGTTTTGAATGACGTGGTGGTGAGGTGTTTTGAATGACGTGGTGGTGAGGTGTTTTGAATGACGTGGCGGTGAGGTGTTTTGAATGACGTGGTGGTGAGGTGTTTTGAATGACGTGGTGGTGAGGTGTTTTGAATGACGTGGCGGTGAGGTGTTTTGAATGACGTGGTGGTGAGGTGTTTTGAATGACGTGGTGGTGAGGTGTTTTGAATGACGTGGTGGTGAGGTGTTTTGAATGACGTGGCGGTGAGGTGTTTTGAATGACGTGGTGGTGAGGTGTTTTGAATGACGTGGCGGTGAGGTGTTTTGAATTACGTGGTGGTGAGGTGTTTTGAATGACGTGGCGGTAAGGTGTTTTGAATGACGTGGTGGTGAGGTGTTTTGAATGACGTGGCGGTGAGGTGTTTTGAATGACGTGGCGGTGAGGTGTTTTGAATTACGTGGTGGTGAGGTATTTTGAATGACGTGGTGGTGAGGTGTTTTGAATGACGTGGCGGTGAGGTGTTTTGAATTACGTGGCGTGAGGTGTTTTGAATTACGTGGTGGTGAGGTGTTTTGAATGACGTGGTGGTGAGGTGTTTTGAATGACGTGGCGGTGAGGTGTTTTGAATGACGTGGCGGTGAGGTGTTTTGAATGACGTGGCGGTGAGGTATTTTGAATGACGTGGCGGTGAGGTGTTTTGAATGACGTGGCGGTGAGGTATTTTGAATGACGTGGCGGTGAGGTGTTTTGAATGACGTGGCGGTGAGGTATTTTGAATGACGTGGCGGTGAGGTGTTTTGAATGACGTGGTGGTGAGGTATTTTGAATGACGTGGCGGTGAGGTGTTTTGAATGACGTGGTGGTGAGGTGTTTTGAATGACGTGGCGGTGAGGTGTTTTGAATGACGTGGTGGTGAGGTGTTTTGAATGACGTGGCGGTGAGGTGTTTTGAATGACGTGGCGGTGAGGTGTTTTGAATTACGTGGTGGTGAGGTATTTTGAATGACGTGGTGGTGAGGTGTTTTGAATGACGTGGCGGTGAGGTGTTTTGAATTACGTGGCGTGAGGTGTTTTGAATTACGTGGTGGTGAGGTGTTTTGAATGACGTGGTGGTGAGGTGTTTTGAATGACGTGGCGGTGAGGTGTTTTGAATGACGTGGCGGTGAGGTGTTTTGAATGACGTGGCGGTGAGGTATTTTGAATGACGTGGCGGTGAGGTGTTTTGAATGACGTGGCGGTGAGGTATTTTGAATGACGTGGCGGTGAGGTGTTTTGAATGACGTGGCGGTGAGGTATTTTGAATGACGTGGCGGTGAGGTGTTTTGAATGACGTGGTGGTGAGGTATTTTGAATGACGTGGCGGTGAGGTGTTTTGAATGACGTGGTGGTGAGGTGTTTTGAATGACGTGGCGGTGAGGTGTTTTGAATGACGTGGTGGTGAGGTGTTTTGAATGACGTGGCGGTGAGGTGTTTTGAATGACGTGGTGGTGAGGTGTTTTGAATGACGTGGCGGTGAGGTGTTTTGAATGACGTGGTGGTGAGGTATTTTGAATGACGTGGCGGTGAGGTATTTTGAATGACGTGGTGGTGAGGTGTTTTGAATGACGTGGTGGTGAGGTATTTTGAATGACGTGGTGGTGAGGTGTTTTGAATGACGTGGCGGTGAGGTGTTTTGAATGACGTGGTGGTGAGGTGTTTTGAATGACGTGGTGGTGAGGTATTTTGAATGACGTGGTGGTGAGGTGTTTTGAATGACGTGGCGGTGAGGTGTTTTGAATGACGTGGTGGTGAGGTATTTTGAATGACGTGGTGGTGAGGTGTTTTGAATGACGTGGTGGTGAGGTATTTTGAATGACGTGGTGGTGAGGTGTTTTGAATGACGTGGCGGTGAGGTGTTTTGAATGACGTGGTGGTGAGGTATTTTGAATGACGTGGCGGTGAGGTATTTTGAATGACGTGGCGGTGAGGTATTTTGAATGACGTGGCGGTGAGGTATTTTGAATGACGTGGTGGTGAGGTGTTTTGAATGACGTGGCGGTGAGGTGTTTTGAATGACGTGGTGGTGAGGTGTTTTGAATGACGTGGCGGTGAGGTATTTTGAATGACGTGGTGGTGAGGTGTTTTGAATGACGTGGCGGTGAGGTGTTTTGAATGACGTGGTGGTGAGGTATTTTGAATGACGTGGCGGTGAGGTATTTTGAATGACGTGGCGGTGAGGTGTTTTGAATGACGTGGTGGTGAGGTATTTTGAATGACGTGGCGGTGAGGTGTTTTGAATGACGTGGCGGTGAGGTGTTTTGAATGACGTGGCGGTGAGGTGTTTTGAATGACGTGGTGGTGAGGTGTTTTGAATGACGTGGCGGTGAGGTGTTTTGAATGACGTGGCGGTGAGGTGTTTTGAATGACGTGGCGGTGAGGTGTTTTGAATGACGTGGCGGTGAGGTGTTTTGAATGACGTGGCGGTGAGGTGTTTTGAATGACGTGGCGGTGAGGTGTTTTGAATGACGTGGCGGTGAGGTGTTTTGAATGACGTGGCGGTGAGGTGTTTTGAATGACGTGGCGGTGAGGTGTTTTGAATGACGTGGCGGTGAGGTGTTTTGAATGACGTGGCGGTGAGGTGTTTTGAATGACGTGGCGGTGAGGTGTTTTGAATGACGTGGCGGTGAGGTGTTTTGAATGACGTGGCGGTGAGGTGTTTTGAATGACGTGGCGGTGAGGTGTTTTGAATGACGTGGCGGTGAGGTGTTTTGAATGACGTGGCGGTGAGGTATTTTGAATGACGTGGCGGTGAGGTATTTTGAATGACGTGGCGGTGAGGTGTTTTGAATGACGTGGCGGTGAGGTGTTTTGAATGACGTGGCGGTGAGGTGTTTTGAATGACGTGGAGGTGAGGTGTTTTGAATGACGTGGTGGTGAGGTGTTTTGAATGACGTGGTGGTGAGGTGTTTTGAATGACGTGGCGGTGAGGTGTTTTGAATGACGTGGCGGTGAGGTGTTTTGAATGACGTGGCGGTGAGGTGTTTTGAATGACGTGGCGGTGAGGTGTTTTGAATGACGTGGCGGTGAGGTATTTTGAATGACGTGGTGGTGAGGCGTTTTGAATGACGTGGCGGTGAGGTGTTTTGAATGACGTGGCGGTGAGGTGTTTTGAATGACGTGGCGGTGAGGTGTTTTGAATGACGTGGCGGTGAGGTGTTTTGAATGACGTGGCGGTGAGGTGTTTTGAATGACGTGGCGGTGAGGTGTTTTGAATGACGTGGCGGTGAGGTGTTTTGAATGACGTGGCGGTGAGGTGTTTTGAATGACGTGGCGGTGAGGTGTTTTGAATGACGTGGCGGTGAGGTGTTTTGAATGACGTGGCGGTGAGGTATTTTGAATGACGTGGCGGTGAGGTATTTTGAATGACGTGGCGGTGAGGTGTTTTGAATGACGTGGCGGTGAGGTGTTTTGAATGACGTGGCGGTGAGGTGTTTTGAATGACGTGGAGGTGAGGTGTTTTGAATGACGTGGTGGTGAGGTGTTTTGAATGACGTGGTGGTGAGGTGTTTTGAATGACGTGGCGGTGAGGTGTTTTGAATGACGTGGCGGTGAGGTGTTTTGAATGACGTGGCGGTGAGGTGTTTTGAATGACGTGGCGGTGAGGTGTTTTGAATGACGTGGCGGTGAGGTATTTTGAATGACGTGGTGGTGAGGCGTTTTGAATGACGTGGCGGTGAGGTATTTTGAATGACGTGGCGGTGAGGTGTTTTGAATGACGTGGCGGTGAGGTATTTTGAATGACGTGGTGGTGAGGCGTTTTGAATGACGTGGCGGTGAGGTATTTTGAATGACGTGGTGGTGAGGTATTTTGAATGACGTGGTGGTGAGGCGTTTTGAATGACGTGGTGGTGAGGCGTTTTGAATGACGTGGTGGTGAGGCGTTTTGAATGACGTGGTGGTGAGGCGTTTTGAATGACGTGGCGGTGAGGTATTTTGAATGACGTGGTGGTGAGGTATTTTGAATGACGTGGTGGTGAGGCGTTTTGAATGACGTGGTGGTGAGGCGTTTTGAATGACGTGGTGGTGAGGCGTTTTGAATGACGTGGTGGTGAGGCGTTTTGAATGACGTGGTGGTGAGGCGTTTTGAATGACGTGGCGGTGAGGTATTTTGAATGACGTGGTGGTGAGGTATTTTGAATGACGTGGCGGTGAGGTATTTTGAATGACGTGGTGGTGAGGCGTTTTGAATGACGTGGCGGTGAGGTATTTTGAATGACGTGGTGGTGAGGCGTTTTGAATGACGTGGCGGTGAGGTATTTTGAATGACGTGGCGGTGAGGTATTTTGAATGACGTGGTGGTGAGGCGTTTTGAATGACGTGGCGGTGAGGTATTTTGAATGACGTGGTGGTGAGGTGTTTTGAATGACGTGGCGGTGAGGTGTTTTGAATGACGTGGCGGTGAGGTGTTTTGAATGACGTGGCGGTGAGGTATTTTGAATGACGTGGTGGTGAGGCGTTTTGAATGACGTGGCGGTGAGGTATTTTGAATGACGTGGTGGTGAGGTGTTTTGAATGACGTGGCGGTGAGGTGTTTTGAATGACGTGGCGGTGAGGTGTTTTGAATGACGTGGCGGTGAGGTGTTTTGAATGACGTGGCGGTGAGGTGTTTTGAATGACGTGGCGGTGAGGTGTTTTGAATGACGTGGCGGTGAGGTGTTTTGAATGACGTGGCGGTGAGGTATTTTGAATGACGTGGCGGTGAGGTATTTTGAATGACGTGGCGGTGAGGTGTTTTGAATGACGTGGCGGTGAGGTGTTTTGAATGACGTGGCGGTGAGGTGTTTTGAATGACGTGGAGGTGAGGTGTTTTGAATGACGTGGTGGTGAGGTGTTTTGAATGACGTGGTGGTGAGGTGTTTTGAATGACGTGGCGGTGAGGTGTTTTGAATGACGTGGCGGTGAGGTGTTTTGAATGACGTGGCGGTGAGGTGTTTTGAATGACGTGGCGGTGAGGTGTTTTGAATGACGTGGCGGTGAGGTATTTTGAATGACGTGGTGGTGAGGCGTTTTGAATGACGTGGCGGTGAGGTGTTTTGAATGACGTGGCGGTGAGGTGTTTTGAATGACGTGGCGGTGAGGTGTTTTGAATGACGTGGCGGTGAGGTGTTTTGAATGACGTGGCGGTGAGGTGTTTTGAATGACGTGGCGGTGAGGTGTTTTGAATGACGTGGCGGTGAGGTGTTTTGAATGACGTGGCGGTGAGGTGTTTTGAATGACGTGGCGGTGAGGTGTTTTGAATGACGTGGCGGTGAGGTGTTTTGAATGACGTGGCGGTGAGGTATTTTGAATGACGTGGCGGTGAGGTATTTTGAATGACGTGGCGGTGAGGTGTTTTGAATGACGTGGCGGTGAGGTGTTTTGAATGACGTGGCGGTGAGGTGTTTTGAATGACGTGGAGGTGAGGTGTTTTGAATGACGTGGTGGTGAGGTGTTTTGAATGACGTGGTGGTGAGGTGTTTTGAATGACGTGGCGGTGAGGTGTTTTGAATGACGTGGCGGTGAGGTGTTTTGAATGACGTGGCGGTGAGGTGTTTTGAATGACGTGGCGGTGAGGTGTTTTGAATGACGTGGCGGTGAGGTATTTTGAATGACGTGGTGGTGAGGCGTTTTGAATGACGTGGCGGTGAGGTATTTTGAATGACGTGGCGGTGAGGTGTTTTGAATGACGTGGCGGTGAGGTATTTTGAATGACGTGGTGGTGAGGCGTTTTGAATGACGTGGCGGTGAGGTATTTTGAATGACGTGGTGGTGAGGTATTTTGAATGACGTGGTGGTGAGGCGTTTTGAATGACGTGGTGGTGAGGCGTTTTGAATGACGTGGTGGTGAGGCGTTTTGAATGACGTGGTGGTGAGGCGTTTTGAATGACGTGGCGGTGAGGTATTTTGAATGACGTGGTGGTGAGGTATTTTGAATGACGTGGTGGTGAGGCGTTTTGAATGACGTGGTGGTGAGGCGTTTTGAATGACGTGGTGGTGAGGCGTTTTGAATGACGTGGTGGTGAGGCGTTTTGAATGACGTGGTGGTGAGGCGTTTTGAATGACGTGGCGGTGAGGTATTTTGAATGACGTGGTGGTGAGGTATTTTGAATGACGTGGCGGTGAGGTATTTTGAATGACGTGGTGGTGAGGCGTTTTGAATGACGTGGCGGTGAGGTATTTTGAATGACGTGGTGGTGAGGCGTTTTGAATGACGTGGCGGTGAGGTATTTTGAATGACGTGGCGGTGAGGTATTTTGAATGACGTGGTGGTGAGGCGTTTTGAATGACGTGGCGGTGAGGTATTTTGAATGACGTGGTGGTGAGGTGTTTTGAATGACGTGGCGGTGAGGTGTTTTGAATGACGTGGCGGTGAGGTGTTTTGAATGACGTGGCGGTGAGGTATTTTGAATGACGTGGTGGTGAGGCGTTTTGAATGACGTGGCGGTGAGGTATTTTGAATGACGTGGTGGTGAGGTGTTTTGAATGACGTGGCGGTGAGGTGTTTTGAATGACGTGGCGGTGAGGTGTTTTGAATGACGTGGCGGTGAGGTGTTTTGAATGACGTGGCGGTGAGGTGTTTTGAATGACGTGGCGGTGAGGTGTTTTGAATGACGTGGCGGTGAGGTGTTTTGAATGACGTGGCGGTGAGGTATTTTGAATGACGTGGCGGTGAGGTATTTTGAATGACGTGGCGGTGAGGTGTTTTGAATGACGTGGCGGTGAGGTGTTTTGAATGACGTGGCGGTGAGGTGTTTTGAATGACGTGGAGGTGAGGTGTTTTGAATGACGTGGTGGTGAGGTGTTTTGAATGACGTGGTGGTGAGGTGTTTTGAATGACGTGGCGGTGAGGTGTTTTGAATGACGTGGCGGTGAGGTGTTTTGAATGACGTGGCGGTGAGGTGTTTTGAATGACGTGGCGGTGAGGTGTTTTGAATGACGTGGCGGTGAGGTATTTTGAATGACGTGGTGGTGAGGCGTTTTGAATGACGTGGCGGTGAGGTGTTTTGAATGACGTGGCGGTGAGGTGTTTTGAATGACGTGGCGGTGAGGTGTTTTGAATGACGTGGCGGTGAGGTGTTTTGAATGACGTGGCGGTGAGGTGTTTTGAATGACGTGGCGGTGAGGTGTTTTGAATGACGTGGCGGTGAGGTGTTTTGAATGACGTGGCGGTGAGGTGTTTTGAATGACGTGGCGGTGAGGTGTTTTGAATGACGTGGCGGTGAGGTGTTTTGAATGACGTGGCGGTGAGGTATTTTGAATGACGTGGCGGTGAGGTATTTTGAATGACGTGGCGGTGAGGTGTTTTGAATGACGTGGCGGTGAGGTGTTTTGAATGACGTGGCGGTGAGGTGTTTTGAATGACGTGGAGGTGAGGTGTTTTGAATGACGTGGTGGTGAGGTGTTTTGAATGACGTGGTGGTGAGGTGTTTTGAATGACGTGGCGGTGAGGTGTTTTGAATGACGTGGCGGTGAGGTGTTTTGAATGACGTGGCGGTGAGGTGTTTTGAATGACGTGGCGGTGAGGTGTTTTGAATGACGTGGCGGTGAGGTATTTTGAATGACGTGGTGGTGAGGCGTTTTGAATGACGTGGCGGTGAGGTATTTTGAATGACGTGGCGGTGAGGTGTTTTGAATGACGTGGCGGTGAGGTATTTTGAATGACGTGGTGGTGAGGCGTTTTGAATGACGTGGCGGTGAGGTATTTTGAATGACGTGGTGGTGAGGTATTTTGAATGACGTGGTGGTGAGGCGTTTTGAATGACGTGGTGGTGAGGCGTTTTGAATGACGTGGCGGTGAGGTATTTTGAATGACGTGGTGGTGAGGTATTTTGAATGACGTGGCGGTGAGGTATTTTGAATGACGTGGTGGTGAGGCGTTTTGAATGACGTGGCGGTGAGGTGTTTTGAATGACGTGGCGGTGAGGTATTTTGAATTACGTGGTGGTGAGGCGTTTTGAATGACGTGGCGGTGAGGTATTTTGAATGACGTGGTGGTGAGGTATTTTGAATGACGTGGCGGTGAGGTATTTTGAATGACGTGGTGGTGAGGCGTTTTGAATGACGTGGCGGTGAGGTATTTTGAATGACGTGGTGGTGAGGCGTTTTGAATGACGTGGCGGTGAGGTATTTTGAATGACGTGGCGGTGAGGTATTTTGAATGACGTGGTGGTGAGGCGTTTTGAATGACGTGGCGGTGAGGTATTTTGAATGACGTGGTGGTGAGGTGTTATAAAAATATATATTTTATTTTTATTTTTTTCATAAACAGGATTTAAATTCCTGCGTGGGGCTAGTGTGTAAAATTCTGACAACCGGAACTCGAATAGGGACCTCCATCACTTACTCGGTGACAGCCCATTGCACCATTGAGCCAAACAAAATCTCCTCAGAAATTTTCCACACTTCACACTTCCACATTTACCACACATACAGAAATCACCATATACATTTGCTATATTATAACAAAGATGCTTTGAATACCTCGTAGTGTAGCATTAGCGGTTAAATTGTATTCTCACAGTTGTATTCATGTGGATGTACATTGACCATTTGACATATGTGCATTCTTCCATTTATATTCATAGTTTGAAAGGCAGTGAAACCGTATTTGTTTTCTGGGATCTTTCCAGGTGTTGCCAGTGAACCTTCACACCCACATCAACACCCTGTACCGCTGCACCACCACCATCACCACCACCACTTCTCCAACGATGGAGCAGTCGGCCAGCACGTCATCATGCCAGTACCTGGCACTGTCCCGAGTGGACCTCTACGTAGGTGCTGCCACCACCACAACATATGGTCTTACTGGGGACCAATACCTCAAGCTTACATATGAACACAATGGCCATGGTGTAGATGTAGAGCCACTGAGTAATTACAGTCACGTGAAAAAGTAAGTACACCCCGTGTAAAGTTTTGACTTTTTCAACATATTTCAACATACAGTCACGATGTGAGGTGTTTTATTCCATACATACAACATACATACAACATACAACAACATACAGTTCAACATATTTCAACATACAGTCATGTAATTTGATCTTCATTTCAACAATATTGATAGATAAAGGTGATATAATATAACAAATATCATGAAACATTTACATTTTGTAGTCCATTGTATAATTTAAATAAACAAATGCAAATTTCGCATGTGGAAAAAGTAAGTACACCCTTGGCTCTAATAGGTGGTATTGCCCCCTTTGTCAGAAACAACCTCAAGTGGGCGTTTCTACTAGTCTCTGTCTACTAGTCTCTGACATCGACTGGGAGAAATTTTTGCCCACTCCTCCATGCAGAATTCTTTCACCTGTGCGATGTTTGAGCGGTTTCTTGCATGCACAGCTCGTTTCAAATCCCCCCACAACATCTCGATGGGATTTAGATCCGGGCTTTGACTTGGCCATTCCAGAACCCTCCATTTCTTTATTTTCAGCCATTCCTTCGTGGATTTACTGGTATATTTAGGGTCATTGTCATGTTGCAAGGTCCACCTTCGGTTGAGCTTCAACTTTCCGACAGATGGCCTCACATTATCCTCAAGCACTCTCTGGTACAATGAAGAATTCATAGTGGATTATATGATTGTGAGCTGCCCAGGCCCTGATGCAGCAAAGCTGCCCCAAACCATAATATTTCCACCAACATGCTTTACAGTTGGTATCAGGTTCTTGTAGTCAAATGCTGTCTTTGGTTTTCGCCAAACATGTCTTCTGGTACTGTGGCCAAATAGCTCTACCTTTGACTCATCTGTCCAGAGCACATTGTTCCAGAAGTGCTGGTCTTTGCCGAGGTGTTCATTGGCAAACTTTAGTCTTGCCCTGATGTTCTTTCTGGACAGCAAAGGTTTCCTCCTGGCACACCTCCCATGTAGATCAAATTTGTGCAGCCTCTTTCTAATGGTAGACTCGTGCACTTTGACATCAACAGTGGCAAGAGCTACCTGTAGGTCCCGTGAAGACATTCTGGGGTTCTTAGAGACTTCTTTCAGCATCTTGCGGTCTGCTCTCGGGCTGAACTTGCTGGGGCGGCCTGGCCTGAACAAGTTGGCAGTTGTGTGGAATCTTCTCCACTTGTAGATGATCTTCCGGACAGTCGAATGATTGATTTCAAATTGTTTGGAGATCTTTTTAAATCCCTTCCCAGACTCGTAGGCATCTATAACCTTCTTTCTGAAGGCACCAGAGAGCTCTTTTGATCGAGGCATGGTGACGCCGCACACTTCAACAACAAAGAGCAAAACAAACTAAATGTCTGAGGTTTAAATAAGACAGGTTCCTCCAAGATCTTCTCTGACGTTGTTCTAATCATTTGCACCTGAGCTGGTGCACCTGATTCTAATTTTAGGTATTTGAAGTAGTGATAAATGTCGGGGTGTACTTACTTTTTCCACATGCGAAATTTGCATTTATGTTTATTTAAATTATACAATGGACTACGAAATGTAAATGTTTCATGATATTTGTTATATTATATCACCTTTATCTATCAATATTGTTGAAATGAAGATCAAATAGCTGTATGTTGAAATATGTCGAAAAAGTCAAAACTTTACATGGGGTGTATTTACTTTTTCACGTGACTGTATATTTTGAGCATCATTTTATTTGATTGCAAAACAAAATGATCATACAGCTACAAATGTGACACCTTCCAGGTGTACACAGGTAATCAAAGTGTTTGGGAATGTTTCTTCAATGCGGGATGATAATAGACGTGCTGGTCTCACTCTTGCACATCCTCATCGACATGGAGTCATAAAGTCCAAATGAACCTTGAAGGAAAAAAGCTGAAGGTCTTTAGAATCCCTGTATGTTCCATTTCTTGGTCGCACTCGTGTGTACCTGTGAGACGAGGCGACCTGGCGATGCTTATTTTAGACTTGGATCACGTGTGTCGATTGCCCTCGCTATCCGAAGAAGGTCGATCACATGACAGGTGTGAAACACCTGATCGATGTGCTTATAGCGCAGAAGGTGCTAATTGATTCATGACATCGCGCACAATGTATATATTGTGTAATTGATCAATGTAGTCGATATAAACAACAATAGACATTTAAATAATAGGGTTGAGAGCTCGTGCTGTGGAGGTCGATCAGCAGGATATTGGGCTGGCAGGATGGCCTAGCCCGAGAGGAGAGCACACTCACTACTAAGCTGGCTATCGCCAGGGGTTTGGGGTTTTTTTTCAACCCAGCTATAAACTGCCAACCTGGTGTTTCACGTGCAGGGCGATTCATCAATCCCTCGGATGGACGTTAAATGGGCGTCCTCCGTGAAGAGATCACCGGCACCGTGAACAAATTACAAATTCCAGTTTTAACCGACAGGGGGCCTTGCATCAGCAGCAGAGCCACGTCCGCAGCCATTGATGCTAATCGCACTCTTAGTCAGGTTCACCATGTTTTGTCGTTCAAAATTTTGGGATTAGCAAACCTGTACATTTTTGGAATATTCAGAGCATGAGGAATCCAAAAATTAATGTTGGCATTTGCACAGACACCTGCATGGCCGCCATTTTGGATTTTCAAAATGGCTGCCATAAAATACATATTTTGCGCGATGTCGGCTTCTAGTCAACCTAGAGACTTAATTAAATATGCTAATCCTATGTTTTCTGGGTCAAGAAAACCATTAGTGGGATCATTAGACTTCTAATCCGAACACTTGCTTCACTTTTAGGACTTTCCAGATGACACTCAGGACAGTGATGAAGATCTGTAAAAGCATATTCCTGGACGATATAGACCTAGTAGATCCTGTGTATAGGACTTGTAGTTCAATCTGATACTACCTATAACTTCCTATAACAACCTATAACTTCAAAGGACTTGCAATATCATGTATTATGTAATACAGTTATATCACAAATATAAAGACAATGGTTTTCAATTACCTTTGTTTGTTGCTTTTCTATAATCCTGAGCACTATTTTGAGGCCTTTATTGGATTCCTTGACCCAGAAAACATAGGATTAGCATATTTAATTAAGTCTCTAGGTTGACTAGAAGCCGAGATCGCGCAAAATATGTATTTTATGGCGGCCATTTTCAAAATCCAAAATGGCGGCCATGCAGGTGTCTGTGCAAATGCCAACATTGATTTTCAGATTCTCCATGCTCTGAAGATTCCAAAAATGTACAGGTTTGCTAATCCCAAAATTTTGAAAGAAATTATATTTGTTAACATCGTGAACCTGACTATCTCTGACTATCTTGTGCTTCATACGAGAGAGAAACAAGAAGCTCTGTTTGCTGAACTTGAACCAAAATTAATATTGGGCATGAAACCACCTGGAAATCCAACCAAAGTGGTTTGTAGCAGTGGTTAGCAATTAAAATATTGATATAATACGAGTACAAGTTCCCTTAAAAAGAACGTAAAACGCAGGAGGCCATTAAGCTCATCAACGCCTGCACGATGATTGCTCTCAATGCCGTGTCGGACAATAAAGCAGAACGTGATATCATTGGCCAGGATTTGACTGTTCGAACCCTGACCTCCCACACCCAGGGAAGACTCTCTCACCATTAAACAGCCCTGACCTCCTACACCCAGGGAAGACTCTCTCACCATTAAACAGCCTGACCTCCTACACCCAGGGAAGACTCTCTCACCATTAAACAACCCTGACCTCCCACACCCAGGGCAGACTCTCTCACCATTAAACAGCCTGACCTCCTACACCCAGGGCAGACTCTCTCACCATTAAACAACCCTGATCTCCCACACCCAGGGCAGACTCTCTCACCATTAAACAACCCTGATCTCCCACACCCAGGGCAGACTCTCTCACCATTAAACAACCCTGACCTCCCACACCCAGGGCAGACTCTCTCACCATTAAACAACCCTGACCTCCCACGCCCAGGGCAGACTCTCTCACCATTAAACAACCCTGACCTCCCACACCCAGGGCAGACTCTCTCACCATTAAACAGCCCTGACCTCCTACACCCAGGGAAGACTCTCTCACCATTAAACAGCCTGACCTCCTACACCCAGGGCAGACTCTCTCACCATTAAACAGCCTGACCTCCTACACCCAGGGAAGACTCTCTCACCATTAAACAACCCTGACCTCCTACACCCAGGGAAGACTCTCTCACCATTAAACAACCCTGACCTCCTACACCCAGGGAAGACTCTCTCACCATTAAACAGCCCTGACCTCCTACACCCAGGGCAGACTCTCTCACCATTAAACAACCCTGACCTCCCACGCCCAGGGCAGACTCTCTCACCATTAAACAGCCCTGACCTCCTACACCCAGGGAAGACTCTCTCACCATTAAACAGCCTGACCTCCTACACCCAGGGCAGACTCTCTCACCATTAAACAGCCTGACCTCCTACACCCAGGGAAGACTCTCTCACCATTAAACAGCCCTGACCTCCTACACCCAGGGAAGACTCTCTCACCATTAAACAACCCTGACCTCCTACACCCAGGGAAGACTCTCTCACCATTAAACAGCCTGACCTCCTACACCCAGGGAAGACTCTCTCACCATTAAACAGCCCTGACCTCCTACACCCAGGGAAGACTCTCTCACCATTAAACAGCCCTGACCTCCCACACCCAGGGAAGACTCTCTCACCATTAAACAGCCTGACCTCCTACACCCAGGGCAGACTCTCTCACCATTAAACAGCCTGACCTCCTACACCCAGGGAAGACTCTCTCACCATTAAACAACCCTGACCTCCTACACCCAGGGAAGACTCTCTCACCATTAAACAGCCCTGACCTCCCACACCCAGGGCAGACTCTCTCACCATTAAACAGCCCTGACCTCCTACACCCAGGGCAGACTCTTTCACCATTAAACAGCCCTGACCTCCCACACCCAGGGAAGACTCTCTCACCATTAAACAGCCCTGACCTCCTACACCCAGGGCAGACTCTTTCACCATTAAACAGCCCTGACCTCCCACACCCAGGGCAGACTCTCTCACCATTAAACAGCCCTGACCTCCTACACCCAGGGCAGACTCTTTCACCATTAAACAGCCCTGACCTCCTACACCCAGGGCAGACTCTTTCACCATTAAACAGCCCTGACCTCCTACACCCAGGGCAGACTCTCTCACCATTAAACAGCCCTGACCTCCCACACCCAGGGCAGACTCTTTCACCATTAAACAGCCCTGACCTCCTACACCCAGGGCAGACTCTTTCACCATTAAACAGCCCTGACCTCCCACACCCAGGGCAGACTCTCTCACCATTAAACAGCCTGACCTCCTACACCCAGGGAAGACTCTCTCACCATTAAACAGCCCTGACCTCCTACACCCAGGGAAGACTCTCTCACCATTAAACAGCCCTGACCTCCTACACCCAGGGCAGACTCTTTCACCATTAAACAGCCCTGACCTCCCACACCCAGGGCAGACTCTCTCACCATTAAACAGCCCTGACCTCCTACACCCAGGGCAGACTCTTTCACCATTAAACAGCCCTGACCTCCCACACCCAGGGAAGACTCTCTCACCATTAAACAGCCCTGACCTCCTACACCCAGGGCAGACTCTTTCACCATTAAACAGCCCTGACCTCCCACACCCAGGGCAGACTCTCTCACCATTAAACAGCCCTGACCTCCTACACCCAGGGCAGACTCTTTCACCATTAAACAGCCCTGACCTCCTACACCCAGGGCAGACTCTTTCACCATTAAACAGCCCTGACCTCCTACACCCAGGGCAGACTCTTTCACCATTAAACAGCCCTGACCTCCTACACCCAGGGCAGACTCTCTCACCATTAAACAGCCCTGACCTCCCACACCCAGGGCAGACTCTCTCACCATTAAACAGCCCTGACCTCCCACACCCAGGGCAGACTCTCTCACCATTAAACAGCCCTGACCTCCTACACCCAGGGCAGACTCTCTCACCATTAAACAGCCCTGACCTCCCACACCCAGGGCAGACTCTCTCACCATTAAACAGCCCTGACCTCCCACACCCAGGGCAGACTCTCTCACCATTAAACAACCCTGACCTCCCACACCCAGTGCAGACTCTCTCACCATTATACAACCCTGATCTCCCACACCCAGGGCAGACTCTCTCACCATTAAACAACCCTGACCTCCCACACCCAGGGCAGACTCTCTCACCATTAAACAGCCCTGACCTCCCACACCCAGGGCAGACTCTCTCACCATTAAACAGCCCTGACCTCCCACACCCAGGGCAGACTCTCTCACCATTAAACAGCCCTGACCTCCCACACCCAGGGCAGACTCTCTCACCATTAAACAGCCCTGACCTCCCACACCCACGGCAGACTCTCTCACCATTAAACAACCCTGACCTCCCACGCCCAGTGCAGACTCTCTCACCATTAAACAACCCTGACCTCCCACACCCAGGGCAGACTCTCTCACCATTAAACAACCCTGATCTCCCACACCCAGGGCAGACTCTCTCACCATTAAACAACCCTGATCTCCCACACCCAGGGAAAACTCTCTCACCATTAAACAACCCTGACCTCCCACGCCCAGTGCAGACTCTCCCACGATTAAACAACCCTGACCTCCCACGCCCAGTGCAGACTCTCTCACCATTAAACAACCCTGACCTCCCACGCCCAGTGCAGACTCTCTCACCATTATACAACCCTGATCTCCCACACCCAGGGCAGACTCTCTCACCATTAAACAACCCTGACCTCCCACGCCCAGTGCAGACTCTCTCACCATTATACAACCCTGATCTCCCACACCCAGGGCAGACTCTCTCACCATTAAACAACCCTGACCTCCCACACCCAGGGAAGACTCTCTCACCATTAAACAGCCCTGACCTCCCACACCCAGGGCAGACTCTCTCACCATTAAACAGCCCTGACCTCCTACACCCAGGGCAGACTCTCTCACCATTAAACAACCCTGACCTCCCACACCCAGGGCAGACTCTCTCACCCAGACTCTCTCACCATTAAACAGCCCTGACCTCCTACACCCAGGGCAGACTCTCTCACCATTAAACAACCCTGACCTCCCACACCCAGGGCAGACTCTCTCACCATTAAACAACCCTGACCTCCCACGCCCAGTGCAGACTCTCTCACCATTAAACAACCCTGACCTCCCACGCCCAGTGCAGACTCTCTCACCATTATACAACCCTGATCTCCCACACCCAGGGCAGACTCTCTCACCATTATACAACCCTGATCTCCCACACCCAGGGCAGACTCTCTCACCATTAAACAACCCTGATCTCCCACACCCAGGGCAGACTCTCTCACCATTATACAACCCTGATCTCCCACACCCAGGGCAGACTCTCTCACCATTATACAACCCTGATCTCCCACACCCAGGGCAGACTCTCTCACCATTAAACAACCCTGATCTCCCACACCCAGGGCAGACTCTCTCACCATTATACAACCCTGATCTCCCACACCCAGGGCAGACTCTCTCACCATTAAACAACCCTGATCTCCCACACCCAGTGCAGACTCTCTCACCATTATACAACCCTGATCTCCCACACCCAGGGCAGACTCTCTCACCATTAAACAACCCTGACCTCCCACACCCAGGGAAGACTCTCTCACCATTAAACAACCCTGACCTCCCACACCCAGGGCAGACTCTCTCACCATTATACAACCCTGATCTCCCACACCCAGGGCAGACTCTCTCACCATTAAACAACCCTGACCTCCCACGCCCAGTGCAGACTCTCTCACCATTATACAACCCTGATCTCCCACACCCAGGGCAGACTCTCTCACCATTAAACAACCCTGACCTCCCACACCCAGTGCAGACTCTCTCACCATTATACAACCCTGATCTCCCACACCCAGGGCAGACTCTCTCACCATTAAACAACCCTGACCTCCCACACCCAGTGCAGACTCTCTCACCATTATACAACCCTGATCTCCCACACCCAGGGCAGACTCTCTCACCATTAAACAACCCTGACCTCCCACACCCAGTGCAGACTCTCTCACCATTAAACAACCCTGATCTCCCACACCCAGGGCAGACTCTCTCACCATTATACAACCCTGATCTCCCACACCCAGGGCAGCCTCTCTCACCATTAAACAACCCTGATCTCCCACACCCAGGGCAGACTCTCTCACCATTAAACAACCCTGATCTCCCACACCCAGTGCAGACTCTCTCACCATTATACAACCCTGATCTCCCACACCCAGGGCAGACTCTCTCACCATTAAACAACCCTGACCTCCCACGCCCAGTGCAGACTCTCTCACCATTATACAACCCTGATCTCCCACACCCAGGGCAGACTCTCTCACCATTAAACAACCCTGACCTCCCACACCCAGTGCAGACTCTCTCACCATTATACAACCCTGATCTCCCACACCCAGGGCAGACTCTCTCACCATTAAACAACCCTGACCTCCCACACCCAGGGCAGCCTCTCTCACCATTAAACAACCCTGACCTCCCACACCCAGGGCAGCCTCTCTCACCATTAAACAACCCTGACCTCCCACACCCAGTGCAGACTCTCTCACAGTTAAACAACCCTGATCTCCCACACCCAGGGCAGACTCTCTCACCATTAAACAACCCTGACCTCCCACACCCAGTGCAGACTCTCTCACAGTTAAACAACCCTGATCTCCCACACCCAGTGCAGACTCTCTCACAGTTAAACAACCCTGACCTCCCACACCCAGTGCAGACTCTCTCACAGTTAAACAACCCTGATCTCCCACACCCAGGGCAGACTCTCTCACCATTAAACAACCCTGACCTCCCACACCCAGTGCAGACTCTCTCACAGTTAAACAACCCTGATCTCCCACACCCAGTGCAGACTCTCTCACAGTTAAACAACCCTGATCTCCCACACCCAGTGCAGACTCTCTCACAGTTAAACAACCCTGATCTCCCACACCCAGGGCAGCCTCTCTCACCATTAAGCAACCCAGTCCAGTTGACAGACGTTTTCCCAGGTGTCAACCCAAGCACACCTTATATCCGTATATTAGGCCGAAAAGAAAATGTATTTGGTTGCCATGCCATCGCTCATCAAATATTCAGATCTTAAAATTGAAAAATGATGATTGATTTTATTGCTTCAGGTTGAAATTTTAATTCTGTATTCATTTGGAATCACCTCGATGTCCGGAACCTGCTCGTTGGAATTAATCAGCAGGTGCTCTTTCTACAGGTGTCGAGCTATTAGTATTAGTTTCAATATGATCCTTTATATCCGGTGGTGACGATGAGTCCACACAGGGCCGGCGCTACCATTAGGCCAACTCGGCAGCCGCCTGGGGCGCAGACATCAGAGGGGCGCATTACTGAACCTTAAAGGATCACAGTTTTATACAAATTATTGTTTTAAGAAAAAACATAATAAATGGAAAATATAATAGTTCATTGTTCATAATAGTGTAAGTGATTAATTTTGAGCATGTACGCTTCGTGGCATATGTCACATCCTGTTTGAAACGGACGTAGCCTGCTCCCATGCGCCTTCTCCCATACGTCACATCCTGTTTGAAATGGACGTAGCCTGCTCCCATACGTCACATCCTGTTTGAAACGGACGTAGCCTGCTCCCATACGTCACATCCTGTTTGAAACGGACGTAGCCTGCTCCCATACGTCACATCCTGTTTGAAACGGGCGTAGCCTGCTCCCATACGTCACATCCTGTTTGAAACGGACGTAGCCTGCTCCCATGCGCCTTCTCCCATACGTCACATCCTGTTTGAAACGGACGTAGCCTGCTCCCATGCGCCTTCTCCCATACGTCACATCCTGTTTGAAATGGACGTAGCCTGCTCCCATGTGCCTTCTCCCATACGTCACATCCTGTTTGAAATGGACGTAGCCTGCTCCCATGTGCCTTCTCCCATACGTCACATACTGTTTGAAACGGACGTAGCCTGCTCCCATGCGCCTTCTCCCATACGTCACATCCTGTTTGAAACGGACGTAGCCTGCTCCCATGCGCCTTCTCCCATACATCACATCCTGTTTGAAACGGACGTAGCCTGCTCCCATGCGCCTTCTCCCATACGTCACATCCTGTTTGAAACGGATGTAGCCTGCTCCCATACGTCACATCCTGTTTGAAACGGACGTAGCCTGCTCCCATACGTCACATCCTGTTTGAAACGGACGTAGCCTGCTCCCATACGTCACATCCTGTTTGAAACGGACGTAGCCTGCTCCCATGCGCCTTCTCCCATACGTCACATCCTGTTTGAAACGGATGTAGCCTGCTCCCATACATCACATCCTGTTTGAAACGGACGTAGCCTGCTCCCATGCGCCTTCTCCCATACGTCACATCCTGTTTGAAACGGACGTAGCCTGCTCCCATGCGCCTTCTCCCATACATCACATCCTGTTTGAAACGGACGTAGCCTGCTCCCATGCGCCTTCTCCCATACGTCACATCCTGTTTGAAATGGACGTAGCCTGCTACCATACGTCACATCCTGTTTGAAACGGACATAGCCTGCTCCCATACGTCACATCCTGTTTGAAATGGACGTAGCCTGCTCCCATACGTCACATCCTGTTTGAAACGGACGTAGCCTGCTCCCATACGTCACATCCTGTTTGAAACGGACGTAGCCTGCTCCCATACGTCACATCCTGTTTGAAACGGACGTAGCCTGCTCCCATACGTCACATCCTGTTTGAAACGGACGTAGCCTGCTCCCATACGTCACATCCTGTTTGAAACGGACGTAGCCTGCTCCCATACGTCACATCCTGTTTGAAACGGACGTAGCCTGCTCCCATGCACCTTCTCCCATACGTCACATCCTGTTTGAAACGGACGTGGCCTGCTCCCATGCGCCTTCTCCCATACGTCACATCCTGTTTGAAACGGACGTAGCCTGCTCCCATGCACCTTCTCCCATACGTCACATCCTGTTTGAAACGGACGTGGCCTGCTCCCATGCGCCTTCTCCCATACGTCACATCCGGCATGTTCAAAACGCTGCCTCCATTTCGTCGTTGGGCGCATGGATTGATCATCGTCAGGAAAACGGGAGAATTAATAATCGAAGTTGGCAAAAAAAAAATTGGGGGGGGGGGGGGTGGGGGTTGGAGGGGAGGGGATGCAAGTAGCTGGCCTAGCCTAGGGCGCAAAATAGTCTGGCGCCGGCCCTGGGTCCACATTACATTGGGCACCTGTTTCGTGTCAAGTTGTCAATGTGATTTGTGCCGCTCTCGCTGCAGCCACGTCAGATACGCTGCCATCACCGGAGACCGTGTCCGGCCAGGAGCATTACAAGCTGGTGTCCCTGGCAGGTGTACCACAATCCCTTCCTTGCAGTCACCCTTCGACCTCACACCTACTGCCAAAACAAGAAGCTCTGTGAGCCAGAACAGCACAGGTGCACTCCTGACCATACTGTTCCTCAAGAGGCCTTGTCAAGAGCCTCTGTACCCACATGTTTCAACATGGATGGGAAGTACTGCCAAGGAAGGAACCTTTTTATTTTAACAGTTTACCTTCACAGGCTTGTTTATGGGATCATTTATGTAAAATATTCTCAGGGTTATATGTTCATAGCTTTTATAGTGTTGCATATCTGGGCACCCAAGGGGTTCCAGGTTAGATTTCAGCATCACATATCCAGGCAATACCGTTAGCACAGAAGATAATAACTTGAGGCCTCAATGATAAGATTAGGAAAATGTAGCCATATGCATTTTCTTTCATTTCTAAAATTTACTCAAGGTGTCATATGAATGATTTTAATGCACAAACAAAGCACCATGATTGCCATGCTGACTCGAACAGTGACATTGCAAGGAGCCATTTATGGAATTCTCAACGAAGAGGGTTCCGAAAGTACGTGATGGTGCGCAAGGCTGACAGCGAGGATACAATCATGAGCTTAGCTTTGCACTTACATGCTTGTTTGTTGTTTTTTAAGGATTCCTTGTGTCATTAAGGTGAGGGGTGCTCTTGATTGTGTTTATTTGTTGTACCCTCATGACATTTTCAAAGTGCAGTTTCTTTCCTTCTTTTTCTTTCTCTCTCTCTCTCTCTCTCTCTCTCTCTCTCCCTCTCCCTCTCTCTCTCTCTCTCTCTCTCTCTCTCTCTCTCTCTCTCTCTCTCTCTCCTTATTCATCCTCTCTTTCTCGCTCCCCTCTCTACTTCCCGTGTGCCAAGTCCTGTTCTATAGAACTGTACATAAGTAGTTTGTAAGATCAAAATGATTTATCTTAATTTATTGATGATTTTATTTTTACAGATTCTATATGATATTTTTGTATTCAAATCCAGCACCATGATTTTGAAAAGCTATTGCAATCACTGATAATTCCCTAAATTGATTGTACATTTTTTGATAATAAATCTTATGTTTAATTCTCAGTGTAGCCGGTGAGTGTGAGATGTCATTTCCATGTTGGGGATGCAAGTGTGCATTGCTGCTCTCTCCTTGTGCATTGCTGCTCTCCCGACCTCAGATGTGTACCCGACCAGCACAGCATGGCAGGTCACCACATGCTGGCTGCCAGAGGCTGCCAGGCCCCATGCCCACGCAGTCACCACATCAGTCCCTTGTTTGCCGTCTGTGGTGCCGCCACCAAAGCGCGGCCCACAACACCTCCCCCTTGTGGTCCTCATGATACACCATACCAGGTGCCTGTGAGAAACCACCTCGGACTCCCCCGGAGGTCTTAACCCCCACCAGGGTTTGGCGACCCTGCCGGCCCGGGACACTAGCTCGGACGGCGCCCCAATGGACAAAGGACGCCACACTCCACTAGACCCCCCCCGTGGGGCCCGGGTCGTACCATGACACCCATGGTCGGACCCCACATCCAAATCTTGCCAGGGCAGCCCCCCCAGCTGACTGGCATAACCCAATTTTGAAAGGGGACATTTTTACACAAGGCCATCCCCAATGACCCCTCCTGGTCCGAATTCCACAGCCCAGGGACCAACTTCCGTCAAGGCTGTGCCAAATCAATTTCCCATTTAAATTTAAAAATTTTGGCCTCGCGTGCCCAACCGCAGCTGCAAGTAACAACCCCTTCCTCAAGTTCTTCTGCCCCTCCCTGCAGCTGTTCCAAATTCACTAAGGGGGTCGCTTTTTCCGAGACTCTATCTCCCGACTCCTCCATGTCCAAGTCCAACTCGGGGCCAAAACACCCCCCCCCCCCCCCCCACCTCCCAACTGGGTATTTAATTTTGGAGCCTCTGGTGCCCAATTGTTGTTTGTGGTGAGGGTCCCCTCGGTCACTTTCATCTCAACCTGGGGATATTTGATGGACCGACTCACCTCATCTCCCAGACTCTGTTGGACCCGAGCGATCTTCTCCTCGATGGTACTGTCCAAGATCTCCAGCCGCTGTGTCAAATCATTACTCTCATCCCCAGTCAATTGCGGCCACAACAGGTCTTTATCCATAAATACCCGCTCCGGTTCCATTACATGGGCCTCCAATATTTTCTCCCCCTGTTCCAAATCATACCCTGGTGCTGCAAAAGTTCCAATTCCTCACCCTGTTGGTGCATTCTGGCATCCACGTAGATCCGACAGCCTTCCAGGTCATTTCCAGTTAAACATTCCCCATTTACTTCCAAACCTTCCCTATTTAAATTTGAGTTTTCCCTCTCCTGTGCCCCATTTTCACCAGGCTGGGTTTCACCTTCTTCAATTTACAATGCCCATTCCTTCTCCTGTGCCCCAATTTAATTTTTTTGTTCTCTTTGGGCTTTGGTTTTTTTAATCTGGGCATCCATTCGTTCAGTATTTCTTTTTTCCGTCTCTCCTTATTTCTTCCCACCATCCATCAATTTGTCCCTCCAGTCGTTCATTCATTCTATTCATTCGTTCAATATTATCATAATTTTTCTTCCATTAATCTTATAAGCATGGCCTGGAAAGTCATCGCATCCACTTCCTCGTTCGATCGCTCAGGAACCGGGGAGGTTCCAATCCTACCCTCATCAAACTCTACCCCCAGCTCACTTCCATGCTCTTTGGAATCCTCCACCTGCTCGGCCATCTCACTCACATCCACCATCCGCAGTGACAAAGCAGTTCCCGCTCACGAGTATTTTACCTCAGACAAAATAAAATTTAAATTTTGCAATGCAGTGTCTTGTGCCCTTCCCGACACCAATCGATTAAAAAAAAAATTTGACACCCAGGTACTACGATTACCTCCCCCTCGATGAGAGAAAAATCGTTTAAATTTTTGATTCCGAAAGCTGAGCGCAATTTTCACCCTGCGGGTGTCGACTCACAACCCTTGGACACCGAGTGTCCTCTGGGTTGGCATGCCAAACTCCTGACACCAGTTGTCGTGTTCACCAGGGGATTAAGATCCCCCAAGGTGACGGGTGGCCGATCGAGCTTACCTCCGAGGCGTTCAGTCCAACTATGGCGGATCTTCTTTACACGCGAGGGAAAGGAGAATGACGAACTTACCTGGACGGCTTCCACTGGAGCGTCCTCGAACCACGATAATCAAACAAGACCGACACGGATTTAAAATGCAACAATTAACGGGTTTAATAAAATAATGCCAGGGAACAAAGAATGCACGGTAAAACTAAAATCCTAAATGGGGGGCTCCACACGTACTCGTAAAACAACACAAGGGGATATAAAAGAACGAAAGTAAAAATGAGTTTGTGTGGTGCGTTTGCTCAGTACTCAGCTTTGAGTGGCCCTTAAACCCCGTCGGTCCTCGAACGGGTCCCTGGTCCGTGCGCGGGAAAACACACGCCTTGGCCAGAAGTTTATTCACCCGCCAACCACGGAACGTGAAGCGAGCAGGGCCTCATTCCGTCTTCGTCCCGTGATCCACAAAGCACCGAGGTCTCTCGGGCGCACACAGCCATCACGAAGTCAGCAACAACGAACCAGTGAAAGGATGCGTCCGCTCCTCCACGCAGCCGGGAACAGAGCAAGCATGAACAAGAGTGCGTCTGCTCGAAATCAAACCCAGCGCCAGACCACAAGAGAAGAAAGAATGCGTCCACTCGCAATCAATCTACCAACGCAAGGGAGCACGAACTGTGTCCGCTTATGACGACATCCACAAAGCAAGAGACGGGAGAAAATGCCGGGACTCAGTCTTTTTGTTCCCCAGTCTCCAACGTCATCAGATGACGTCCGCGCGTGCTCCAATCAGAGTCCATCTCATCGCTCCATCGCCCGGACCAATCATCACCTTTCGGGGGGGGTGGGGGGGGCGGGCTCACGGCCCTGCCTGTTTGGTGTTGCGATGACGCAGCTGGCGGCGTCAGCGGTGATATTCCATGTCTGAATCCGGTCACTTTATTTGGTGTTATTAATTATGCGACGATCGCATTTTACATACAGGGGATTTACCCTTAATCCCTAAGCTACATAGCACAAGAGCCACCCTCCGTGTGCCCACACGTCACACTTAATCCGAACACACGGAGCTGACTTAAGTTTCATCAAGGTGTGGCTACACGACATCCGGAGCATGCTAATCTACACAATCCTACATGGCCTAAGGTATTTCATTACCTACCCCCCACCCCCCAACACCCTACCCGTAAACGTAACAATACTTATAGAAATTCGATTTTTCTGTATTTCATTTTGATTTATTTTATTCAAAATGTGAAAGTCCTTGAAAGTCCAAAATATGAAATTTATTTTTTCCACTTTTACATTATGGGGTATTATTTGTAGATCAGTGACAATAAAATCTCAATTTAATCTATTTAAAATTGAGGCTCCGATAACAAAATGTGAAAAAGTCAAGGGATGTGAATACTTTCTGAAGGCACTGTACATCATAACTGTGTTCGAAGCAGGGATATGCGTTTTCTTTACAAATGCAATGTCCGCCATTACAAGTTTGGGACGCTGCATTGCCATCCCATGCAGCGAGCTAAGTCGCCTTTTGTACGTCCAAACAATGCTGGCAGCCATGAGCCCCCACGATGAGAACACGCATTTGCAGGGCTTGTTCTTCTGAGATTGCTCTTTAAACAGCAGGCTGCGTGGAAACATACGCCATCTGAGCACTTACAAAATCATATAATGTTTCCATTCATCATGCACGGATCGTCTTAGCGGCGAGACGCACGCGTGTTGCCATGGTGACTGTCCAACGTGTACAGTGAGCAATATACCATGTACTCTTTCACCGGATTCCCCGATGAGAATTTTGGGAAAATTTAATGTTACATCGACACCTCCTTTCTGTCCTCACCGATGATTTTAGCTCGAAGGCGTGCTACCTTATTTCCTTTATGCATCTACGAGAATTAGTTGGTGGAAATGAAAGATGACACGCCAGCATTTTAAAAAGGTAGGCCACTGTGTGTTGGTACCCTGGCCAAACTCTGAAACCTTACCCAGCATCGACCACTCCACAAATGATGGAAACTCGTCCAGTCTGCAGGGCACAAGAATGAGCGATTTGTAAAAATCCTTCACATTGGGACAAAGCAGTTCAGAAATACATATACAGGTATTCTCATCATGTACACTAAAACGTGCACCCATGCTTTACCTCCGACGTGTACCCATGCTTTACCTCTGATGTGCACACGTGCTTTACTTCCGAAATGTACCTGGCATGTATCTCCATTGTATACCCATGCTTTACCCCCGACGTGCACCCGTGCTTTTCAGGAGTACCTGCGTCGTGTACCTGGGATGTATTTGGCACGTATACCCGTACTTTACTTCAAATGTGTACCCGTGCTTTACCTCCGACGTGCACCCGGGATTTACCTACAATGTGTATCGATACTTGCAAAATATCGATACTTCTACTGCACCAGAGACAACTTGCCCGTCTCCACGGACCAAAGGAGAAAGCTGCCGAAAACACAGCCATCTGAGCACTTGACCCCCAACCCCCCAAAAATAAAAGGTTGCCATGGATACATCAAATTGTCCATTTCATTAAGATTAAAATTGACGATCTTAATCAAGGCTCGGGTCAATCTGATTATAATTGACGATTTTTCAGATGAAAATTGATATTAGAAGTTTGACCTTGAGTTGACCTTTGAACTTTTGACCTCAAAATATCTGGTTTCCCAAATCAGTGATACACTATGTAATTTTCTTCATTCTTCAGGTTAATTGGATGAAAATTGATGATTTTTCAGATGACAATGAATGATTTTGGAAGGTTGACCTTGAGTTGGCCTTTGACAGTTTTACCTGAAAAATCGTTGGTTTCCCAATTTAGTGACTCGATATGCAAATGATGTTCAATTTTCAAGTTAATCGGATGAAAAATGACAATTTTAGAAATTTGACCTCAAGGTGACCTTTGACCTCAATATCAATAGGCTTCTTCCTTATGACCAACTCTACCATCTGGTGAACTTTCGTGAAGATCGGTTTAAAATTGTGACCTGTAGGCAACCGACATACAAATAGAAAGACAGATGAAAAATCACTCATAGAGCGACACTTGGCAAAAGAGAACAAAGTAGAATAGCACGCAGTAGAGCATCTCAAAAATGTTGTTGACCTCAAAAATAGTTGGGGGTTAAATTCAGTGACCAGATATGCAAATAGTCTTCAAATTTTAATTTAATCAGATGAAAATTGACAATTTGAGAAATTTGGCCTATGTGGACCTCAAAAATAGTTGGTGGTTGGTTTCAGGAACCTGATATGCAAATCCTATTCAGATATCAAGTCAATCGGATGAAAATTGAGGATTTTATAAATTTGAAAAAAGTGGTTGACCTTTGGCCTATATTGACGTTGTGACCTATGTTGATCTCAAAAATAGTTGGTCGTTGAATTCAGTTAGCTGATATGAAAATCCTATTCAAATTTCAAGTATATTTGATGAAAATTGAGGATATTAGTAATCTGAAGAAGTTGTTGACCTTTGGCCTATGTTGACCTTTTGGCCTATGTTGACCTCAAAAATAGTTGTTGGTTGAATTCAGTTAACTGATGAAAAACATATTGAAATGTCAAGTCAATCTGATGAAAATTGAGGATTTTAGAAATTCGAAAAAAGTGGTTGACCTTTGGCCTGTGTTGACCTTATGGTCTATGCTGACCTCAAAAATAATTGGTAGTTGAATTGAATCTAATGACCAAATGTAAAAATCCACTTCAACTTTCAAGTTAATCGGATGAAAATTGAGGATTTTAGAAATTTCGCCAATGTTGACCTTTTGGCCTATGTTGACCTCAAAAATAGTTGGGGGTTGAATTCAGTGACCAGATATGCAAATCCTATTCAAATTTCAACTTATTCGAATGAAAATTGAGGATTTAAAAATTTTTGGCCTTATGTTGACCTCAAAAATAGTTGGTGGTTGAATTCAGTTAGCTGATATGTAAATCCTATTCAAATTTCAAGTCAATCGGATGAAAATTGAGGATTTCAGAAATCTGAAGAGGCTGTTGACCTTTGGCCTATGTTGACCTTATGGCCTATGCTGATCTGAAAAATAGTTGTTGGTTTAATTCAGTGACCAGATATGCAAATCCTATTCAAATTTCAAGTTATTCGGATGAAAATTGATGACTTTAGAGATTTGTAAAAAGTGGTTGACCTGTTGTTGACCTTTTGACCTCAAAAATAGAGGATTCTGTCGGACCACCAACTCTACCATTTGGTGTAAGTTTCGTGAAGATCAATTTAAAATTGTGACCTGTAGGCAAGTATAAGTGAGCGGACAGACAAACACACACAAACCGGAGTGATCAACATACTTGTCAAAAACATTTTTTTTTTGCCAAGTAATAACACACAAGACCAACCAATGTCCATGGAAAATCTTCGACTTTGCAAGTAATTAATACATTCTTTCTGCTACGTCTTTGACGCAACACAAACATGAATGCAGTGACATCAACATAGAAGTGGGAACTAATTTAACACACCATAAAACACATATATTTACTCGTTCAATTAAGAAACAATCATTTGATTATTCATGGATAAAAAGTCAATATTTGACAAAAATAATATGAGCATTTGCATATCGTGAATGGTGAATACAAACACCATCAAACAGCTACAGGGTTGAAGAAACACCATTGAGCTCCACGTCGAAGTAAGACTACGTGACCTGGGCACTTGTTCGAATGTCGTTTACCCTCGATGGTAACTGGGACCCACCTGGGCAGAGATGACACAACATTACAGACGTGTTTGACTGTAATTGTCAGTGTTTTATTCTTTAAGCTCAGTCGTAGTTATCATCATCTTTCCAGCTTACAATATTCCAACAAATTGCAATTAGTATGACTCATGGTGGTTTTCAGATCAAGACAAGGTGTGAACGCCAGGTAATTTTCACCTTAATTAGGAGAATGTGCAATAATCGAGTTCAAAAGACAAGTGTTTGTAAAAATAATATCAGATGACTTTAAAAAAAAACTTCTTCAAACAAAACTTCATGCCAATCACTAGTTTTGAACGAGATGGTATTCATAGAATACTTACCCTGCGCAATCAACTTGTTGTGAGCCAACTCTTCTGTTTTTGAACATTGTTTTTCTTTGATCCAATATGGCTGCCAGACCACGTGAGCGATGACATCATAAATTTATATTCTCTAATATAATTGTTGCCGAGATCACGCTCAATACATTTCAAAGCCTGCTCCCAATTATCAGCAAAGTCATGGAATCCATCATTGCTTCGGATATGAAATCTTTCCTCTTCTCCAATGGCTTGATCTCTGATCATCAATTTGGTTTCAGACCTGGTCACTCTACTCTGGACATGCTGCTTCTGCTTTCTCAACAATGGATGGAGGTCCTCAATGCCAAACAGGAAATTAGAGCTGTCTCCCTTGACATATCACGTGCCTTCGATACGGTCTGGCAGCCCGCTCTGCTCACCAAACTCTCCTCTTTTGGTATCCATGGAAATCTCCACGCATGGCTGGCGGACTTCCTCTCTAGTTGTAGTCAACGTGTGGCCCTGAATGGGTTTCTCTCATATCCGAAGCAATGATGGATGGAGTTCCCCAAAGCAGTGTTCTGGGCCCTGTGCTTTTTCTGGTCTTCATCAATGATCTCTCTGACTCTCTTGAAAATCCTCTCTATCTCTTTGCTGATGACTCTAGTCTCTGTCGCTCCATTCTTCATCCCTCAGATCGGCAGTCTGTAGCCTCTTCACTCTCTGCAGACCTGGACAAAATCAAAGACTGGGCAAACAAGTGGAACATGTCTTTCAATCCTGACAAATCTCACACTCTTACGATATCTCTCCGAAAAGACCGACTGGACAACCCTCCCATCCACTTTCTGAATAATCCTCTGCAAGAAGTTCTGTCACTCAAGCTTTTGGGTCTCACTATCTGTCATGATCTTTCCTGGGAAAACCACATTTCAAATCTGGCCTCCAAAGCCAGTCGCCGACTGGGCATCCTCTGTCGTGCGAAGTCCTTCCTTGGCACACCTGAGCTCCTCACCACAAACAAGGCTTTCATCCGCAGCTCAATGGAATACTGCTCTCCCCTCTGGGCTGGTGCTCCTGCCTCACACCTAGCTTGTCTTCACGCCGTTGAAACCAAAGCATTCAGAATCCTTGGAATCTCCTGCGATGAAGCTAACTCCAAGGGCCTCTCACTCACTCACCGCAGGCAGGTTGGTGGTCTTTCCGTCTTCTACCGACTCCTCTCTGGCCTTGCCCCCCCAGCTCTCTCTGGGCTCTGTCCCGCAAATATTCCTACAGGTCGCACAAGATCTGCCTGCAACCCTCTTATGGTTAAACTGCCAAAATCAAGACTCTCTGCTCACCTTCACTCCTTCATTCCTCTTTTCTCCCACCTCTGGAACAAACTCCCTCACTCTCTTCAATCCCACTCCACCCTCCAGGTCTTTAAAACAGCTGTTCACCACCATCTCTTATCTTCCCCCATCCAAAACCTTGATCTGTTCTACCCCTGCTAATTTCACCCCAAATCCACTTTTTTGAAATACCAACTTCTGTCCTGGAAGTCCTTGGTGTCCTTGTGTTTTATACTGTTACAGACGCGGTTGTGGATGTTAGTTTACCGAGCGGTTTGGTATGGCCGCGTCTGCACAGTTTACCCGATTATACTCGAACGTTGGCCGAGTCGCGCTACGCTAAATCAATTGAGGAAAAGGACACAACGGCTGGGTTAAAATGACACGACACCAAGGGTACAGTTCTCAAGACCTCCGGAGGAGGTTATAATATATCGGAACGTTAGATTACACCGACCAGAGGTACAGCATAGTAAGGTGGGCACTTAAACACGGTCTTATATTAGCCCCGACAGACCACAGATAAACAGGACAAAAACTGACTCACACAGGGATTGATGGCAAGGAGGGGCAGGTAGTTGATAGCTCAAGGTGCACCTTGGCTCAGGGGCAGGATCCACACGGTCCGGTCCAGAGATGCGGGAGGTCTCTCTCAGCGTCAGCGTTGGAAGGTGACGTTCTTTCTCCAAGCTGGGGGCGCATCTGACGTCACGTCCGGTAAGTGGCTGCGTATATCCGGCGGGGAGTGACACGCCCTCGGCTCGTTAGCTCCGCCCCAGATGGAATCGGCCCGTTGCTTCTTATTGGGTGCGGGGGTTACCAGGCTCCGCCCTTGACGAGGAGCTGACAGCCAGCCCCTTCGTGGTAACCCCGTGGGCGCACATGGCAATGGCGGCTAACCAAGCCGGTGTGAGGACGCACACTCCCCGCACCGCGGCCGCGCCGCCCCCGCTGTGGTTGTAGTTGTTGTTGTTGTTATTGTTTCATGGGGAAGATGGGAGGAGGTATGGGGAGGTCCTAAACTCACTATTGGTGCCATACAATCACATTCTGGTGCAACGAAGTCAGAATTAATGGAAACGAGTCCTTAACTGACATAGACTAAGAATAACTAGCAAGATGTCCGAAAGTTGTCTACGTGAGATGCGGTGGACCTGGGCACGACATTTAATGGGGGAAGAAGGGGAAGGTCGGTTCTACAGTGTTGTTTACAGACAATGGGACTAGGGAATGGGGGATTGGGGATAGTTGGGGAGTATTGGGGAAATAGGGGAATATTTACAAGCGGATATGGAGGCCAAATCCCATATCCGCAACATTGCACCCTTCTCTACCCTCGGGGCGTCCCGACCCGATAAATTTTTACCTATTTTAGTGTGGCACTCAGATGTAGTTCCCTCTACTATTAACTCTACCCTGAGTGCGACAGTTTTACAGATATTCACAAATGAGTAAATATGTCCCCCTGCGACGTTGCACCCTTCTCCTCACAGAAACACACCCACAGGATAACCGAATCGCGGAAAGAATTCGCAAACTAAACATACAGCCGGTAGGGAGCATTATTTACATAAGACTACGCTGATATTTACACTGCGATCCAGGACCTGTTTTTGGAGGAACACATGCAGATGTTATGCATAGAGAGAGCACGCATGCCAGCATCGATACACCAACCCACGAGTGCTCTGTGGCCTTACGGCCTTTAATAATGTGCAGAGCACCCCTTCCAAGCACCAAAAGCACCACCCCAAGCACCAATCGGTGCAGTCACCATTGTTCATTAAAATAAAAACAACAACCCCTAACCCTGCAGGTGTCTCTTGCTCTTCGTGTGGTGCACTTGGCCTTCTTGCTTCCCTAGAACTAAAGAAAGGCGCCAACCGCGTCCATTTCTTTATTGTGGCCGTCAAGGGGGCCAACTATTAGTGGTTCACCTGTTTGGCATAGGTGCCACGTTGACCCAGAGGTCCATCAATGGGTGGTGCTTGGCCGCAAAAGAACTGCGGTCCATTGTGGGTGGCCACCAAAATTGCGGTCCATATGGTGTATCGATCCAGGCAGCAAGCAGCAAAAGTGCAGGCCCACAACTGCGGAGCCAGCACCTCTCTCTCCTCTCTCTCTGCCCCAAAGCCAGATCCTCGGAGGTGGGAGACAAAAGAAGTAGACAAGTGAGTAAGGTGGTAAGGGCGCAAAAGTGCACGCAATACAAGATGATGCACACTGGGGGCACATGGGAACCAGGTGAGACAGGTACGTTCCTACCGTACGCCCCCCCCCCCACCAGGTAACCTACATGGCCCCTCCCTTACCCCTTACTGCATCCACAAAACACAACACTACCCATAAACATCTACTTTACCAATCAACAAACGTCCCTACTGTCTTCCCCGTTCCTCCCATAAACCAAATTCGTCTTCTCTCCCTCCTAACCAATCAAATTTGCCATTTTCAACTCTCATCAAAATTTGCCATCTCCAACTCAACATCATAATTTGCTATCACCAATTCATCATCAGTCCCTCCTAGGGAGGGAGAGATGGAATCACCCCAATGTCTCATCCACGTCGTGATGCGTCTCACAAATCCAACAGCAATTCTCCTTTCCTGCACACAGAACAAAGAAAACCCAGGTGTGGAGTCATCATCACCACAGGTAAGTGGCTGCGTATGGTGCGACAGGTTCATCAATCCTAACTATTTCCTAAATGACTTTAACAACTTTACACTACCCGGGGTCTTTCTCCGGCCAAACCATTGGCCCTCTTACACTATGGGTTCTAAAAACCAATTCCCATTGGCCAAACTGTGGTGCTTTTCAATTTGGGGTCTCACTCCCCCGATTCATCTTTTTTTTTTTTTTTTTTTTTTTTGTATACAAGATCCGGTGCCCTCGCACAATTTCTGGGCTGTGGCGTGTACCTCTCCCAGCGGGTCTACCCACCTGCACACCTCCACCACTGCAGTTGCCTCCGAGCTTACCTGCTCCTTACCCTAACCTATCTACCTGGGGAAGGCCCTCTGGCGCTCTCCCCACTCGGTGCCCTCTCTGGCACTGGGCTACCCGGGTCCGTCCTCCGGATCCTCGGGCCCCATCCACAACTCTACCGGCTCCCAGAGCCCACCTGCGGCCTCACCTGGCCGACATCCTCACAGTGGTGGAGTGCCCAACCAATTACACACACTAACAGGCTACACGCCCAGCCATTTCCACAACACTAATGCACCCATCCACAATACCATTCTGCAACCGCACCACAAATGCCAATATCCAACCACAATTTACCTATACCCTCTACCTAACACTTACACTACCCGCCCCGGGTACTCGTGAAAGGGGTCCACTCTTCCCCCATCCACACCTTCGCACCATGCACACCACTCCGTACCACTTACTCCAACTCTCTCCACACACCTGTACTTGCACACCTGTGCTCTCACACCTGGTGCCACCTGCACCCTTCTCTCCCCAAGCGCATTCGCGCTGATCCACAACACTCACTACTCACACACACCTGTCCAGTTCTCACACAGCATCATCTCATCTAACTACTCCCCTCTGAAACTTGCGCTTCCCAGTCGTCCCTTTAAACTATTGCGCTCCCACGTCATTATCATCCATACTAATCTACCTGCGTCCCCACTACAGGTATCAGTCACTAACTAAACTTAACGTTACCTAATGTCATCTTCGCTAGATCCCTACCAATATCCTAACCCACCCGGGCTAGTTTTCACTGCCATACACCCCATAAGCTATTGCGCATTTGCCCCACGTCTGTGAGGGATGGTGGATTTGCCATCCCACCACATCGGGGGTCTCCCACTACCAATTTTGCACATCAAATTTCAACAAATTAAAAATTTGCCAATCACTGCCCATCATCTGCCAATCTTTACTGCCAATCCCTTTGCCAATCATCAAATTTGGTTTTTTCTAATTTCGGGGCCAAAACACTATCCTCATCACCCGTCTACTCACTAATACCTCTCGGTGCGCCAATTCCTGTCCAAAGCCCGGCTTCGTAAAGCCAAGCCATGAATGCGGGTTGTTCTGTGCCAGCGGCTGGATGCGTCCGGCACTCGGTGCAGGGACGGGGGCTTACCCGGGCCGAGATCCCACGCACCACCTCGGCGTGGAGCCATCCAATGTCCCGATCTCGACCTGCCGGCACGTCTCAACAAAACGTGGTCGCCATGACGACCCTTCCTATCCAGCTGCCCGCTCCACCTAGTGGAGCCTGGACGCGGCCGTTCCACGCGAGGCCCGGCACGCACCGAGGGCCCGATTCGGCTAAAAGTCGCTCTAACCGCTAACCCGGTTACCTTCGATGCCTCACCTGCATGCTTACACCCCGCAGCCCGTTCCTTGCTCACACATCCAGCCGTTTCCATGCTCCTCGTACCTTTCCTTACACACCTAGGTACTCTCATTCCACTCACAGCCTTGGTCACACACCTGACCACCGAACACCTTGGCACACATTCGTCGGTCGCACACCTCACCAACACACCTCTTCGCGCCCCCTCCTCGGTCACCTCCTCTGTGACAATCACAGGTGTGCTCTCATTCGCACACCCATCCACGTGCCTCACTACCAATTCCAGCGTGCATTCCCACTCACGCTCTACCATTCCAGGTGTGCATCCTTTCTCACCTGTCACAACCAACTCATGCTCCTTGTCACTCTCACTACTCTCACCTCCATTCTTGACAGCGCACTCACCCTTACTCTTGACAGCGCCCTCTTTCCCCATGCACCTGTCCGTTACACACCTTTCTCGCGCACACTCTCCCGTTACACCCTCTGTAACACTCACCACAGGTGTGCATTCTTCCTTACTTTTGACAGCGCACTCTTTCCCCATGCACCTGTCCGTTACACACCTTTCTCGCACACACTCTCCCGTTACACACCTTTCTCGCGCACACTCTCCCGTTACACCCTCTGTAACACTTACCACACCGCGCTTCCATGGGCTCCCTCGCACACGCGCTACGACCGACTCACTCTCGCCAGCACCCTCACTCCTTGGCACGCACTTTTTCCTCACACACCCCAGAGTCGGACTTTCTCGCACACCTCCTTTTTCGCACACCAGACCTGTCACACACTTCACCAACGGCCTCTCACGAACACCCGGGTCCATCTCGACCCCCAAGCTCATTAAATCACCTGGCGCATCATACGCACGACCATATTGGTCACCACTTACACCGGGTCCTCTTCCTCTTCGCTTTTCCTCCATCACCTGCGAATCCCTCATCCGGTTAATGAGCACATCATCACGATCCAAACACAGACTTTGGACCAATTCTTTTATCTCCTCTTTTATCTCTTTCTTATCCCCTCTCCGTCACTTCTTAATTTCGCTCACCCCTTCTTCCACTTCTTCTAATTTCTGCTTCACCTCCTTTATTCCCCGGTACGTCTCCTCAAGCTCGTCCTCCAAGGCTACCTTGACCGTTTCCATGTGCGTCCTCACCTGCCGGTCCTTCGTCTCCATTACCTCTATCACCTCGTCCAACCTCGTTGTCAGTCCCTCACGTACCATCTGACATTCCCTCTTCGTCGCTACCAAGTCATTTTTTAGGTCATTTTGTGTCGCTTTTAACCCTCCTATTACCGCAGTGTTCCTTTGTACCTGCTCCACTAACTCCGTCTGTCCCACCGTCAGCTGCTCCACCTCCTGCGTCAGGTCCTCTATGCCCCCTTGTAACTTTACAGTCCCCTTTCTCACCTCCTTCTCCATGTGCTCCTTACAGTGCCTCACCTCCTCGCGCACTCCTCCGACCTCCTCACTCACTCCTCTCCTGATCTCCTCTCCCATCACTTGCATCTCCTGCCCAGATGCCACCCTCATCTGCTCCATTTCCTCCCTGTGAGCATCCAGTTTGGTTTCTACCCCCATTCTGACCCCCTCTATCTGCTGCCCCATTTGTTTAACTTCCCTTTCCGCTTGGTTCCTCATGTCCCTCAATTTGCCTTCCATACTGTTTTCTAACCCCTCTAACCCCTTTTGCATCCCTTCCATTTGATTCTCTTGAGCGGCCATTCTGTTTTCTACCCCCATTAACCCCTCCTGTATTTCCCCTAATCTATTGTCTAATTTCCCAAATTTCTTGTCTAATCCCTTAAAATTATTGTCTAACCCCTCACTGGTACCCCTCGCTTCGTCCCTCATTACCCCCATTTGGCCCTCCAATCGCTCACCCTGAGCATCCATCCGGTTCCCCATTTGTCCCATACTGCTTTTCAAACCTCTAATTTGGTCTCCCAATTGCTCACTATTCTTTTCCATAAGGGCCGTCATTTGCATTAAAAAAAAAGGTTCAAATCCACCGGTGGCGCTACCACGGTCGCGGGCGTGGACGCCGTGGCCATCTGCGAGGCGCCATTTTGCGCGCCCGCTACTTCGTGCGTGATGGCGCTATTTTGCGAATCTGCTACCCTCACTGCTTCGCTCTCCTCTTGTCCCTCAATTTGGTCCTGGATCGACCCTACCTCACTCTCTACCGGAACCCAGCCATCTTGGTTTGCCATAGCGCGACTTTCAAAATTCGGGTTTTTATTTTTTTTTTGTAAAACACAATCAAATTTCGCCGTTATAATTTCGAGCGCGGGAAACGCGCTCCGGATCGAATTCTACTTCCCGACACCAAAATGTTACCCTAATGGTACAATTGGTGTCCCAAAATTTGGGCCTAACTGAATTTAGTCCCAGGTCCGAATCCCACTCCTGACACCAAATGTTACAGACGCGGTTGTGGATGTTAGTTTACCGAGCGGTTTGGTATGGCCGCGTCTGCACAGTTTACCCGATTATACTCGAACGTTGGCCGAGTCGCGCTACGCTAAATCAATTGAGGAAAAGGACACAACGGCTGGGTTAAAATGACACGACACCAAGGGTACAGTTCTCAAGACCTCCGGAGGAGGTTATAATATATCGGAATGTTAGATTACACCGACCAGAGGTACAGCATAGTAAGGTGGGCACTTAAACACGGTCTTATATTAGCCCCGACAGACCACAGATAAACAGGACAAAAACTGACTCACACAGGGATTGATGGCAAGGAGGGGCAGGTAGTTGATAGCTCAAGGTGCACCTTGGCTCAGGGGCAGGATCCACACGGTCCGGTCCAGAGATGCGGGAGGTCTCTCTCAGCGTCAGCGTTGGAAGGTGACGTTCTTTCTCCAAGCTGGGGGCGCATCTGACGTCACGTCCGGTAAGTGGCTGCGTATATCCGGCGGGGAGTGACACGCCCTCGGCTCGTTAGCTCCGCCCCAGATGGAATCGGCCCGTTGCTTCTTATTGGGTGCGGGGGTTACCAGGCTCCGCCCTTGACGAGGAGCTGACAGCCAGCCCCTTCGTGGTAACCCCGTGGGCGCACATGGCAATGGCGGCTAACCAAGCCGGTGTGAGGACGCACACTCCCCGCACCGCGGCCGCGCCCCCCCCCGCTGTGGTTGTAGTTGTTGTTGTTGTTATTGTTTCATGGGGAAGATGGGAGGAGGTATGGGGAGGTCCTAAACTCACTATTGGTGCCATACAATCACATTCTGGTGCAACGAAGAGTCAGAATTAATGGAAACGAGTCCTTAACTGACATAGACTAAGAATAACTAGCAAGATGTCCGAAAGTTGTCTACGTGAGATGCGGTGGACCTGGGCACGACATTTAATGGGGGAAGAAGGGGAAGGTCGGTTCTACAGAGTGTTGTTTACAGACAATGGGACTAGGGAATGGGGGATTGGGGATAGTTGGGGAGTATTGGGGAAATAGGGGAATATTTACAAGCGGATATGGAGGCCAAATCCCATATCCGCAACAATACTTTTCCCACCCCCCCCCCCCCTTCCCACGCCTCCTCCCCCCCAAGCCCTCTCCCTCCCACACATCTCCCTGCTCTCAAATGTTGTGTTTGTGTGCTTCCCCTTCTCTCCCCATCTTTCTTCCACTCCCTCTTTTTATATATTTTGTTTGTCTGTTTGATTTGTTTGTGAAGTAAATGTTAGCTCTTTCACGAGCCTCGATTCTGTATACAAAAAAAATAAAATAAAAATAAATCCAAAACCTTGATCTTTTCTACCCCCGCTAATTCACCCCAGATACACTTTTTCTTTCTGGGAAGTCCTTGCAGTGTTGATGTGGTTTATACCTCTCCCAACTCCCCTGAAGCCCTCCCCCTCCCACATTTCTCTCGATGTCCTTGCTCTCAAATGTTGTGTTTGTGTCCTTCCCCCTCTCTCCCCATCTTGTGTTCCGCTCCCCTTATTTTGTGTTTTATGTGTCGGTTTGACTTTTTGTTTGATTAATGTTAGCTCTTTCACGAGCCTCGAACTTGTACACAAAAAAACCAAAAAAAAACCTGATCAGAGTAAGCATTGTCCCTGTCAAATTATGACGTCATCATTATGGCACCAATGATGTCATCGTTAACAACACCTATTCCCCATGCGGAGTTCTTTACAATGAGCCACGTTTCAATTTTTTCCATGCAGCGGTTTTGGAGATATAGAGGTGCAACATTTTTCGGTTTTCCCAAGATGGTGCCTGTACCACATGAACTATGACGTCATGATTATCATTAAAATATTCCACAGGAGGAGGCGCTCCTATGGTGCAAATTTCATGCCCATCAGACCAACAGTTGCTGAGAAAAAAAATTCACAATGTTCGGATAAGTGTTGTACTTGTCAAATTTAGACGTCATAACTAAGACACCGATGACATAATCATTAACATATCTTATTAGTCCCTTACCGGTGTGCACCGAAGGGGACTATAGGTTTGCACGCCGTCCCTCCGTCCGTCAGTCCGTCACGCAAAGAACAGTTTTCCCGACTTTTTTTTCTAAACTCTTAATGCTAATGATTTCAAACTTGGTACATGGTTTCCTCATGATAAGTTACAGATCAAGTTCGAACTTCACGACGTTTCGATCATTTTTGACAAAGTTATGGCACTTTGAACTTTGGGAATTCTGATAATTCTGATGATCCTTAACTCGGTGCCATTTTGAGTTTTAATTTCCTTAAAAAAAGATTTTCTCTGCAATAATAGGACCGATTGAGATCAAATTTTCACCGTAGGGAGGACTCGGTCTGTAGAATATTTTAATGGTAATTATGACGTCACAGGTTACGTGGTTCGGCCGCCATATTGTTTTTCGTGAAAACACGAAAACCCCTTTTTCTCTGCAACGGCTGAACAGATCGAGGCCAAACTTTGCAGGCAGAATCGCATACCCATGACGAACAAAAAAAGTCAGCGAGCATGACGTCATGCATCAGATGGTTTGAGAGTTATGACGTTTTTAAGCATGAACCTTTAAAACCGAGCTCCTCCCTCATTTTTGATCCAATCGAGGGGAAACTTCACAGATCTGTTCAGCATGTCGATCTACTAAAATGTCCTTTTGGAATTTGCGATAGGGCACGTGGTTTGGCAGATATCGTTAATTAAACGAAAAAAAAAAGGGATATTCTCTTGTTTATTCCAGAGTTCTCCTCAAGCCGCACCACGTGCTCTCAGCCTCGTCTCACGAACGTCAACAGCGCGACACAGCACGTGCTTTCGGGGGGGGGGCGGGGGGGGGGGGCGTGCATAGCCAAGCCGAGCAACATATATATGCACATCGATCATTGATCGTGAACCGGAAAATATAATAAATTACTGATATTTAGCAACTCGAAAGGTTCTTTATCAACAACTTATTTTGTCGTGCTTCTGCTGACGTGTCTGCAAGGTGTATAAATCGAAGTCCCGAGTGCGAATCACAGGTGAGCCCATCCTGAGGTAATTTGCGATTGGGAACGATTCAGAACCTGTGAGTAAATAACCCTTTGTAATTTCCCCAACAGTTTTCCGGACGACAGAATGCCGGTAGGGGACATGTATTGCAGCGCAATACTCAGAATGCTTATTCCCCATTGAGTGTACTTGACAATGAGCCATGTTTCAATTTTTCCCATTAAGCGGTTTGGGAGATATAGAGGTGTAACGTTTTTCCAAGATGGCGTCATTACCACGTGATCTATGACGTCATAATTATCAGCAAAAAAAATCTACAGGCAAAAACGCTCCGACAGTTAAATTTCATGTCAACTGGACCAACGGTTGCCGAGAAAATGAATTTTAAAAATGCAGACACGCACGTACGGCACACGGCACACGTACGGCACATGTACGCACCCAAATGCCTCACCCTGATTTCGCTTCGCGAGCGCAGGCTAATAAGTTGTCACAGAGAGTGCAATAATGTTGGAATAACTCCATTTTTGACTCATCTGGAATGATCCTGGTAAAAGGCTTTCAAAGAATTGCTCTTTCAGGATTAAGATGGACTAGTGAGCTTTCACTGTGCTAGACAAAAGGTTGTTGTTCTTTCGTATGTAGCATGTGGCTCTGGAAGCGCCGCTGTGCCGCTGATGCAGTGACCCTGTTACACTAAGCTCAGGGTCGGCGTCATGGAGGGGGGGGGGCATTCGCGGGCCATGCCCCCCCAAATGAGTTATTGTGCCCCCCCACCCGCAGGCCAAGCCTTTGGCGCCAAACTTTGCGTTTTATTAATTAATTTATATTTATCATATTAAAAGTGAAAATCTTTTGGCTAAATGAAATGAAAACAAAAATAAGAAAAGAAAAAAACACACCCTGTTGGTCATATTTGCATCAGGTCACATTTGAGGAAGTAGTATGCTCATTGACGACGACGAGGAGTTTAATAAGGTGTGGGACATGGCCACGGCTGCCAGCGCATCACTGAGACCCGCGATCCCCAAACGGAGACGCAAAGCGAACACAAATATGGATGAGTATGTCGTTATGGGAACGACAGGACACAGGGATGATGACGAAAAAACAGAACTTCAGAGACTGCACTACAACACTATTCAGTGCTTGGAGAGATGGATCACGGATTCAGCGAGTGGAACTCACACTTGGCTAGTGCACTTGTTGCACTGAATCCAGAAAGTGATACATTTCTTGATGTAAAGACTGTGAAGCATATTATGGACCTGTCACGATCGCCTATAATTGAGGCAGAGTACGAAGTTGCTGAACAGTTTTTCAGCTCACAAAAACAATCACAGCCAATCGAGGGGGATTGGACTACACAGCACATCCTCTCAGAGTACCACACACATCTGATCGGGTAGCCCAGTGTACTGACTGCTTTCAAACATGCCTCAACATTTGGCGCCTCCACAGCAATGTGCGAGAATTCATTCTCCACTCTGAGAAACGTATTTTCGGACCACAGACATGCAATGCTCCACAAAAGAAAGGCCCAGTTGCAGCTAGCGTTTGAGAGGGACTGAACCCGAAAATGCACAACTGAGAGGAAGGACACCATTCTTAGGAGGTTCAGCAGCAACACTCGCCGCCTGCAACTCTTCTGAAGGTAAGCCATGCGTTTCATTCACTTTATGATGCCAGCCTTGCCTTTCATGATTATTACGCAAAATGTTGAATGATTTTGGGGTTTGTCTGCATTTATTCGGTAAGAGTGGAGTATATAGTCTATTTCAAATGATGGTCCAATGACGCGCACGGTGCAGTGAGTGAAAGAGTGAAAGAGTGAAAGAGTGAAAGAGTGAGAGACAGAGACGTGGCTTGCACGTAGGCTATATTTTGTGCAGTGTGGGAGCACAGTGGTGTGTGTGTGTGTGTGTGTGTGTGTGTGTGTGTGTGTGTGTGTGTGTGTGTGTGTGTGTGTGTGTGTGTATGTAAGAGATAGACTTTGCAGCATGTTTTTAAACAATCGTAACTGGGTTGGTGTGTTGATTGTTGACGGCAAACTCTTATTATCAAGAATTTACATCATAGATTGAGTTCCCGAACGGCAGTTTGTGCCCCCCCCCCACGGTTACCCTAATGCCCCCCGATTAGGTTTGTGCTGACGCCGACTCTAACTAAGCTGCTACTCATTTTGCCGACTTCGGAAGGATTACAGATTGAGTCAACCCGGGTGTCTTATGATATTTACTCCCGCCAGGGGCAGGAAGTAATGCATTCACTCGTGTCCGTGTGTGTGTGTGTGTGTGTGTGTGTTCGTGATAGATATCTGGAAAAGCTCTGAACAGATTTGGCTGAAAGTTGGTGGGATGATTGCCCTTGGGATAAGGAAGAATTGATTAGTTTTTGGTGAAGCTCAGGATAATATTCCCGATCCAAGAATTTTCTAAAGGATTTTTTTACCATTGGAAGATAGGGCTCATTTTTTTTTTTAACATTATCTTCTATATGTAACATTGTGATATGAAAATAGTTTTCATATTTGTTGTAAATGTAGTTTAAACTCGTGGTTATGCGTTAGAGCGGTGTATTTTTTTTAGCAGCGTCGTCTTCAATGTTCATTTTTTTTTCTTCTAATAAAGACATATTCTGTCATTTTAAAACCACCAAAGT